>NW_004444001.1:11214692-11228894 GCF_000243295.1 Trichechus manatus latirostris | reverse complement strand
ACAGTAAAGGTAATATAGGGTAAAACTCGCATCCTGTCTGAATTTCTAGATTGGTACATAGGGCTAGTATGTCAGAGTCATCAAAGCTCATAGACAACCTTTATGCATAAAGAAATGGAGCCTGGAGTCACAGTGTATCCGAGTGGCAACACAAGGTTAACACGTGGTTAACAGGAGGCTGTTGGCATAGTCCGAGTCCTCTGCCCTACTTTTCCGATGTCATTTCCCACAACTCCTCAGTATGAGCCCTCCGCATTGTGGTATGACATATACCCAGGCCCATCACTGGAGCTTTGCCACACTCTCCCCAGAGCTCAGGCTGCCTCTCTCCTCTCTGCCAAGCCCAGGTAAGCCCTGACTTTAAAGCTCACCACTACACAAGGACTTCCCAGGTGGACAGAATCTTTATTATAATCTTCTCTTTACCCAACAAGTCTTGGTCATTTATCTATATAAATTTTAACACTCCAAGCATTTTAAAGTATAATTGGTTATTATATTGGTTATTATAACTGGTTTTGGAAACCCTGGTGGCATAGTGGTTAAGAGTTACAGCTGCTAACCAAAAGGTCAGCAGTTCAAATCTACCAGTAGCTTTTGGGTTTAGTTGGAAAATGAAAATACTCACCTAAAACCAATTATAAAAAACAAACCCGTTCCGATTCACAGTGACCCTATAGGACAGAACAGAACTGCCCTATAGGGTTTCCAAGGCTGTAAATCTTTACAGAAGCAGACTGCCACATCTTTTTCCCTCAGAGCAGCTGGTGGGTTTGAACCGCCAACCTTTCGGTTAACAGCCAAGCGCTTTAACCACTGCACTACCAGGGCTCCTTCCAACTAAAGGGAAAGCAAATTAAGAATAAGAACCACATATCCTTCTTTTGGATCCTACCCAGTACACAGTATGGCGCTGAGAAAAGTTGGGGTGCTTAATAAAAATTTGCTAAACAGATGAATTACTAGCATAATCTCAAGCAGGCAACAAGACAGAAGAAAAAACGTTCTATAAACATTATCCAAAAACCAACTGTAGACTACATCTAGAACATTACCTTGCATTTTCTACACTGCGGTTTTAAGGGGTTTTACGTCAGTTTTCTTATTCTCCCCAAATCTCTTTCCTCACACTGAAATGATCAATTATCTATCACTAAATTACTTTTCTTTTAATTTAATGAAATAATAATTGGAAAAATATGCCATATATGGAGGAAAAGTAATGGAGCACACTGATAGACAATGAAATGGAGAAGAAACCAGCAAAATCAGAATCTTACATCAATTTTTTTTTAAGATAACGAAGGGCCAGTCTAGCAAACTCCATAGTTTTGCAAACGAGAGGAAAAGTGCCTCAACTATCCAGTATAAATATTTGTTTTCCGTGTTGTAATGAATTGTACTTTTCCACTGCATGCTCACAAATTCTGAAAGACCAGCTGATCCTACAGCTAGGAAAGTATGCTATGCTGAAGGAAAGAAAAAGGGGAAAAAAACCAAAGAACCCGGCAATTTTCAAAAACTTCAACCATTCCTTAAACCCACCCAATTTTTGAGGATACTGTTGGAATAATCTATTTCCTTTTTGTGAAGGGAAAAGAAGCAGGAGGTAGAAGAAGTGTGAGTGTGTGTATATGTATATAGGGAGGGAGAGTAAGAGAAGAAGGAGCCAAGGGGGGTAGGAGGAAAAAAAAAGAGAGATCTTTTTGCTAGGCCTTGATTAAGAACTTTTTAAAAGCTAGGAAGGGTGGATAGTCTTTGAAACCAGATCCGCTGCAGGAAGGAGGCCAGCACCCAGGACACCGTGTCTTTCAGAAGGGGCCACCCACGGTGCCGTGGCAGTCATATGACTGCTCTGTCACATCCTGAAGCCATTTCCAGCCCATGCACACATCTTTGCTCCCATTTAGAGAGGATGGGATATATTGGGAACACACATATGGAAACACTTTCTGAGAATCAGTTTCCATGAAATTCATAATGAGCCAAGTGGCTTCAGATGTGGTTGCGTTCCTCCGATTAGCCAGAGGAGAAAAAAAGGAAAAAAGGAGGGGGGAGAAAAAGGGGGGACAAATTCACCCTTTCAGACCTTATTTCAGTTTCAGAAAAATTAAAAACCACTAATGACTTATGGCTACCAAAACATGGAGCCACAATTAAGAGAGGGGGAACTAGGAAAAAGAGGGAGAGGGGTTTAAAGGCGATATGGTCTTTCCCTCCTAAAATAACTGTTTTAATATCAGTAATCTTACCATAAATCAGGAGGACGCTTTCCTGTGACGGCATCTGCCTAGAGTGGCATAATTAATTTTCTGACATCCCGGCAGAATGCAGTGCGCAGGCGTGTGGGGGAGGGAGGGAGAGGAAGCAGAGGCTAGAAGACTAGCTCTTATTTGATAACATATGTGGTCAATTAAGATTATTTTAAAAATTGCAACTAAATGATAAATTGTTCCTAAGTAAATCTTTCAAAAAAGCCTAAACTCAGAGGAGACAGCCTGGTATTTTCCTGTGACCTGTGCAAGTGGTAACTTGTACTATATTAAAAGCAGAAATTATGAACTGGTTGAGATGTTATATGTTAGACACCAAAGCCTAGCTGATAGGAAGGCATGAAATACAAGAGCGGGACAAATGGAGGCGGGGGAGGTTTAAAGAGGGAAATTTAACTGATACTAGTTACTTAAAAGATTTTTATATTAAAACACAGAGGCATATTATGGAATAGGATGCAAGATTCGCATGACTTTTAAGATAAAACAAGTGACTTGAAAATATTCTCCTTGGTGGAGCAGGTTGGGGAGGAGATTGGGGTTGTTTGAGGTTATACCAATAGACTGGGGAGAGCAGGAGCAGTGAAGGAACCCTTGAGTTTGCTCTGCCCTTTGGGGTACTTAAGTGGAAAGATCTGAGAAGCATTTCTTTCAAGCTTGGTAGCAAGCCTAAACCCATTGTGTGGAATGCTCTGACTCCAAGTTGCTTGATGATGGGCTGGAAACCAGAATTGGCTATTGCTTCACAGACCAGTCTTTGCTTTTCCCCAACCATAAGAATCCTATAAGTGATTTAATATTCATAGTATCCCATGGTGCGAGGAAAGATTTGCTGAAAGAGTGGCTAACCAAACAACTGAGATGAGATGGCTCAGATCTACATAGCTCTGTGATGACAACGCCACTGACCCCACTTTATGGATAGGGCACTTCAGCTCAAAAAAGTTAAGTGATTTCCTTGTGGTTATAGACCAGTAACTGGTGGCTGGGATCTGGCTACAGACCTGTGAGCTCTGCTGTCATAGTCTCCTCTAAGGTACAGGGATTCTGGGTCACTCTTATATGAATTCTAATAGACTGGTCATGGCTACCTGAACGGCAATGATGGGAAGGGGTTCTGATCAATTGTCAATGATAGCCCTAGGAATGGATATGGGGAGGGGATGTGGAATGGGGAGCCTTTTATGTGCCACTTATTTGCCATGCTTGAAGCAGCCCCAGAATTCTGATATTGTCTTTATCATCGATGTTCTGAGTGACCTCCAGCAAATCATGTTTTATATTTCTCAGGTTATCTCAGTGGGTAAGACTCATGTAAGTGGGAACTGGCAAAAGTACACAGCGAATAGAAATCCATCTCAATCCCAAAAGGACTTTCCTTCTTACTGGAACCATTTGAACTAGTAGGGCTAGAGAAGGAGAAACCTGAGAAGACTGGTCCCAGCTAGAAAATACATGAGTTGAGAATCAGAATTCTGGAACTCCTGATTAGCCCCATATACCCAGCTCCCAGCCCAATCAAACTCTTCTGTAAAAAACCACGTCTAAGAAGACAGATGCCTACTGCAGTAGGAAGAGGAGGTCTATAAAAGTGAATGATCACCACAGAGACCACACTCCACCACCTCTGAATGCACCACTGTGTTTTCAGATAAAGCTTGAATTCTCTTCTTCTTAAAGTAGGAATAGATCTGTTCCTCTAAATCTTAAACCAATCCAGTTGCAGATCTCCTCATAACCTAGTCTAGCGCTGATCCAGAAGAGAGGCCCAGGGAAAGGAAGAGTTGGCTCCAGGCAGCAGCTGCCCCTGAGGCAGTATCACTCAAAACCAGACAAGACTGGGTCACACTTTTTTTTCCCAAAATGCAATTCCCCTAAGACAGTCCTAAAAGACTAAGAGTAGTGGTGTGGTCCAAGAGCCCTGGGGCCATCCTGGGCCTTAAAGCATGTGACTCAAACTGCCCAATGCCCCCAGACCCAGAATTTGAACCAAACTACCAAGGTGCTGTTCAGTCTCTGTAAGTCGGCTCCAAGAGGTACAGCTATCCAGGACAAACAGAATCCATATTAATCTAGGATCAAAGCCACAGACTTTAGCCTCAAGCTGTATCCTGTCAAGACCTATCCTCATCTTTGCCCTCTCACCCTCTACAGTCAGATGCATCCACTTACCTGCTCCCCAGTGTAGGCCTATATTGATCATGCCCTGGGATTGGTTCCTGCCCCAGAAAGAAATACGCAAGAGGCTTCCTGGTTGTGACAGAAGGTTGCCTTAGAATCAAGGTCTACTTTTGTTGGTGAGTTTTATCTTCTGACCAGATGGCTTATCTGGGTTCCTAATCTTTGTCTTGTCTGACTTTCTGGTTCCTCAGGATTTCCTTTTCATGATGCCTACCTATTGTATGACTTCATGTCATGCTCTTTACTCAGGTGTATGTACATTGCTACATCTCTGTATTAGGCATAAAACAAAAACGTACTGGAACAACAATCTTCTCCCAGCTTACCTTTCCAGTCTTGTTTCTCATTTTACTTCTTTGCGAACTCTACATTCTGGTCAAACTGGACCCTTTTTTGTACTATTCTATATTTTCCCACCTTCACGCCTTGGTTCACATTCTTCCCTCAGCCCTTAGTGTCCTCACCCCTACCCTATCTCAGTCCCTTGAAATTCTGAGCAGCCTTCAAAATCTATCTAACAATTCCCCCTCTGCTTCAAGGCCTTCTTCACATTTTCTTGCTTTTGCCTGTAGTAATGTCTCCTTCCTCTGCACTTGCCCTTCATTTGTATCTCTCTTATAGGTGGACAGAGGGAGCAACAAGCACCTTATCATCTCTACTAGCCTATACTTTCCTTGAGAACAGGAACTCCGTCCTACTTTAAATACATTGTAGCTCCCCTGAGGGTGACGTACAAGAATTTAAATACGTGCGTGAGGAAGAAATGATGGCAATAGCAGGTTTGACCTAAGTCCTTGACTCTCACTGCAATCTGTGTACGCTTTCTACTTCTGCCTATCCACCTTCCACCAACTTCCTTGCCTGATCTACTGTATCTGTATCTACCTGGACCCAAAGGGCTCAGGTTAGTTCTAGATCCTCAGCTCTGCTCTGACCGCCAGTTTTGAGTGCATCTTCTGCTCTAACCTGTCTCCTGGCTTTCCCTCTTATGAACAAAAACTACTTCTAGTTTCTTCAGTCCCAACAAAGTAGCCTGTTCTACATCAACACTGACTCTCAAAAATAACAATTAAATAAAAAGATAATAATGCCTCAAATGTATATATTGCTTTTTAAGTATTCAGTGTCTGTGCATACACATTCTGACTTTACATTCACAAAAAGCCTGTGAGGAAGGCATGACGGGTACCAACTGATAATGGAGCTTCATCGAAGTCAAAGAAAGAGGGTACCATCTGCCCGAGGATGCAACTAATTAGGGGCAAAGCCAAAATGAAATTGTTGGGTCTCCTAATTTGTGTCCTTTTTTACCCCAGTAGACTTTCATCCCTAGTATCTACTACTTTTTATCCTAATAGAAATCTTGAAAGGGGAAAGGACAATATTCTTTAAAAATCAAGATCTTTCAACTGATATTTTTTGAAGTGATGACTGGCATGCCTTTTCACATATACTCCGTTTAGTTCTAATAACATCAGAAACCAAACTACTACCTTTTAATTAACTGAAAACTGGCTTACTCTTCTAAAAGAACTTAACTTGCTAGTTATATACTAGAAATAAAATCTACATTCATTTACAAAAATCTTTCTTTTTCTCTATTGCTAGGATTTAGCCTAAAATCATGTATGAGAGCCTGCGAACTATCCTGAGACAATGCTCCCTATGTAACTTCTGAATCCAAATGTATTGTAGTAACTCGTTTTTCTGACAGTCTCAGAGTTTTTCCACTCAAGCCCTGCACACGGAATTAACTCAAAACTTCTGCAAGAAAAGCGTCCCTTTTAGAGTTTGATTTGGCATCAGTTTCAAAGAGCTGTTTGTATATTTTAGAATATGTAGAATTTTCCTTTGATTGAAACCTCTCTTTTAACAATGGACAAGAGATGATTTCTCTTGAGTGATTTAAACAAAAACAAACACATCTTAGTTACATAGAGCCTTGTTCTCAAAGTGGTTTTTTTTGAGAGAAATCAAACCCTACAGATTGTTGAGAATTTGGCAAAAACCTTCAAACAGACAAGGCCAAACAGTAAAATTTCCTTGTTGTAGGAGATAAACAAATACCAGAGAAAATCGGGGAGGGGGTGTGGGAGATAGGACCTCCTTTCACTTTCTACTCTGCTTGATAACATTCCCCTCTCAATACACACCTCCAGCCCTTCAGAGGGGTTTCATCTTCAATGTTTATTTCTGGAGCTACAGTAATAAACTTGCCACAAATGGACATTTTCAACATCTGTTTGTGGCTGCTCCCAGGCTTCTTGTATTTCTTTGGGACATGAAGCTCTCTGTCTACCAAGTGTAAACAGACACACCTAATTATGTATTAAGGTGACTGAGAAGAGCTACTTGTTTTGAAGACTGAAAAAAAAAAAAAGAGGGCCTGGTCTGCTCAGTCTGGCGTGGGACAAAACATACAGTGATGCAATAGTAGCTCCTCAAACAGTGGAAGTTCTCTGCCTGCTAAGAAGACAAAACCGCGTCCTATGTTTCCCAGTCTGAGAATAACGTCCACTGAGTCCACTCCAGATGTGGACCAAAACAGGTGGCTGTGCACTGTCCAGAGAGATGATGCCACTGCCAAGCCAGGGCAAACCTATTCAATCTCTTTATATAAGGACTTAATTTTAGGATGAAAAGAGAAAAGAAGGAGGGCATAACTCAGGTTAGCATTTTTCTTCTTCAGATCACAATGACCATATACAAGAACTAAAATAATGTCAGTAGACTATTAACAATGTAGCAGGAGAAAACGATTCTAGAACATTGGGCATTGGATTAACAGTTGGAGATGTGGGCTCTGGCCCCAGCACTAGTTTCTAACTAACAGGGTAAACCTGGTAGAGTCCTTTCTCCTTTTTAAGCTATGCATCCCTTGGAAAAATGAGGGAATATGACTAAATCATCTCCATGAGTTTTTAAGTCTAATATTCTGATTCTACAGCATGTTAGACAACCCCAAGGAATGCCAAAAATACTTTAAAAAAATGCTAGAAATACTGTTCCTATAAAGAAAGGTCCTCACTCATTAAAAAACAGAATTAGAGTTTTTAAAAAGAAGAAGTAGATTTATATACCCAATATGCAAAAAAAAAAAAAAAAAAAAAAACCCAGGTTCTCTCTCTAGATACATAATGCCAATTAGAAACTTTAGAATCCTCTTCCACAAAATGGAAAAAAAAAAATTAACAACAGCTTGCAACAAGAGGCTAAAGAAAATGGAAACACAATTAGCTTTTTAAGAAAGTCTCTTATCATTACCTTTAGCAGTAAAGGGGTAAAATTAACTTTAGGCTCACACATTCCATGGGACATATGATGTGTCCTATTTCTCTTTTTTGTTCTAGATACCTCAAGCAGATTGTCTGGATTTGAACTATTAAAGACTATTTTACATCAATCTTTCCAAATCTTGTAAGGCAGTCATGTACTGCATAACATCTGTTTGGGCAATGCTGGACAGCATATACATCCGTGGTCCCATACGGTTATAATAGAGTTCAGAAATTCCAATGGGAATGCGGGACATAATCTGAGGTAGCAAATGCAACAATTTCCCACATGCAACACATATATCTCATGTCTTTTGTATACAAAGTAACTGTGCTGCCAGGCATCTAACGGTACAGTACACTACAGTATAATATAGCTTTGCTAAGTACACACACTCCTCACTTATTGATATGGTTAGGCTCCAAAGACCAGGCTGTTATGGGAAAATCAGCATTATGCAAGAATCAGGGCTGCGTCTTAGGCACCGGTATCCCCCAACCCCACCCCTCGCTGCTTACCACCCATCGGGTGTCCCCAAGCATCTCTGGTTGTGCATGGTGCTGTGGGCCCCCCTTCCCCACCATGCTTCCCCATCACCATGGAGCCTGTAGGGGTCGGGGGCAGTGGTGGTGGTGGTCAGGGGTTGCCCACTGCCCAGGAGCATCAGAGGTCCACTATCACCAGCTACACTCCAGGCCTTTGCGGACCCCTGTGCCTCGCCTCTCCACCTTCCTGCTCTGCTGGACCCAGAGATAGGCCTCAGCGGCAGATGGCTCCTGGGCCTGCGGGCGGGTGAGTCCTGATCACCTGGGCCCAGCAGAGGCTATAGACGTGGTGGAGAGCCCTCTTTGGAAGACAGGAGTTCTGAGCCCCCGCCTAACTCCTGCAGCCACGGCTCCTGCCACCTCCTCATGGCCCGGCCACCCCCGTCTCCTGCACGCTGCCCACTTGCCCTCTGCTCACCCAGGTCTGGCCTGGCTCCTCGGCCCAATCCCAGACCCCAGTAATAGCAACTGCCTGTGTCCAGCAGAGCCTCGCTCCCTCTCACAAACCTCACCCTCCTCCTCCTTCCCCTCTCGCCTCAACTCTTCATTAATGCACAAAATAGTCGGATGGTAGATTTCTTCTACTGTCATAAATGCAAAATGTCAGTTAACAAGATAGTCAGCAAGTAAGGAGTTGGTGTATATAATATGGTGCTCGCACAATGTCCAAATCACATAACGTGCTATTTCACAGAACGTTTCTTGGATGTAAAGCAATGTATGCCTGTATGGTCATGCATAATTTAAGTAGTGTCTTTATGATTTTTGGCCCTCAGATAACAAATATACTTTACAGTGCTAACATTTTGTTATTATGTATATTTTTTAACTTCTAGAAGAAAATGTAAGTCTACAAAATTGAGAGGTAGATTATTTCCACTGTTACTTCTGGTTGGGAATTTGGTGAATTTTACTTTATTTGGGAACCTCTGACCTGCATCAAGCATAAACATTGGCTACTTAGCAAGGATTATTGGTGTTGTACCAAGATGTAGCCTAGAAAAGGCCAGTATGATAAAAATCCCTTAGGATGATATCCAACTGGCTTTTGTAGCAACGTCTGGTTCTGATATGGAGACTCCTAGGACAAAGCATAGCAGGAAAAGCACATTATTTGGATCCAAGAAGACTTGGGGTTTGAGCTCTTACTTACTCTTTTTCACTCTGTGGCCCTTAACAAGTCTCTGAATGTGTCCAAACTCTAATTTCCTATTGGCAAAGTAAGGACCATAATAATATCTATACTCCAACGAGTTCTGAGGACTAAGTGAGAAAAAAATGTTTGTGAAAGTGTTTTCTATATTTGTAAAAGGGGAAAAAATTTGTTTCTGTGGAAAATTAGCTTACTCCTTTATAAACCCATTGCCATCAAGTCAATTCCAACTCATAGCAGCCCTACAGGACAGAGCAGAACAGCCCCATAGGGTTTCCAAGGCTGTAAATCTTTACTGAAGCAGACAGATTTCCGTATCTTTCTCCTGCAGAGCAGCTGATGGGTTCAAACCACCAACCTTTCGGTTAGCAGCTAAGCGCCACCAGGGCTCCTGTTAATCCTTTATAAATAGGGCACATTTTATTTTATTTTGGGTCCTCTGACCAGCATAAGGCATGAATATAGGCTACTCAGTAAGTACTAAGTATTTATAAATAGGGCAAATACTAAATAGAGCAAATGCTAAGTCCTGCTGTATTTTTACTACCACCTTTGGACATAGTTGGAGACCTGGTGGCACAGTAGTTAAGCATCTGGTTGCTAACCAAAAGGTCAGCAGTTGGAATCCACCAGCCACTCCCTGGAAACCCTATGGGGCAGTTCTACTCTGTCCTATAGGGTTACCATGGGTTGGAAGTGACTCCATGGCAATGGGTTTGGGTTTTTGTGCTTTTTTGTTTTTTGGGTCTTTTTTTTTTGGGGGACATGGTTACTTGTTCTTCCCATTTCCTTCTGCACCTGATTTGTCTTAGGTTCTAAGACGGAGTTCTTTATCTGTTAGTTTTAAGTAATTTTCTGTCTCAGAAAGCCACTGTTACAGATGGCCCTAGTATCCTGGCTCTTTTTAATTTCCCTACTCTCTGGAGTTTCTGAAGCAGAGAAATCGAAGAGTTAAAGCTTCCCCTAGATGGCTCCTTCCTGGTGGTGTCTTCAGTTTTCCTCTACACGTTTCAGTGCACCTGCCTGGTCTTCACCTCTCTAACTGACCCAGCTGTTCAGCCAGCATCTTCCAGAGACAGAATATTGACCTGCTGCCAGAGTCCACTTGTCATCTAACTGCACAGGGCCATGGGCCTCTTTATATCAATGTTATTCCATTGGGAGCTGAACAGTCCTAGCTCCCAGATTTTAGTTGTACAAGTCTCTATTCTTTCTATATTTCCCTCATGCTAACCTGTTTATTTGCTACATTTGTTGGAGCACACTTTCTTGCCACATTTTTAGGTAACTGAAGAGTTTTACCTCAATGCGAATGACTCCAGATTGCCTTTTGCATAACTTAAAATGTATTGCTTATTTGATTTTTATAAATTTTTAGGAGGATTTTTTTTTTCAAAGTTCTGTAATTTGTGGTTTGAAATTTTACTTTTTTATTGATAAGCTGGTAGAGAGAGCCTTTGGTGAGGTTCACTTTGGTGAAATAGTTTTGATTTTTTTTTCCTTTAGGTACCAAGAAGCATGGCAAACAAGAGCCCGGTGACTCAACTCAGCCGTCTGCAGGAACCCACTTGTAAGCCCAAAACTGACACTTCCAACACTAGCTTGTAAAGTCTGCAAATGTGCTGAAACACAACCACATCTCCAGTTTTCTAGTTTTAAGGTCCTTAAACATATGCCTAGTTATCTATCTCCTTACCCACTTTTGCAATGATTTTTTACTATTATGCTGCAGTGTTATAATGAAAAGGAACAGTACCAAAGCCTTAAGACTGGAGGGGACCAAGAGTATGGTCAAGTCTAGCCTCTCATCTGACAGAGTTGGGGGATTAATTACACACGTCTGTACCACGAGGACTCAGATCTCCTGGCTCATGAGCTGCCTCTTTCCAATAAAACAGTCTTTAAAGTTCATTCCTTTTAAAAATGACTATCTTTTTTTCCAGTGGCTGATTAACTGTCATTTCTCACTCTACTTTTGTATCCTCTTCCCATTAAATCCTTTGACCTCCATTCTCTCCTGCTGTACTCTTCTAAATGAAAAGGCCAGAGAGGAAGGTTAAAAACTGAGTCTGACAGCCAGAGAATGAGTGAACCTGTCATCCAGAGCTCCAATCTATAGAGTTTTCAGAGCCTTTGGAATTATTCTGGATTTTCCATCTAAGAGATGCTGCTGTCCTTTGAATTGTAGCTTCTTTTCAGTCCTTCGCACTCAAAACTCAAAATAAATCCCTCAGATAAATTTTTAGTAGATTAGGTCACTAGGGGGATGTGCGCCCCAGACTAGCATTTACTGCTCTCCTTTCCTTTAAAACTAACAAACAAAACGGTTCTAATGATTTTAAGGACACACACCTCTGTACTTTGGGATTCCAGGAAGAAAAGGACACTCATCTCCCAGGAGAGCAAGACTCTTGTTATTTTTCAAACAAGAAATATAAGAAAAATCACTATCTTCATAAGAACTTGAAACTAATTTCTAGAGCCCCAAACTGAAGTTTTAGGGGGAATAATCCCTTGAGAGAACACTGTTAAAGGATCTGAGAAGGGAGTGATACTATTTAAAGATTTTGCCTTTAACCTTAGCTTGTGGTTATAAGATTCTGCTTAGAATACCTTCCTCATCCCTTATCAAATCCAATTCATTCCGGTTTAAGATACATCCTAATCACTCAGTCCTCTGTGAGGAAGTTATCCTGGGGGTTAACTACATTCACAGGACTGACAAGTGGTGGTGTCTACCCTGGCTTTACCTTACGCACTACCTGGAATTTAAGAGGATGAGTAGAAAATACAATGTTGGTTCAGTTGTCAAAACTAATCTCATCATTGAACTTCACAGCACAGAAATCTGGTTTTGCACTGTGCCAGGGAAGGGAGGCTACTGGAAATATTCAGATTAATGTGGCAATGAAAACAACCAAATCAAACATTTTGACTCCCAAACTCGATTTCTGGTCTGAATTTTGGAAAATTCACCTAATAAATTAATTCCTGAATTGCCACTTCACTTTGGGGTATATGAACAGTATCTAGATATTAACTAAAATTTTATAAGATGCAGTATTATCCACTTTAAAGTAAACTAACATTTGGGGGAAATGTTACTAATATATTTCGATGATATAAGCAAAATATTCTAGCTTTCTCTCTAATTTAGAGTGTCTCCATCCCTCCACTTCCAGTCAAGCTTAAACCACATACTCTTACCAAGTGGCTGCCACAGCTTTCCAACACATCCCTTGCTTGGCCCCTCTTCCTTTTATAATTCTCCACTAATATACAGAGTGACTTTTTTGAAAACAGAAATCAGGTTATATCATGACCCTGCTTACAATCGCCAGTGGCTCACCACTGCACATAATGGCAAATCCAAACTTTTGTCCCTGACCAGTAGAGGCCCTGCATAACCCAGACCCAGCCTATCTCTCTGACTTGATCTCATCTTCTACACATTCCAGTCATGGGGATGTCTTTCTTTAAGCATTCCAAATTCTTCCCACCCAAGGGTCCTTGCAGGAGTCCCTGAGTGGTATAAACAGTCAATGTGCTTGGCTGTTAACTGAAAGGTTGGAAATTCTAGTCCACCCAGAGACACCTTGGAAGAAAGGCCTGGCAATCTACTTCCAAAAAATCAGCCACTGAAAGCCCTGTGGAACATAGTTCTACCCTGAACACACATGAGGTCACCATGAGTTGGAATCGATTCAATGGCAACTAGTTTACTGGTTTACAGGCTCTTGTACTACCATCTCCCATTGCCTGGAATGCCCTCCATCTTCCTCCTTGCCCAACTCCTTGTTACACAGATCTCAGCTGAATGTTTCCTCCTCATTGTAGCCCCCTATTTTACCTTCTTCACACTATACTCCTTAGATAACATTTTCTTATTCTTAACTGCCCACTCTTCCCCAGAAATAGCTAGCATTTATTGAGTGCCAGGCATTATTCTAGGAGCTTTGCACATATTAACTATCCTTAGTCCTTATAACAACCTTTTGAGATTGGTATTATTATTATATGCCCATTTTACAGATAAAGAAACTGAGGTACACATGAGTTTAGTAATCTCTAATCTCTCCACGATCACATAGGTAGTGAATGAAGAAGCATGGATTTAAACCAGGGAGCCTGGCTCCAAAGATCGAGTGTTTAATCACTGCCATATGCCAGTAGAAAAAGCTCCATGAGCTTTGCTGTCTTGTTCATCACTGTATCCTATAACAGTACTCAAAGAATCAGTGAATTGAAGTTGGTAATAATTTGTATTAACAAAGCTTTTTTATCATATGGTCATAAAACACTGTGACAGCAATGTCTTACTAAAAGGAACTTTTTTATGATTCAAATATTTTCTCTAAATATATCTAATTTCTTTAATACAGAAAGCCTATTCACCTGACCTCATTTATTGTATTCTGAACAGACTTCACCTATTGTTTTGCAGTAACCCTCAGCTTCTAAGATTCTCACTTCTCCAGTACGAGAAACCTTCATAATTATTCTCAGGTAAAGAGGGTATAACGCAGGGAAGTTACATAAAACCACGCAAGGGTATGTTAAAAATGTCAATAAACTAGAGCAAGGGAGAATGAAGAAAACCAAAGACATAAGGGAAAGATTAATCCAAAGGACTAATGGACCACAACTACCACAGCCTCCACCAGACTGAATCTAGCACAACTAGATGGTGCCCAGCTACCACCACCAACTGCTCTGACAGGGATCACAATAGACGGTCCCGGACAGAGCTGGAGAAAAATGCAGAACAAAATTC
>NW_004444001.1:11114267-11214592 GCF_000243295.1 Trichechus manatus latirostris | reverse complement strand
GGGAACCCAAGGTCGAGAAGGGAGAGAGGGTTGACATGTTGTGGGGTTGGCAACCAATGTCACAAAACAATATGTGTATTAATTGTTTAATGAGAAACTAATATGCTCTGTAAACCTTCATCTAAAGCACAATTTTAAAAAAAAAGGAATGACAATAAAACAGCTCCTTTATTTTCAATTAAATCTGAGGTTTCAAAATCTGTCTGCAGACTCAGATACATATGCACATATATGAGGCTTCATCTTAAACAGAGGTTCAGGTGTGGTCAGGTGTGGAGGTTTAAATGTAAAGTTCTGGCATTAATTAGCCAATCTTAGGTTGCTTCTCATCAGAATAAACTGAGGCACCAGACAAAGCTCTTCTTGGCATCTGTAGTAGTTGTTCCTGCTGTTAATTTAGTTCATAAATCAACTGCTACACTAGTTTTTATTGTTATTACGGATGGTGGTATTTAGTTTTCTGATGTGCTGATTGATCACTAAATCTTTTCTGTGAGAAAACATATCCTTTCAGCCCTTATTTTAGAATCACAGACATTCAAAGCTTTATGATATCTTGGAGAATATCTAGCTCAACTAGCTCATTTTCACAGGAGGTAACTGAAACCCAGAGAACTTAGGTGACCCGCTCAAGAACTTGCAGGTACATCCACAATTAGAAGACAGGTTCCTCAATTCCCAGACAAGTGCTGTCTCCAACACACTACCAACGATGCTATGAATATTAATCATTAGGCTGCATGTGTGAGCCTTGAAAGAAATGTTTTCCTGATAAATCAAATCAATTCAGCACAGTTTTACTGAGCAACTGCTATTTTACCAGTGTTGGGCTCCTTTTGGATATATGCCCCAATTGACGTGATTCAACCATTTGCTGGATTAAAGTGGTTATCTGAAATTTTGTTAAGCCTTCAAAAGATACCTGTGACACTTGCCCACTTTGAACGTCAGAGAACAACTTTAACTTTCTCTATATAAGTACCTCAAGTGTCAAACTCTTCCCTTTTTGGAATATTTTAGGTCAACTCTCCACCATACCTATAAGCTACACTGAGAATGCAGTGTTTTCCTAAGGTGTAGTTTGGGAGCTTATGGACTTGTGTTTTGTTTTGTTTTAATGGTAAGTACCACAGCACAATTATCAGAATTGTTCCTCTTTTCCAAAACCTGTTTTTATTTTCTTTGTGGTTTTTGTTTAGAAGGTTCTTCTTAATTATGTATGGATTTAGTGTCACCACTTAAATGGGTTTATTATTGATATATCATGAACCACTGCTCTCTTTGGCATAAGGTCGAGTGTGTTTATAACCATCACTACATTTGCTATGATTATTTCATTCATTATAACATTGTTACTAATTACAACAGGGAGCTGGAACGGTGACCGTTTTGGTTGGGTACAGAAACACTGGCCTTATCCCAGGTGTGCCACGCTTGGCTGCATTTCTAGATTGGTTACTTAATGCCACGGCCTCTCTGAAAAAAAATATGACACCTTCTTGCTGAAGAAATCCTTTGAGATATTTAGGGACAGTGTTGCCTAAGCAGAGGTTTTGTTTGTTTGTTTTCATTTTTTACTTGACTTTTTCATGATTTGAGGCTCATAAATGTCTTGAATGTCATATCAAAAAAGTAATTTAGACAGCATAGTCAAATGGGATCCTAGATTTGTCTCAGACCAAGTCATCTGAATTCTGACCTAATTTAATAATATATGCCTACCTGTTTGCTTTGCAGGAAAAAAAACAAACAAGCAAACAAAAAGAAGTCTAAAAATGACTACTTATTTCCACACTGTTCAAAATATTGTCCACAAATGACTTTGAACAGCTCAAATTAAAGTGTTGTCATTTGCCTTTTATCACATAGGATTTTAATTATAAAAAGTCTTCTTACTTATTTAGTTACTTCTTCTAAATATATCTTTCTAAGGCTGCCCTTGGAACTTTTTCTATGTATTAACAAACTTAATAACTAACTTAAAATAATCATGCAGTTTCTCTCTCCCTTCTTTTACCAGCAGTGGTCAATTAATATTTCCTGGGAAATCAGTGGTCAATGAAGTTAAAAAATAATAATATTAAAATATAGGGGTTTCAGTGGTCCTACTTTTTCTGAAAAAATAATGATTGCCTTGGCTGATATTTATTAATATCACAAGCAATAGACCTGTCAAGAATATTTACATGTATATGTATTCTAAATGTGGTGAAAAGTGAATACATGCATATGTAAATGTATATGTTAAAGCACAGAGCTAACACTGCTTTATCAGAGATGTATTATAGATATTGGCAAATTCTATAATACATCACATGCAAGGACCATGTTTATGTATATGGAATACAGAATTAAGCTAAATGGCAATTTCATCAGTCTCCTATACAGTTCTACTTGTAGATCTGTTAGCCAATTCCTAATGCCAGTCACAGGACAGATAACCGTGAAGCATGCAGCACTGACTGTTGGGTAGATCTTTCTGCTCCCTGCAAGAATATCTCATGTGTATATTACATGCAGAGCACGAAACTAGAAGTTACAGTGAGGTAGCCAAAGATGAGAAGGCCAGGCCCTTGGCCGAGAGAAGCTTTCAATCTAACTGGG
This sequence comes from Trichechus manatus latirostris, assembly GCF_000243295.1. Lineage (NCBI taxonomy): Eukaryota > Metazoa > Chordata > Mammalia > Sirenia > Trichechidae > Trichechus > Trichechus manatus. Next base: position 11,211,988 of record NW_004444001.1, on the reverse strand, counting down.
AAAAGACAAGCTCTTATATACTCTTGTCACATCTTGAGAAAATGTATGAAGTCACACATATCAACAAATGCAATTTTTTTTAAAGTCAGAAATGTAATTTTTAAAGCAATTCAGAGTAAAGGTATAGTTTGAACAGAATGAAACTTTTTTTTTTTTAATTTCCTACATGAGATGGCTGTTAGTTATGGAATTGAATGAATAAAGTAGAGGGGCAAAAGAGAGCTCCTTTCCCTAGAATCCTGAACAACTTTTGCACATTTTGGCATCTCCATGGTCTGGTATCATAGGGTAACTGTATCAACTCTGCCAAAGGAGACTGAAAGCTTCCTAAGGGCAGAGACCATGTCTTCTATATCTTTTTTATTCATTGCCTGCCTAAGCACATTTTAAGTATGTACCAAATATTTGTTGAGCTGACTTGGAATGACTGAAATGAAGAAAGGCAGCCCACACAGGAAGGAATGTAAGAGGCGCTAATATACTGTATAATATTAATTAAGATCTAAACAGTTCCTGACAGGCAGAAACTATTACCTGAATTTAATAAGATAAAACCTAGCAGGAATAGCTTTAAAGTATCAACTGTAAGTGTAAACTGACAAAAGGAAATGGGGAGATGGTATTCCTACAGCCAGGAAGCACATTCTTGAGTGTTTTAAAAATGTACTAGCAGGTTTCTATGTTTTTTGAAGCTAATGATACAACTTAGTTTTTCCATCAGCATTTATCTGGTTAGGCAAACTTTCGTTACCAAAGTCCTAAGAAAAACAAATCCCTGGATCTAAAAAAAAAAAAAAAAAAAATGGAAGAAATGCAGCTTGACAGTAAGTGGCAAATCTAAGAAAACAGAATAACATGGCTACCAAAAGAACTAAGGCCACTTTAGTTCAGAGGCGAGAATAAAGGAGTTGGGTTCTGGGTGGCAGGCAATAAGAGGGATGCTGACAAACTGCAGTGTGTCCAGACATCACTGAGCAGGACAGTGAAACGACATGAAACCACATCATACAGAAAGGGTTGAAAAAGGAAGGGAGGATATAGGAAAAATTGAGCCTGAAGAAGACTTGGTGAGAAATGACTGCTTTGTTTTAGAGGACTATCTTCGCTTTGATTTACAACTTAGTTAATATAATTTCAATCACTTTCTCAGAAAAGACTTTGACACTTTATTACATGATGGGCTATAATCAATGTCAGACCCTAAAATAGATTTCAAAAATTCTATTTGGTCATTTGGTTTCAAGCTGGACCTAAAGTATGTTTTGGCATTCTTACCAACTGTTAGCAGCAAGTCTAGAAACAGATGCAGTCTTGATTTGTATTCTAAATATGAAACACATTGCAAAAAGACTTGGAGATAAAAATATATACTGCTTATGCACACTCTTACTGTGATATTTCCTGTCCTTATCAGCAATAAGTTTCTATTGTTTTGCCCTTTCTTTGTTGTTCCAGGTGACAAAATCTTCTCTCCTTCCCTTTTCTTCTTCTACCTGCCTGTCTTCCTCTTTTTCTTCTATCTCTTTTTCCCACTTATACTTGTTTCATTCAAGATTTACAGAGAACCTACTATGTGCCCAAAGCTGTGCTACAGTAAAAGGATTCAAGAATACGTAAGACATTGTCACTGTCTTTGAGAAGCTTACCTCCCATAAAAGAAGGCATTAAGTCAAACTATTATACTAAAGGAAAATGAGTACACATGAGGTGTGTCTGAAGTACGGAAGGAGCCTTGGTGGCATAACAGTTAAGCACCTGGTTGTCAACTAAAAGGTGGATGGTTCGAACCTACCCAGCAGCTCTGTAGGAAAAAGACCTGGCGATCTGCTCCCACAGACGTTACAACCAAAAAAACTCTATGGGATAGTTCAACTCTGTCACACAGGGTTGCTATGAGTTGAAAATCGGCAGGTTGGCACCTAACAACAGCAACTAAAGTACAGAGATGTGATACAGATGAGCACAGAAGAGAGACTGATTCACTCTGAGAAAAGTGATGGTTGAGGAAGGCTTCCCAGAGGAAGAGGTGGTCAAGAAGGATCAACAGGAGTGGGCTGGTATTTCATGCCAAGCATGAAACAGCATGGCACACTTAAGGAATATAAATAATTCTATATGCCTCCTCCTCAAAAAAAAAAAAAAAGAAAAAAAAAAGGTGCTTTAAATTATAGACACCCCCACCAGAAGTTCTTAAGCAAAAAGGAGCAACCTTTATCTAGGAGAGTTGAATATTTTGGGAGGCAGCTAAGTAGCCTCATGAATGGATTGTTATTTTATCAGGGTCTGTTCAGTACTTGAATTGATATGAATGGCCACCTAAAGATAAATATTTAGGCATTTGTCTATGGGAAAAACTAAAGAAAAAAATTTAATTGAAAAAAATGGACCAAAGACGTAGAAAACCATAATCAGGACCATTTGGTGACAAATTTCAGTGACAGGGGAAGTTCTTTCCCAGGAAGGAACGCACGAAAAGGTTTTCTAACAAGAAATGTCACTAAAAGTCAGTGACAAAAGGAAATGGGGAGGTGGTATCCCTAGGTTCAGGGAGAACATTCTTGGTGTTTTTAAAATGGACTAGCATGTTTCTAAGTCTTTGAAGCTAATGATGTAACTTGGTTTTTCCGCTAGCCCTTAGCGAGTAAGGTAAACTTTGTTTACTAGAAGTCTTGAGAACAACAAATCCCTGAACAGGCATCAGCTTACTCCGTACAGGACCTCTGAGACATGTCAATGGGCAATTTCAAGTAATCCATTTACACAGGGCCTCTGAGATACAATAAATTAACTGGCTTATCTGAGAATAGTGTAAAGAATCTTTAGCGACACTAAAACTGAAACTCAGGTTTCCTGAATTAAATTGCTCTCACCCTCTTCTCAGATCCCGGCGCACCACAGAAGCCATTGTGCTATTAGAAAATTAACTTTAATGCTTTTGATGACACAGTTCAAGCTCCTAAGCTTTCTATTATAAAAAGAAGGGAGGGTCTGCAGCTAAGCTTCAATAAAATTCATGACTATGTCTTTGCCATCCCTAGATAAACACGGCTCCTTTCACCACTAAATCTTTCTCCAGTGTGTGGGTGGTTGAACATGTGTCAGAAATAAATCCTCACGAAAACCACTCACAAGAACCATGTATCAAATCAGAGTCAACCAATGTACACAGGTTTCATTCTGAGCCTTGGAATCGTAGACTAGCTACAAGTAACAGTAACTAGTCACACAGTCAAACTTAGTCAACTTTGTGAGCTGAGCCAACTATCTCCAACTGATCTAGTGAGAAAGGAAACCATTTCTTCAGTCCTTAGTACCGCTAAAACAAAAGTTACAGTAAACTGAAGTGCAGGTATGCCCTGATTCTAGACCCACGGCACTAAGATAAAACCACTATCAGTGCTAGTGATGGCTATTTTTTGGGAAAGCATGATGAAACCCAACTAACAGAATGCAAAGATAACCCAACAAATCACGGTCAATTAATAGAGAAGAGCATTGAACACGCAGTTGTTAACATAGGGCTTGCTTTTGTTTAGGGCCCATTAAATTTAATAACTTCCCCCTCTGTGGCTTTAAACAGAAAACTTCTTCAAAATAAGAGTGGCTCCTATTAAACTTCATTACTTGCCCGTGGCTGCCATGGCAAAGGTGTGTCTACCAAACAGGTGGCTCTTAACAAAGGAATGGTCTGTAAAGTACTAAAAAGTAGATGCTCTAGTGTTTTTACGATAGTTGCTTTAACATTCTGGTTTATTAGTACTAATTGCTGGAGATTTCCTTTTAACCTTTCTTATGGGGTTGCTCTCTCCTGTGAGCTGAAAGAGATGCTCTGCTAAAATAAATGTTTACATATACCTGGCACATTACTGAAGGTGCTAGTTTCAAAAACTTGACTCAGGGGACTTGATAGACACTTGGTTATAAGGGACATTTAAAAATGAGCTACATCAAATACCAGTGGATTAGACAATTACATGAAACAATCCTCCTGATAGACTTTTCGTGATCAAATGGGAATTTTTCACTAGCAATTTCTAGATTTTGTGGTAATAAAATAATTTTTCAGTAATTTTATTTATTACACTAACACCTATTCTGCTGACCTTTGGAAATATTATAGTTTAGCAAATGACAGGCATAAAAATGGAGACATCCTCAATAGTCCTGGGCACTGATTAAGTGGAATTTTTTGATATTTAAATGTTGTGAAAGAAGAAATTCAAGACAATGTGCTTAAAAGGGAAAAAATAAAATAAAAGAATTTTCAGAAAGATTTCAGTTCTTAACTCTGTCCTGTGTAAATTCCTTCCACCTCATGTATGGGAAAGTTGTTGTTGTTGGATGCCGTCGAGTCGGTTCCGACTCATAGTCGGAACTGCCCATAGGGTTTCCAAGGAGCGTCTGGTGGATTTGAACTGCTGACCTTTTTGGTTAGTAGCAGAGCTCTTAATCACTATGCCACCAGGGCTCCATATGGGAAAAAGTGGTACAGATTTAGTTTAATCTAAGTTACTTCACTCAGAGTAGCAGGGTGGGGAAGGAGTTATCTGTAGTGTCCCCACCCTGAATAAACCTATGCAGGGTCTCCTTGAGGAGACAAACGATAGCTCATACTCTGACCACAAGTCAAAGAATTAGACTGAGTAAACAACTGTGCTTTTCTCCATAGCAGAATAATTACATAAAATACATTTTCGAAGTTAGTAATTACTTATTTACATAGTATTTTGTAATGACCTCCAGAAAAGTTACTATAATCTTTGTGTTAAGCCTCACAAATGCTTTGAACATCAAAAACGCCATGTAAGTGATAATATTATTACAATTATAAAGATATACAGTGGTTTGGATTATGGTCATTCTGGTCTTTACCCTGCCACACCCTGCTCTTTAATAGAATCGATGAGAAATAACTTTGGCTATCTCCTAAGGGAGAAACATGTGGCCGTCTGCTTCCATAAACATTACAGCCTTGGAAACCCTATGAGGTAGTTCTACTCTGTCCTACAGAATCACTGTGAGTCATAATCTACTCGACGGCAATAGGATCTCTGTACAGTGAATATTATTTTAGGACCCTATGCAACGAAATAAGTTAATGCATAAAAGCAGTGAGGGCAGGCAGGGGAGAATGCTACCTAAATACAGATTGTTACATGTTAAGGCCACACTTTGGCAGGGGAGAGGGGCCAACCTCTATAGGACTGCCTCTGTACTGTAACATCACTTGACTACTTTCTGATAAGTAGTACTTGATTTTTATAATTCAGCTGAATATGATCCAGACTCATTGTACTAAGGTAGACCCTATTAGTCAGTTACATGACAGTAACTTATTCTTCAGTTATAAACCTATCACTACTACTGTTGTTATATTTAAGGCTGTCCCAGGTTAAGGAAATATTTCCTAAATCTTAGTATTGTACCTATGAACATCAAGACGTCTAGTATCACGTTTCTCTGTAGTAAAGTAGGGATAATGGATAGCATACCATTAACATTTTATTTATACTTATTTCCAAAAAAAAAAGAAGTCCTGGTGGCACAATGGTTAAAACACTCAGCTGCTAACCAAAAGGTTGGTGGTTGGACTCCACCAGTGGCTCTGCAGGAGAAAAGACCTGGAGATCTGCTCCCATACAAATACCAGTCTAGGAAACCCCATGGGGCAGTTCTACTCTGTTCTTTTGGTCACTACAAGTCAGAAGTGACTTGATGGCACACAGCAACAACATTTTCAAAAAGGGTTTGAGGAAGATTGCAGGAACCATACAATATAATATCACTATGATTATTATGGAGCCCTGGTGGTGTAGTGGTTAAGAGCTCCACTGCTAACCAAAGGGTCAGCAGTTCAAATCTACCAACCGCTCTTTGGAAAACTTATGGGGCAGTCCTACTCTGTTCTATAGAGTCCCTATGAGTCGGAATCGACTCAACAGCAAAGAGTTTGGTTTTAATTTTGGTCATTATTATAATACATTAAGTTCTAGCATTTGTAGCCATACTTGAAAAATTACTCAGAAGAAAGGATGCCTGCCAATAAAGGAAGCTGTGAAATTAGATTTTCTGCAGGTCTTTAAATAGATTAAATCATGGTCTCTCTCTGCAGTGGCTTTTAGGATAAAATGGAATGCAATGAAATTTCTTTATAACAGTCCTTTCTGGTTGCTTTTATTCCTATGATCCCTTGGAACAGAACATTATTATGCCTAATTGCATACAAATGTAATTAAATAACATTTTCTATTTTCCAACATTATAATTGAATAGTTATTTTCTCTTCATGTTTTATTGACTTTTTGTGAGTGGCTCAATGCTTTTAGCTCTGTAAATGTTCACTTTAAGTCTGCAGAATGATAATGGTGAATATTTACTGTGCACTTCTATGTGGCAGGTACTTTATGAGTGCTATATGAGTATTTGTAAATATTAACTCATTTAAATATCTAAATATTCCAAGGGTTTTATATTTTACATATGCTTTGTAGTGATCCATTTTGAAAAGCAAATAATCTTCTTTAAAAGTTTCGATTTTTCACTTGATTCATTTAAGCCAGGGCTTGCCTGTAAATTATGTATAGATACATAACTTTTCCATAGCAATTTTAGCTTAATAATATCAACTACAATCTATTTAGCACATACTGTGTGTCAGGTCTGCTATAAGCATTTTACATAAAGTATCTCATTTAATCTAATCCTCACCATAACCCTAAGAGTTTAGTATTATAGCCCCATTTCACAAATAGTAAGACTAAGTTTCAAATGAGTAGGAGCTTGCCTGGTAAGTGTATGAGTTGGGATTCAAACTTGGATCTGAACCTTCAATTCTACTGCAGAGCAGTGATGAATTGTATTCTTTCTCACTCAACTATGTATGAGAATATTTTGTATACTCCTTTATATAGGAGGATGAGAACTGATTCTTCTACACAAAAACATGAACTGTTCTAGAAAGCATCTCAGAACATACCATAGGACTGCTTGTAGGTGGGGATGTGAATTAGGATTTTAGCTATCCATGTAATTACAGGGAAATAGCATTATTTGGCGCAGAGCATAATAAAGACTGTTGCGTGCTTTTGAGTCTATTTTGACTCACAGCAACCCTATAGGACAGAGTAGAACCGCCCATTGGGTTTCCCAGGCTATAAATTTTTACAGGAACTAATCACCAGGTCTTTTCTCGCGTGGAGCCACTGGTGGGTTCGAACTGCCAACCTTTCGGTTAGCAGCCCAGCACTTAACCATTGCACCATGAGGGCTTCTTATATAATGAAGACTAGCCCACTGCCGTCAAGTCGATTCCGACTCATAGCCACCTTGTAGGACAGAGTAGAACTGCCCCCTACGGTTTCCAAGGAATGGCTGGTGGATTTGAACTGCCAACCTATTGGTTAGCAGCCAAACGCTTAAACCACTGCACCACCAGGTCTCCTAATGAAGACCCGAGGCACAGAAATGGACTCAATCCAAAGGATTTTAGTTATTAATTCACTGCCGTTGAGTTGATTCCAACTTATAGGGACCGTATAGGACAGAGCAGAACTGCCCCATAGGGTTTCCAAGGAGCAGCTGGTGGCTTCGAACTGCTGACATTTTGGTTAGCAGCCAAGCTCTTAACCACTGAGCCACTAGGGCTCCTTAGTTACTAAAGCACAAAAAAAAAAAAGAAAAAAAAAACAAGCAAACCAGAAAATCCACCTCATTATTAGTCTCATTTGTAGGATGGCTCTATGTCACGGACTCTAGGGATAGTTTTAGATATCAAAGGGAATAATAGGATGGAACTACGCAGCTTGGCACCTCAGAACCTACAGACAGGCTCCTCCTCAGGGAGGGCCCAAGGACCAGTTCCCAGGGAAGTAAGAAAGGTGCTTACTCCAAATGACTTGATCCTACAAGTCTATCAGTCAGTGCTCTGTGTCCTGGCACAGCCCCACACCAAGAACAAGGTCAGGTCAATCAGGGCTCCTCCAGTTCCCTGACAGTCCAAGTCTAGTCGTTTCTTGCTATTTCCCTACAGGCTAAGAGGGATTTTCTGTTCTCTTCTCTTTAATGTTTATACAGAACCTCCCACCCTGGCACTATGTTACTTCACCAGTAACAGCTCACAGAAACATTTGGGGCAGGAGGAAAAAACTGGACTAAACTCAATTTTAAACTAGTTTAAAGCAGAGGTTCCTGACTACCTTTGGCCTCAGGTGAGCATAGGGCTGGATAATTAACGTGTCTATTTCTACCTCCTCCTCTGTGGAATGGGAAGAGACGTGCTGCATTGCCTTATGGACATGTTTTAAGTAATCATCAGTAAACTGACTCAAAATAATCTGGCTGATCTAAATCACCACGTGAATGATAAACAACTAAAAAAAAAAACAACTCGTTGCCGTCCAGTCGGTTCCGACTCACAGTTGACCCTACAGGGCAGAGCAGAACTGCCCGATAGGGTTTCTAAAGCTGTAGTCTTTACGGAAGCAGACTGCCACATCTTTTTCCCGTGGAGCCGCTGGTGGGTTTGAACTGCAGACCTTTCAGTTAGCAGCTGAGCACTTAACCACTACACCACCAGGGCTCCTTGATAAACAATAAGCCCTACCCATTGACACAACACTTTTTTGGTGTTATTTGCTAGATCCCTTTTCTAATATTTTTCCTGTTGAATTCACAGAGGCAGACACCCCAGTAAGAAAATCCTGTACATGTGTGTCTCTAAAACTGCAATCCTTCCCTGAGGTTTTTCCTCTGGGTACTGCAAGGGTACAAATACAAATAGCCAATGTTTCAGCCACAGAGGGTCAGGCAGATGGGAGAACCAGGGAACCCTAGACCAGAAGCAAGTTTGCACAGGTCTGTTCTGTCAAAGTGTCATTTTGGCACTGCATAAAAAACAAACTCTCAGTTTAAAATATGGAAGGAATGACCAGACTAACTCACACCATCAAACACTGTGTCTTCTATCCTACATCAGCCCTCACTCACTCCCCTATGCCTTACTCATTCTTTCCCATGTCTTTAACTGATGTTTGTCTAAAGGGGACAGTGATTCCAATCAAGGGGAATGATAACTAAAATTCTATACTCGGTACAGTTCCCCAATAAATATCACGTGATTCATAAAAACAATAATAGCAGTCATAAGGAAAAGTGGCAACATGGTTTTCCAAAAGAACCTCGTAGTTCTCCCTCCACCCCTCCTCTTTCCCTACTCACCCCCATGAGAGTCCATCTGCTGCAGAAAATAGGAAGGCACTAGGACCAGATAGCCCTTTCCTGCTATTTGCTTGAGAAACAAAGCCTTCCCTCCGCCCAAGTTGAAAGAAATAAAGGAGTCTGAACTAATCAAAACCTGCAAGCCTGCTGGTGGAGCTTCAGCTTGTCAGTGATGCAACTCAGCGGAGTGAGTAACAGCTTCGAGCTTTGCAGAAAATGACAGAGGGAGAGAAACAGACACAGAGACACAAAGAGAAAGAGAGAAAGGCATTAACCTGGCCAGGAGTCAAACAGGTGTATGGGGCCCAAACCCTAAGAAGAGTGTCTGACAAATACAGGATCTAACGGAGTGTGTGCCTTGGTGGGCCTATGTCTCTTTTTTTTATGGGGGACAAGGTTGTAGGTTGTATGTTGGGGGTGTACTGAGAGATTTATTATTATTATTCACAAAACTCATACGGTTGGCCAAGGCCCTTTAATTTTTCTCCACTTGGCAGTTTGAAGTCTTCAGGGACACTTTCTGGCTGTCTATGATGAATTCTCCATGATAGATGGGGCAGCCTGCTCATCCACCACACACACTTCCTCCACTACCTACAGGTGTTTGTGGTGCCTTCTGAACAGTGGATGTGTGAGCCCAGAGCTGTCATGGTGCGAACGACAGCAGTGTGCTACTATCTGCTTCATGCAAAGTCTGCCTCTGTCTTGAGGTGACCACTCAGAGGCCATGTGTTGCCTTTAATAACTCTCAAAGGCTTCAATGCATTTAATAACTAGTTTCCGATGAGATGAGAGTCTTAAGTTTACAGGTGCTCTCTGTGGGAACTAGCTAGCTTAGACTCCTGGGATTTAAAACACTAAGCCTTTCGAAACGGAGGGCTGTGCCACCAATCTGTAATTTGGTTTACAGGCAGAAGTTAGGAAAAGAAAGGAACACAAGCAGAGGAAGGCCTGGCATAAGACCCTCTGGAGAAGGCCCTAGTTATGAGACTGTGCCTACCACAGAGAACACAGGTCAGCAGGACCAAAACTGGGTGGTGTGAAATATCATCTTAAGAAAATGATGCCACCTTTAGTGGATTTTCAGTCTCTTGATTTAAAATGTTCAAATGTTTAATAATCCTGTAATTCAAAAAACCTGGTTTCCTGGTTGGTGTACCCTTGCCCACATGCTTCTAACAGAGAGTTACTCTGGGTATAGGAAAGACAGCCTCGGCCCATCCCGTTCCCGCTGGCCCCTGTATGGGGGGTGGGTTTTCAGTTAAAGCGCGATCTTTACCTGAAATGCGCCTGGGCACATCAGTGATGGCAGGAAGCCCAGTACCCCGTGTGGAAGACAGCGGCGTGGTGGAGTGAATGGATGGAGACGTCATCTGGCTCAGGTAGGAGGGGTAAGACTGGTCATAGGACCACGGTGGGGAAGACTGTGCCTGCCTGGGGTCTGGGAAAAAGAAGATGAAAAATCTTCAGTGTAACAGACACTGTAGCCTTAGACACGTGCAAGCCAAAGCGTGGGATAAAGCAGAAAAAAAAGAGAATACATAAGGAACAACAATTTCATTCCTACAGTCCCCCCTACCCAACCCCTTTTCCAGGCCCTGCACCATAGTACTAAGCTTTCTAGGCTCTGAGTCACAATGAAAGCAACAAAATGGATCATGCATAAGGACAACTGGTCTCTCTCACATGTAAGTATTTCTATTCAGAAAGTTTAACAGTCATTGAGAAAACAGTCTGCTTTGGTTATTTTTACGAAGTGGAATTATATTTCATTCAGTTTCTAAGATTCCCCCAATGAGTATGTATTACTTTTTTTTTTTTTTTTAAAGGTTAGAAATATTTTGGAACAATTAACTTGGTTAAAGAATACGTAGACTCTGCCTTTTACTCCTGTATATCCTGCTACTATCTTTCAGATGCGGTTTTAGGGTTTTAAATGCTATAACTCCAGCACAGTGCACTTTCTTCCCAGGCAAGTCACTGGACGGCACTTTCAAACGTAGGGGGTAAGAAGAAGAGAGGGTGCAGGACAGTGGGAGCAGCAAGTAAGAACAGAAAGGAGGAGAGCAGTATATATTGTTCTCATGCTAAAGCTAAATCAGAAAATAACCTCTGAGAAAAGGATATAACTTAATTTCAAAGTCAACTACCATTAAGGATTGAAATGCTTTGTCACCATCCAGTATCAATGTTAAGCCTAGGAGCTTCTAACAGTGGGGAAAAAAAAAAAAGACTCAAAACAGAAGAATGGGGAAATGTTTTTAATCCTATTAGAATTTGTTTAAAAGTTGTCACGTGTTTGGAATGTGACCTAGTGTTACCTATATTCACTGTAATAATGAAAAAATAATGGGGAGCCAACTGGTTAGGGTTAATTGCTGAACATTAATCAACAATATCTTTTGATGTATCACTTTGGGGTTTCTTGGAGGTACAATCTCAAGGCCAAGCACATCTTTCAAAAGAGCTTCCTAGTTCTACGTAAGAAAAAAGGTAAATGTGCTGTATGTTTCTAGGGGGGAAAAGTGTGTATTGCCAATTGTTTTCCCCTTATTTGAGGGCTAGTCAAGCAGAGTCATAGGTAAATTTCTCTTAATGACAGTTAATCTATGCTTATTTTAAAATTTTTATGTTGAGTTAAAAAATTCTGACATATCAGGCTGTTCACAAGACAGCCTGGTATCGTAGAATAAGCATGAACTTTGGAAAGCACAGAATTAGGTTCAAGTTCTGAGACTTCTATCTTCCAGCTGTGTGACCTTGGGTTAATTACTCAGCTGCTTTGGGCCTCAGTTTCCTCATCTGTAAAAAGGAGGTTAATAATACCTGAATCAGAGGGATGTGGGAATTACATGAGAAAGCTATGAAGTGGGGGCTACCACAGAGGAGACTCAACAAGTATTAACTCTTGTCCTTTTTGAAAACTCTTGGTGCTACAGGAATATTTCCACAGTTAATACAAGTCTGAACTGGAGTTAGTACACTTGGAATAGATTTAAAATTTTTCCCAAATCACCCAATCATTCTTTGAAAATGAAAAGCTTAATTTTAAAACAATTATTAATTTCAACAGTGAATCCAGGTTTATTTCTAATAATAAAAATGAGTATAACAAAATGGGTTTTTCTCAGATGATTCCCTCTTTTAAAATCTTTATTTTTCTAAACAGTCAAAGCTGTTTAGTTTCAGTTATTTCTTGTTTATTTATTCAATTCAGAAATAATTTATTTAAAGACTGTCTAAATAGAACATATTTCCTTGAGTAGAAATAATTAAATACATCTGGATATTTATCTGATGTTTACAGGCATCAACAGATGTATAGAAAAATTTCATCTAATTCAATTTTAAGGAACATTTACCTGAGTTTGCAATTTGAATAAACGTGTAGTACTGTAAATGGTTAACAAAATTTTCCTTCAGAAATCTGAGGGATACTTGATCATTAAAGGAATAAACTTCTGTGCCTTAAAACTTTCAAGGCTGAGACTGTATAGATTGGCAACATTTCAAATCTGAGTGACTGGTCCTTGTTATATCTGATATTGACATACTTCCTTGCCTTGCACCATTAATGTAATTCGCTATTCAGAGAAAGGGTAAATGATCTTCAGATGGAAAAAGATTCATTCCTTACAGCACCGGAAAGCAATCTCATAAAGGCAAGGCCTCCTCTCAAGCAACATTTTCAACACACAAAAAGGATAAGAACCACGTAGCTAAATGAGTTGGGCACACAGGACTCAAATTTGGATTTCAGTTCTAACCTAACCTCACCAGATGACTTCCTGATCGAGCAGTTTAACCGATACATCCATTCCTCTACCATAACATGTCGTTATTTATAGAACTCCCTGCCTAAAAATGGGGGAGAAAATACAAGAGATATAAAGAATGACTAAAATAATTAAAGTTTAAATATACCATTAAAAAATCAGTGTATTCACTTGGATGTAAGATACAGCCTTATAGTTCTCCTTGGGCAGAGAGACAGCCCAGGACAGTGGAAACAAACGGGCTTTCTAAAGACAGGCTCTGAGTTAGAAGCTCAGCTCTGCCATTTATAAGCTGTATAACCTCAGCTGGGTTAGCTAACTTTCTGTACCTCAGTTTCCTCATCTCGAAAATGAGGCAGCACAATACAGTAAAGTGAATATAGCAAAGTGGTCATGTGAACTGGCTGGGCAAGTCATACAGGGGGCCTCAGTGGCTCGTCTGTAAAATGGGAATAATGATAGTTATTAGAGTTGTTGTGAACATTACATGGATTAGGCCTTACCTGTTAAGTACCTATCAAGTGCATAATAAATAAAAGTGGTAATTGTTATCTGTAAAATGAGTGCCATAATAACTACTGGTCATGTTTATTTGGGAAATTAAATGACATAATGTAAGTAAAAGCATTTTAATAACTTTTAAGTACTGTATTAAAACTGTTATTATTCTTTTAGGAGATCACATCGTCAAGGCCCTTCTGCGGGACATGGGGTGTGTTTCTTAGCGTCGCTGAGCTTTATCTCCTCATCCGTAAAATAGATATGACAGTGCTATCTTGCAGCGCTGTTGTGGGGATTAAATAATAATCAGTGAATGGCAAATCATCATTATTAAAAAATTATAGTAATAATCTGACTAAACTATGTAGAGCAACTGGGTTGTCTAGTGTATTCCTGGAGATATCCCAAATCAGAGGCAGCACAGTCTCATATGGTGCCTGGCACATACTGGGTGCTCAATAAACAATTACTGAATGAACCTCCCTGGCTGGCTTGAGTAAATAAAGGAATATTATAACGAAGGAGTAATCAGTTATTCTCTAAATTCCAGTTAGGCTGTAAAAGAAGAAGCGGGCTTAAGTTATATCAGTGAGGTTTTAGGTTTCACATAAACTTCCTGACTGCCAGAATATATACTAAAATAGTCTATTAAAGGATAGTTTTGCTTTTAGTGGAGGTCTTCCCTGGAGATATCCAAGATTAGGAAAAATACGTTCCAACTATCCTTCAACAAGAAGATCTTTCTTTGTTTTCTGTCTCTCAGAGGACAGGCTGCAGTCCAGCCAATCTCTCTCGAGGTCTCCATTCTAAGATTTTATGATAGTGACCTACTTAAGGAGACAGAGAGTTAGTAAAGAAAAATAAAACATAAGAACTGCCATATGGACAGCAACCTTAAAAAAAAAAAAAAGAAAAAGAAAAAGAAAAAGTAATGGTCTCCAAACACCTCAGGTCTTCTCTAATTCCCTGTGACTGAGTGATCATCAACCCAGCTCCACCATTTCTGGATGGTGTGATCTTGGACAAGTTGCACAACTTCTCTAAGCCTCTAATTTCCTCATCTGTATAATGGGCGTAAACAATAATGCCTTCCTTATAAAGTTGTTATGAAGATTAAATGCACTAATGCTACAAAGAGCTTAGCACATGGAAAGAATCCAATAAATGTATGCCACAGTTAAAACCTCAACTTTTATCAGTTGCCATTGAGTCAATTTCGACTCATGGTGATCCCATGTGTGTCACAGTAGATTTGTGCTCCGCAGGTTTTCAATGGCTGATTTTTCAGAAGTAGATCTCCAGGCCTTTCTTCCAAGGTACCTCTGGTGGACTCAAACCACCAACCTTTCGGTTAGCAGCCAAGTGTGTTAATTATTTGTGCCACCCAGGGCCTACCTTTACTGAATTTTTATTCTGTATCTGTGTTTCCAGCCTGTAACCTCTTATTCTGAGTTCAATAATTTTCCTACCTGCGGAAATATGGTAAGGGGCAATTTTTAGAGAGCTTCTTATAGTTTTTAGGTCCACATTTTGGAGCATATATCCCTGTTAGTCATGTCAATACCCTTTAAGATTATATTTAACATTAATCCTGTTCCTTCTTAGTTTTGGTTTCTTGCAGACCAAGAAATCCAAATCTTTTCAGCGTTTTTTCAAGTACTGTACACTTGAACCTTTCAATCTTTTAGTAGGGAAATATGGTATAAAATACCTTGTCTTTCTAAATGCTCAATCGCCAAAAAAAAGTATAATCCTATCTAAAATATATGAGTGCACCATATTTGCTTTTTTGTGAACAATTACTAATGCTCACCGTAGAGAAAACTCACCTTAACCTGATCTAATAAACCATTTCTCAACTCAGCTTCCTGCAGAAACCTGAGACTTGGTGAGATTCACTCTTAACTTGGCTGAGTCAGAGCAGGTGACACGAATGTATTTTAGGCAATCAATCCTAAGGTTACTAATAGTGAAAAAGTTACTAATAGTGAAGGGTGCAGGACCTAGCTAGCTCTGAGACAAACCTACTAATTAACCATTAACAAGCAAGAAACTGTCATTCTCCACCCTGGGTTCCACAGAGCAAGTATAATCCATTCCTTAACTCTGCCTCATCCAGAGTTATACTAGCTGGTTTGTTACATTGACTGGTTTGTCTTTTCGAGTCTACAGACACCTGGAGGAAGTACTATGTCCCACCACTCTAATATAAACAAGATTATTCTTGATATGTGTCTCTGAGGATAGAGATGTCAATCCTGGGTGACCTGTAACTACCCATAAGCACCCACACATTTTCAAAGGACAACTGATAAAATTTCACAGAAATTTTCAGAAGACGTAAAACTACTGTTAAACTTTAAGAAGTTTATGGTGTTTTAAAAACTGTAATTCATTATTTTTTGTATGGCAGTCTTCAGAAACAGTATCAGTATTATTTTTATTGTAAAACTGTAGAAATTCAGTGTACTGGTATATGCATTTATATAAACATAATTATTTAAAAATCTTTGGTGTTGAGTTTCTTATGTGTACACACATATTCTTCAGTGCTTGGGAAATCTGAAATACTAAATATCACAGAAGCATTTAAATATGACCCCTTCCCTACTCCCCCTCAAACTTCTCTCCTGTCACCTAAAAAAGTGGGTGGTAGAGGGAAGGTGTAATCAAACGTGACCCGTAGCATAAACTTGAAAGAGAAAATCGGGTCTTTCTATATAAAGAGACTGCTATACTTCAGAGGCAGGATGTGACTAATCAAAATGACTGAACGGGAGAGGAAAGAAACATGTAGGGACCTAGACTGCTCCTAGAGACCCTGGAGATGCAATCGATGAGAAAACAGTCCCCAGCGATAACTGTGAAATCATACTAAGAACTGCCACCAGCCATATGAAGCCACGCTATTAAACCCCTCAGGAGCCTGGGCAGCAAAGTCGTTTGTTATCAGATGCTAATCCAAAGGTTGGTGGTTCAAACCCACCCAGGGGCTACACAACAGCTAGGCCTAACAAACTGCTTCCATAAAGATTACAGCCAAGAAAACCTCAAAGAACAGTTCTACTCTGCAACACACGGGGTCATCATGAGTCAGGCCCCGACTCAATGGTAGGAAATAAGAGTAACAACATTAGACCCTTCAGACCTGCAACTACACCCTTCTAGAAGAAATCAGCAATTTCCTTTGTAAGACTAGACCAAAATCTAGCTGTTAGGAGTTCAGGTTAATTTTCCCTTGGTACGAGGTGGAAACCACTGAGAGCCATAAAAAGGAACCAGCCATTTGACGTAAGGAATCCCTTCAACCTTCGGCATTCGTTTCAACTGAGGCCAAGTCTGTCACAGACACAGTTCCTACCCAAACTGCACAGTATCCCTCAGTATAGTTTATATTTTAAAAAGACACCCAAAGTCCAGAGGCCTGCACCCACATTGCAGTTTCTCTCCCAACTCACTAAGGTGAGGGGGAAGGCTCTTACTTAGCTGTCCCTTTCTCATCCCAACAGTATAAATGGGAATTACTGCCACCTGCTACCTTAACAGGGCTCTTGAGAGGAAAAAGAAAATTTTCACATGCTGAGCTGATGAATCGGAAAATTATCAATTTTTATTGTGACAGAGTTCCTGTGTGCCTGTGTGGGAGTACGATGGCCTGAGGGGTGTAAAAGAAATAAAAGACATTTCTTGCCTTGAAAAAAGCTTACAAGCAGATGGGAAAGTAAGGCATAAGATAGGCAGATATAGGATAAAAACAACAATTTTTAAAGTAAGACATAAGATACAAAACAAGAATTAATTCAAAGACGTTCAAAGCATGGAACTGTGTTTTTAAAAACATTCTAATGAGAGAAATTAACCACAGAGCATGAGCGTCAGAGTCAATTTTAGAAATTCTCCTTCTAGGGTGGTGGTCCCTCGGCTTAGGCTTCTTGGAGGAGACTGGTTGCATCTGCTTTCCATTCTAAAAAACCCTGAAGCATAAAAATACAGGAGGCTATGTATGCAGGGAGTGCTCAAAAATGCTAATTGGGGGAGGCGTGGTTCATGATTCAAGTTGTCTTTGCATCCGGCAAAAATGCAGGCAACTACTGATATATAAGCTCTAAGAGTCTCCATATTTTCCAAATGACTGAAAAGCCAAATTTCATGTCTCCCGCATAACTGAACCCTACAAAAACCCGAGATCACAATATGAGAAGAAAGAGGACGGCAGATGGTTAGGGAAGAAAAGGCACCCTAAGAAAATGAATTGACTCTAGGAAGACAATAGAATTATTTTCTTAATGAATAAGTTTGAGTGGGGGGAAGCAGACAAAGAGCTTTACAAAAGCCCAGTACAGTAAAACGTATGCGTGAAAACTCAGTGGTTGCTGTTAGCAGGCCTCCTTTTGTAAACACTGTGGTTAAACATGTGTGGGTGTGAAGAAGGGCCTGCTTTCCTAAGAATCACTCACAACAGGGCACACCATGGACACGGTGCTGAACTTCATGCAGAGATGGGAGGAAACAAGTCCACAGGGGCAAAGCCTGAACAGCACACAAAGGGCTTCTTCCTGTTTCTGCTGCTAGGCAGGCTTCTGTGTAACATGCAGTGTTGGAGGCCAGTCATTTCTACCAAAGCTCAATGCCTCTGCCATGAAAACGTAATAAATTTAGGGAGTAGGGTAC
Source organism: Trichechus manatus latirostris (assembly GCF_000243295.1). Taxonomy (NCBI): domain Eukaryota; kingdom Metazoa; phylum Chordata; class Mammalia; order Sirenia; family Trichechidae; genus Trichechus; species Trichechus manatus. The sequence goes on along the minus strand of NW_004444001.1, from coordinate 11,193,824 downwards.
AGTTAGAGATTCCACTCCCTATCCTTTGCCTATTTTTCCCTAATCCATATTCAAATCAGGCTGTGTAAACCTCAAATATTCCTTGAGAAAACTGGGGTATTTAAAATGAATGCAGCAAAATATACCAAAACCAAGAAAACCAAACCCATTGCCGTAAAGTCAATTTTTAGTCTACTCTTAAGACTAAGAGTCTTTGGGTAGCACAAACGGTTAAGTGTTTGACTACTAGCCAAAGGGTTGGCAGTTCGAACCCACTCAGAGGCACCTCGGAAGACAGGCTTGGTGATCTGCTTCCAGAAGGTCACAGCCTTGAAAACCTTAAGCAGTTCTACTCTGCACACATGGGACCACCATGAGTCGGAAGTGACTCAACAGCCAACTGGTACTTGTATTTTTAAAACTATCGTTGTTGCGTCCAGTCGACTCGATTCTGACTCATAGCAACCCCACGTGACAGAGTAGAACATCATCATAGGGTTTTCTTGGCTGTAGTCTTTACAGAGGTATATTGGCAGATCTTTCTCCCACAGAGCCGCTGGGTGGGTTCTAACCATGCATCTTTTGATTAGCAGCCGAGCACTTAACCATTGTGCCACCAGGGCTCTGCCAAGGTCAAATAAAGGCAATAATCTCAACTGAGAGAGGTGGATTTACAATTTCCTTTCTTAGACTCTATCTGTCATAATAAACTGTCATTCATAATACAAACATACTTACATTCATACATAAATACATACATAGATTTCCATTTCAAAACCATTTACTCTAAATAGTAAATGTTAAATTCTATATCTTCTCTAATAATCCTTTTCGCTAAACTGGGTTTTTAGAATGAGCTTTTCCACGTACTTCTGGTTCTCTTGACTAATAAGAAACACTGTTTTAAAACAAACAGCCTCCTCTGTACGTAGGAAGAACCCTGGACTGGCAGCTTTGGCATTGACTGTGTAGTTGTGGGCCCATAACTTACCTTCTCTGAGTCCCACTGTTTCTACCTGTACACTGAGGGGTTTGATGAATTATCTCTAAAGGCTTTTCCAGGTATAAAATGCCATGATTCTAGCTACTCAGAAAAGTGGGCTCCTTACCCTCAGTCCTTTCTGGAGACGATAGTTGCAACTGAAATTACTGAAGCCACATATAGCCAATTTGGGCAGCTGTGGAAGGTAGCTGACAGGTGCTGACACTTATGGCACCTCCTATCACAGAACATTTTGGTTTATGTCAGCAGAGAAGACCCGAGAGGAGGACCCTGACTCCCCTTCTTTCCCCCACCAGGGGCTTTCTCCAACTGACCAAGGTGGCTAACAGAATCATCTGGCAGGAAGCTGATGCAATTAAATCAGAGAGCTTTAAACTGAAATTGAGAAAAAAGCAGCAATGTGTTTGGATAAAACTTGATGCTGTGGAGGGTGTACAGGTATGTTACAGTACAAACAATGGAGAAGAGGAACTTAGTAAATCTTAAGAGACAATAGCAGAGAAGAGAATGAGAAATAGTACGTATGTTAAAAAACAAAAACAGAATGAAGTTGAATTAAGATGAGGTGATGAGAAGTGCCTCATAAGTACTAGCAACTTTTGGCTGGATGGCACTCATAACTGTCCTACAGAAAAGGAGGGGTATAGTTTGTTTGCTATTAGCTTCTATTGCTTCTGCTGATAGAAGAAGCAAGCAGCTACACGACATGTCATACCTAACCTGGCCTCAGCCTTGTCATATGCTTGACCTCAACGATGAAGCCAGCAGAAGAAAGGAAATCTGCAAACAGGCAGGACCAGAACTGGAGATATAAATGGGATGTGTCACTGGCCATGAGGGAGGGACGCTTAGTTCAAATCACAGTATCAAAGTGGGTATAGTAAACTCAGGTTCAAATCAGGCTGATGCCAACATCCAAGGGATCAGATATAGCAGTTGGGGTGACACAGAAGGTCCCCAGGTACAGTGATACCCATTGTCAGATGGGTGATAATATCCATCATTCTAGGAAAGCCTCCCAGTCATTCATTATTCAAAAAATATTTACTGAGTACCTACTTCTGTGCTGTGCTAGGCACTAGGGGTAGTAATGGTGAATACAGACAGACCTAATCCCTTCCCTCATGGAGTTTACAGTTTGGTAGAGGAGATGAACTTCAATCAAATAACCATCTAACTGTGATATGTGCTAAAAAGGAGACACCCATGGCACCATGAGAATGTACTGTGGGGGACTCCAACCTCATCTGGGGATCAGGGAAGGCTTCTCTAAAGAAGTGGTGATTAAGCCAAGACCTGAAGGGCAAGAAGAAGTCCAACAGATGAGGAAGTAGGGTAAGAGGGTTTTAGGCAAAGGGTACAGCACGTATCAAGGGCCTGGCAGGAGGCAGTATGTTTTATTTGAAGAGTTGAGAGAACGCCAGTGTGGCTGGAGTACTGACAGGAGATTGAAAGTAGTGTGAGATGAGACTGGAGAACAGGCAGGGAGGAGCCAGCTTATGTAGAACTTGTTGGGCTATGCTAGAGGTTTTAGTCTTTAACCTAAACGCAAAGGAAGGTCACTGAGGTGTTTTTAAGTATAGGTTTACATAATCAGATATGCATTTTGAATCTCCCTCTGGCAACATTATAATAGAAGTAGGGAAGAAGGCCAGTGTAGGCCGAGGCACACAGGGAAGAGTGTGTACGGAAAATGGCACCTAAGTGGACACAAGGGTGGAGTCCAGGAGCTGTGCTCAGGAAACCAGGAAGCAAACTTAGTGTACTGAGCCGCCTCCACACATGACCTAAAGGTGGGGATGAGACACCTGAGAAGCCTTCAGGATGCATCAAGATTGGCACGATATGGGCAAGGCTGAGCCTGCAGTAATGGGCCCCAGGCCTACAGTGGTGAGTGATTTGTGCCTGCTCCACCTCGCACATTGTGATTCAGGAGTAAAGCCTGGGCATCCGTATTTTTAACAAGCTCCCCAGGTGATGCCAATATACACCAAAGTTTGAGAACCATGGGTATAATTTTTACTGATGACAGTTAGAAAGGAAATTACTTAATACTATTTTGACTTAAATCTTCCCTATCAAGAAGAATAATCTGCAAATAGAAAGAGGAGAACAAACACACTTGAGGAAATTAAGGCCCAAGAGAGGTGGGGAGGTAAGGGAGAGCAGCTTGCTACTTTAAATGAATACCAGTCTCCATTCCAAGATGAATTATATCCCACAGTACTGCAAGAATTTATAGTGACTAGTAGGCAAGGGGCTTCTACTTGACAGAGCAGGTTCTAAAAAGTTCTTCCTTACATTAACTGAAATATGTTTCCCTGTAACTCCACTCACTACTAATCTTAGTATTGCTCTCTGGGATTGCTCTTCCACATGATAGTTGTTAAATTATTTGCAGATAATGCCTTTCAAGTTTGCTACATGATGAAAAGTGGTGTCGCATTCCCTTATCCCATTTATCCTATTCTGAAAATGATATTGCTCTTGGTGAGATCTAAGTTTCAACTAGGTTGTTTTGTTTTTTTTTTTTGTTTTTTTTTTTGAGCCATTGTTGGTGTTGACTTGCTTGCAGTCCACTAAAAACTTAAGTCATTTTCAACAGCCTGTGTATAAAGAGTTTTTCACATCTGATCTGAATATCAAAAAGCAGAATGAGTTTGCTTAAACCTTGTTTCCTAGGATTACTAAAGCAACAGATTCGAAGAAAACTTATCTATCGTGTATCCTGACCTCAGCAAGATATACATGCCTTATCTCTCAAGACAATCTTATGGGCCAGATGACACTATGTTTAATGAGATTCATAGCTAGTTAAAATGCCTACCAGAAAGTGACTATTACAATAGATCATGGTTAGCTTTGAGAGTTTTATAGTAGCATATTCAATGACGGTAGAATCCTAGTTCTGTCCAACATCTCCGTCAAAGTCTTGAAGACACAAGAGCAAACTTCCAAGCATTAAGATGAAACAAAGTTGTGAGGAATAACCAACACACTGGATGAAGAACCAGAATTATAAAATAACCCTCCAAGCTAGAAAGATGAGGCAAAAGTGATATAATGAAACTGAGTTAAGAACAAAAGTATGGTCCTGCATTTGGTCAACTGTGAAACAGGATGCAGCAAGCCTGTTCTAACAGCAGAGTTTTCTGTGGACTGAAGCCACAGATGGCATGACAAAAAGTTAATACAATCCTAGGATATATTAATAGACTCCCACCTATTGCCCTGGTCAGACACAGCTAGAGGCAGTGTCAGACTGAAGCACTGGAGAAGACAGAACAAGGTGTGGAACCTCTGTCTGTCTTATGAGGAATGGTTGATGGAACTGCCAAGAGCTCCTATCTGCCATCAACCTTTCTATAGGACACTGTTCTACCTTCTGCCTGAACTGAAACTTGAATTTCCCATGATGATGGACTTTCCTCCTGATCCGTTCACTTGGCAGCTGCCTGTTCTCCAAGGCCAAGAGATGGTGCCAGCTCCTTCTCTGAAGTTCTTCCATCTTTAACCATAATCTAGTAACCTTCAGGATATTCTCCCACACTGGTACCTGGCTCAACATCTTCCTTGTTTCCTTAACTTGTACCAAGTCCTAGGAGATATCATCACTCACACTGATGGTCCATCACCCATAACACACTCTTGCTCCTAAACTGCAAGCAAGGCAGGAGATAATTACATTAATTGTGCTGACTGGCTCTTCCAATTATCCTTACCATCTGCTGTAGCCTTGTAGGTTGAACGTTTCACTTAAGTTAACCTTCTATTCTGATCCTTTTGCCACACATAGTCCATTGCAAAAGGTAAAAAGGAAGCAAGAAAGGACCCTGGGGAACTAATAAAAGGGAAAAGTATGTATATAACTAAAAAGAGAAAAAATATGCTTTGGAAAAGAAAGAGAAAAAGAAACCAACATTTCCTCTGGGCAGAGACCTAAAGACTGACTAGAAATGGAAGTCTTAGTGAAGATCACAAGGTGGAGTATTATGTGGGAGACAATTCTTCTTATCATAATTAGATATTAACAATGCATCTTCTACTCCAGATAGGAGAGAATTACAAAGACATGATTTTGGAACCCAAGGAATTGATTTTTCTTGGAACATTGCCTCTCTCTACTTTTCTAAAAGCATACTAAAGCCAAAGCATCTTCACTTAATAGTGGATTCCAACTGAGAGAAGTAAAACAAACAAAAAAGAGGACCTCTAAGAAGCTAATCTGTGGATGCTACTAACAGGTTATGTAACAACGTGACATGTTGACCCCCAACCCTTCACAAGGTCCTACTGAGCTTTATTCTTCCAAAGCCAGCACTGGCTGGACTTGAACTCAGCTCTTATTCTCATAAGGTGGCTGGCTGCCAGGGGTGAATAAATGTGAAACAGAGTTTAAACACAGATTTGTGCCTGTTTTGCATAAAGGTTGGGACCAGCAGCCTTCTCTAAAGAGATTTCCTGCTCGTACATGTGCATGTTGTTATTTTGTTAGGTGAGATCGAGTCAAATTTCGACTCACAGAAACTCTATGTGACAGAGTAGAGCTGCCCCTATAGGATTTTCTAGGCTGTAACATTCACGGGGAAACCCTGGTGGAGCAGTGGTTAACATCTACCTGCTAACCAAAAGGTCGGCAGTTCGACTCCACCAGGCACTCCCTGGAAACTCTATAGGGCAGTTCTGCCCTGTCCTATATGGTCACTATGAGTCAGAATTGACTCAGTGGCATGGGTTTGGTTTTTTGGTAATCTTTATGGGGGCAGATTGCCAGATCTTTCTCCCACAGAGCCACTGGGTGGGTTCAGACTGCCAACCTTTCGGTTAGCAGCTGAGAGCTTTAACCATTGTACCACCAGAGCACGCATACAGCATGGCAGCAGCAAATTTACCAGCTATCTTGCCCAAAGGATCTCAAAGAAAGAAGACAGTCAAGACTTTCCAGTAACTTCAGAAAACAAAACATAGCACTACCAAAGGACTTCCAACAACCTGTCTTTGAGTGTGTAAAGTTCAGTTCCTTAAGACACAAGTTGCCTACAGATAAGTAGCACCATAGGCGGTGGTGAAGCATGAGACTTCGCTTAACTCCCACCCTCCACACCCCACAATTCTGCCCACTCTGATGGCACCCTACAGTCATTCTTCCTGCTCACCAACAGTGATTGAGCCTCTTATGGGTTCCTTCTCCCTCATACTCACAGCCACCACCACCCCGCCCCACACCTACTTCACCTCCCAACTTCTTTCACATCAAAAAAATCATGTGGTCATTCAGCACTAGAATAGAATACTAATTTGAGACAGTGCTTTCCTGTTTCTGAAAGGATTATGCTAGTAAATGTTTCAGGGCAAGCAGAGTAGACTGAGACTCAGGGCAGCCAAACATATACACAGCCTAATCCCAGCTGGTCTGATTGCTGAGATCCTCTTAATATTTAAAGAAGTCTTGTTTGTCAAGGAAATACAGAATCAGACTGAAGGAATGTGGATGGAAACTACTTCACATTAGTCAAGGTAACTGCTGGTAAGATTATTATTATTCTACAGGATGCCTGGCAGGCTGTTTTTTCAAAATATTCCCAAAAACACTACCTTGAATACATGTCTCACATTAACTACATTCAGTTATTAAAAACAATGATTATACTGTATTTTAAACTATAATTCAGATATCCCTAATGCATCCCTTTTATGAAAATATTTTCTCTGAAGATCCTAAATAATATTGAAAGGAGAGAAGAAAAATAAATTAACCCCTTTTGACATGTGTCACATATCCCACTTGGTGGGGATGAGGATGACGGTCCTGCTAAAAATCTGGAACTCACAGTCAACCAGAATAGTTGAAGAGACCTTTAGCAAGTCATTTCTGGAAGAATCAATTTCTTCTATCTGTAACATAAATACTTTTCAGAATTGTTTTAAGGATTTAATAAGAACTTCATGTAAAACTAATTTGTAAATGGTAAAGAACTACATAAATGTAAGTTTTTATTTACCGAAATGAGAAGAAACTGAGCTGGGATGGAGATACATTGCAGCCTCCCAAGGGTGCACGGTGGTTAAGAGCACAGGTCCTGGAGCTAGGCAAACCCGATGTTAATTCCTGTATTTACCACTTACTGGTTTTAAGTGAAGGAACCCCGGTGGCACAACGGTTAAAGCTCTCGACTACTAACTGAAAGGTAGGAGGTTCAAACCCACCAGCTCCTCCATGGGAGAAAAGAGCTGGTGATGTGCTCTTGTAAAGATTACAACCTAGGAAACCGATGGGGCAGTTCTACTCTGTCCTATAGGGTCACTATGAGTCAGAATCAACTCAGTGGCATACAACAACAACAAACAAAACCCTTGTAAGTGAAACCTTGGGCAAGCTATTTAGCCTCTCTAAGCCTCAGTTTCCTTATCTGAAAATGAGCTTAATAATACCATCTGTCTCAAAGAGTTGTTGGGAAGAGTGTATGAGTTAACCTCATTAGAACAAGGCCTAGCATACAATAAGGATCAATAAACGGTAACAAATAGTAACTCAGTCAAATAGGTACTAGAAAAACATTAAGGCTAGGATAATAATGGGTCATACGCACTGAAAAGTCAATGGTCCATTCATTCATTCATCACTAAACCAAAAGTCACCAAACATATACTATGTGGTAGGCACTACATAAGATATTGTGGACACAAAGATGAATAAAACATGACCCTAGACTTTGAGAAGCTCAAATTCTAGTGGAAGAGATAGACATGTAAACAAATAATTGTCACAATGTGGAACTGATATAAACAAGCTCTGTACAAGGTAGTACGGGAGCCTTAACTCAGCTGGGGTAGGTAGAAGAGGCCTGACAGAGGTGGCAGCACTTGAGCTGAGTTTTGAGGAAAGAACAGAAATGTGCTTGGAAAAACAATACAAGGAATGGCGTGCAAGCAGAGGAGAAAGCATGAAATAAGATGGCACATTTTAGAATCCAAAAGAAATAGTTGCTGAAACTTCAAATGAATTGGTTGTACATTACAAAAGAAGAAAGTCACCGTCAATAACACAATGGAATATCCAGCAGCATGTGCAGAAGTGACAAGAATTTACTTCTGGATGAAACGCTACTGCTAATGTGGTTCTAATGCCAGGACAAAATGTCCTATAAGCTTCCTTCCAGCATTTACATACAGGATAAACTAAGTTTCAACGAGTGCTTTAAAAAAAAAAAAAGGGACATGTCTTTTAAGAACTGGGAATCAAGAATAGCCTTTAAAGGAGAAAAGAAATCACAAAACGGAATCATGCAACCTAGAAGTGGTGGTGGGGAGTGGGTGTGGGGAGCCTCTTGGGTGGTTATAAGGGAAGTTTTATGAGCTGTTATAGGAGTGAGACATCAAATCTCTTTTCTTAGTGTCCTCTTCTTTTCTCCATGATTGCTCCTCTGATTCCCTCTCCCACTACAACCTTATCCTCCCTGAGTCTTCCCTATGTCAGTAAACGGCACAACCATGCTCCAGTTGCCCAGGCCAAAAACCCTGAAGTCCCGTCTTTCTCTCACCATCAGCAAAGTCTATTTAAAAAAAAAAAAAAAAGCATCCAGAATCTTTCCCAGTCCTTCCATCTCCGCTGTTATCACCCTTAACTCTCTCCTGGACTACTGTAGTAGCTTCCTGAATAATAACTCCACTTCTACCACGGCCTTCTTATGATCCTTTCTGCACACCACATCCAGACTGATTTTTTTAAAGTAAATTAGACAATGTCATGTCCTTGCTTCAATGACTTTGACAACCCTTCAATCAGAAAAAAAACAAAGCTCTTCAAAACCGTGTATCTAAAAAGGAATATGTGGCTAATATCTCCCATGAACAACTGCCTCCTTTGCCATGAGACCAGAAGAACTGTATGGTGCCCAGCTACCATTACTGAACATTTTGATCAAAGATTCTATAGAGGAATCCTGATCTGAAAAGGAAGAAAGGCGAAACATACTTTCAAATTTTCATGGAATCCAGACTTTCTGGAGCCATGTAGGCTGGATGAACCCCCAAAACTATTGCCCTGAGATAATCTTTAAACCTTAAACCAAAAATATCCCCCTGAAGTCTTCTTTACACCAAACAATAGTTCGGCTTAATTAGTAAAGTATGTCTGCCTTGAGCATTGTGCTCTTTTAAGAACTATCTATACGGGATCAAATTTGACAACAGCCACTCGAAAGGTAAAAGATAGGAAACTTAAGAGGCAGTGAATTTATGTTAATGGGGGAGGAACAATTTGGAAAATGTGGGTGAGAATGGTTGTAAAACTTAAAGAATATAATCAATGTCACTGAATCGTACATGTAGAAATTGTTGAATTGATAAATGTTCTGCTGTGTATATTCTCAACAACAAAATAAAATAATTTTTTTAAAAAAGACTGCATATCTAGCTCCTGCCTGACCTTCTGTATCATTCTCCTTGTTTACTACGGTCCAGCTACATTGACCTTCCTCCTGTTCTCTGAACATGACACATTCATTCCTTTCTGAGAAACTTTGTGTGCGTTTTCCCACTGCCTGAAATGCTTTTCCTCAGAGATCTTCAAAGCTCTTCACAGAACCTTTCCCCGCTTTTCAACCAAAATTAGGTCCTCCCCCTCCCCAGGTTGCTCCCTATGGCATTACCCTATTTCATTTTCTTACACAACTTATCATTATCTGAAATTATCCTGTATATGTGTTTAATCATTCATTTATTGATCCTCTCCCTCACTAAAATGTAAGCTCTTGAGAGAAGAAACTATGTCTATCTTGTTCGCTCATACTAATGCCTGGCAGAGAGTAAGCACTCAATAAATATTTTTTGAATGAAGGAATAATAGAATAGCAATAATGACCCATCCCCAGAGTTTAGATGAATGTCCCAATCCACCAAACCCCAGGGACTGAATCAGCATCTTTTTTCTTTTTACAGAGGTGTAGTAGACCCTTCCAGAGAGTACTAAGTTTAAAACAGTGATTATCTTGACAGATATCTTCTAACATAGTATCCTTATTCCACTGCTATTACCACATTCTGAATCAAAAGAAGTGGACGTTTGTAACAGACTAGGTGTTTCCTGGCACCCAAAGACAGGCAGCAGATGTCTGAATGATAAAAGAGAGGTACAGAGGAAGCAACTTCCTCAGGAAACCGTGGGGAGGATCTGGGCTCAAAGGCAGAACATAAGCCATTAGAGACTTCAACAGAGTGACACCGTTAGACCAGCACTGCAGAGAAGCCAGCCTACTGCATAACTACACCCTTTGGCCCTAGGAATTGTGAGAGACATTGGAGAACACTAATTATGAAACATTAAATGCTTATGACTTCCTCAATTTATGATTTCTAATTTCATTTGGCCCTTCTGGGAGTGGAACTTGTCTTTTACGTTGGCGAGTGGGAGAACTAGTGGTGACTATACAACTGTGATCATTATCTGCAGTTAAGGGATAAGAGCTTGAGATATCAAGAGCACCAAGCCAATGAGAGGTAACTGGGCCCTTCCTGTTACAAACGTCTCTGTCCAAAGGATTACATGAACTAAAATGCAGATGGAGCATATTGCAAAAAAGTTACAAAATCTATATAGTCAAGGCTTATAAGCAGAATTAAAATCTGATCGTGCAACCATGTAGGTCCTAATCTGGAATAAAAACCAAATGGCTTAACTGTATTAAGTGTTATATTGAAATGTGATTTCTGCTATTATTGTTCATCATCAGGGCACAATGGCACCCTGGGATAGTAAATTTAAATAAACAATTAATACAAATGAGAAAGATATGATATCCCAGACCTTCCTGTACTGATTTCTTCTCATCTAAACTTTCATTCATTCAACATTTAACTGAACACTTAATGAGAAGCTACCACTGTGCTGAAGTCCCTGAGTAGCACAAACAGTTAAGCACTTGACTACTAGCCAAAAGGTTGGCAGTTCAAAACCATCCATCCAGAGGCACCTTGGGAGACAGGCCTGGAAATCTGCTTGCAAAAGGTCACAACTTTGCAAACCCTATGGAACAGTTCTACTCTGCATATGCGTGGTCACCATGAGTCAGAATCGACTCAACAGCAATTAACAACAACCACCACTGTGCGAGGCACAAAAGCAAAGAAATCCCTGTAATAAATCCCTCAAACAATTTACAGTCTAGCTGGGTAGAAACAAGAAATACATAGAAACTTATTAATAAGGTAATCTCAACTAAAGCTTAGAGGAAGGATAGGTGACTTCTGGGTGAAGGTTCCAGGGCTCTTGAAGGAGAGAACATATAGCGTGACCTTGAAGGATGATTGGAATCTTGTGAGCAGACAGAGATGATCATAGACGGAATAACCTAAGCAAAGAGGTACAGAGAGAAAAGCATGGGGTGTACTCAAGGAACAATAACATTACAATCTGGAGCACAGCACGTGGATATGCAAGGGCTAAAAGGCCATCTCAAGGACAGCAATTTTCTTCTCTCCCACATACTATCTAAAACCCAATTCTCTACATGTGATAGGCCCTAAATCACACTTATTAAATAAGCAAGAAAATTAATCCAGAGACAAATAATAAATTATGAAATGTTCCTACTAACCAAATGATTTAGTCATGTAACTAGCAACATAAGTAAGTCACAAAGGAAATTATTCAACAGACTTTAAAAACTTATTAAATATACACGGTTGACTTTTAAGTTGTGGCTGCTATGGGTGTTCTTGGATTTCCCTGACAACTTGGGTCATGGTAGAAGTCTGCACATCCTGGCTACAGGCAGACACTTGTTATCTCACTAAGAATATGGGAGCATTTAGAAAAAGTTCACACGTCTTTCTCCATGTGGGTAGGGGTGGCAGGTACATGTGTGTGCATCTGCACATTTGGAAAGTTTGAGAAAAGTTGTTGGGCCCATACCTGCGGATGTTTAAAAAATAAAAAGACTGATCCATAAATCAATTCTAAACCAAAAAAAAAAAAAAAAAAACCAGTTACCACTGAGTCGATTCTGACTCATGGCAACCCTATGTGTGTCAGAGTAGAACTATGCTTCATAGGGTTTTCAGATCAATTCTACTACTACTATAATTCCAAAATGCAAAGCTAATACTCTTATCATGTCTAGAAATTAATTCATTTTGTATTTTCATTTTTAAGAAGCTATCCAATAAATATATTCACTGGATATATTTAATATTATTTGCTGAGTGAAGTAAGTCAAAGAACAAATATTATATGATCTCATTTGTATGAAATATCTAGAATAAGCAAATGCATACAGACAAAAGTTTATTAGTGGTTACCAAGGGTGGGTGGGAGAGAGTTGCAGTTGAAGGAGAACTGAGTTTCTGTTTGGGGTGATGAAAAATTTTAGAAATGGATGGCACAACATGGTGAATGCAATTAATAGCACTGAATTATGCACTTAAAAGTGGTTAAAATGGAAAACTTTTTGTTATATATTTTTACTGTAATAAAATTTTTTAAAAAGACAAAGGGACACTTATTATGAATCTCAATCAATGATCTAAAGTCAACTATTTTACATGCAGTAGCACCTATAGCTATAAGCTTGAAATTCACAAGTTAGTCTGAATTTCACCCTTGCATTTTTATCAACGACATATGTCTAGTGAACACATTAACCTTTTGATTCCTACATATCAACATGAAGAGTTTTATTTAGGCTAATACATGGCCATTCTCCACAAAGCTCTAAGATTCTTCCCTGCTGCAGATTTATCTGTGTTTAGACATTGTACTTTTATAATTCTGCATTATGTTTAAAAATATATATTCAGGTATACCCAGATAGTCAACCTAATATACATATATCCACAGAAAGTGAAACCTACTATAGTATCTAAGAGTACATTTACCTAACATGGGTGAAAAAGAAAAAGAGGTAGGTCATTTAATTTATAAACAATTTTGTTTTGAGATCATCTGGACACACAAACCTAACCACTATAAAAAATAGAAAAAAAAAATCTAGCTATTAGGAAAGATTCATATTGAGGGTTTATTACAGGTTTTAAGTTATTTTCCCTCTATTCTAGTCCACCTCTGCCAAAGACAGCAGCTCTCTGATGTGTAGTGTTCCTTCCAGTTCTCAGTATTTGTGATCTGCAAATTAAAGATCGATGATCAACACCTCTCGTCCCCATGACCTAGCATCAGACTAGTCCTAAAATAAGATTTGTTTTTGCACCAGTGGGACAGAAAAAGGGACCTGGGGGTATTATTGCACCAAATGTGAATGATTAATCTGTAATGTGATGCTGATGTTAATTTTTAAGAAGAAGGCAAAGTAAGCAGCTTACCAGAATGTACAAAGAGGAGTGTCTGTCGCATGAGGAACTGAAGCTAAATGTGAATTCTGTCTGCCCAATGAGCCGCTTATTGACCTTTCGTTGTAACTACCAATGAAGACTTCCTGTTAGCCCTGGGCAATTTTCATGCGAACTGAATGAAGTAGTTATACGCGCAAGAAATTTAAGCCCAAACCTGAGACAGTAGCACTAATTTTCTAATAGTGAGGGTGTGATGTTATCCCCTGCAGGACCTGGACACAATAAAGAAACTTTTAACAAACATTCTCCCAAAGAGCATAGTTATTACCATTCCACCAATGTGCAGACTGGCATTGCTGCTGAGCACAGCAGTAGCAGAAATTTCCCCAAACTTTTATCCCGAAGTTATTGAATGAATATCGGAATTTGTTTTTATAAAAAAGAAGAAATCGGTATCTTCAAGTCTTGATTCTTGAATAATAAGCCATTTCACAGCTCCAGGAGTTTTGAAGTGAACACATCTTATCTGGTAGCCCCTCACCCCCAGCCTGCCAGAGTCTGTGCAGGTGAAACCTATGAGTCTGTCTTACCTGTAATCTGACTCTGTCCTTGTGGATTAAAAGGACTTGGTGCAGAGTTCAGGGAGGGCCGTGGGTTCTGAGGCGGGACACCTACTCTCATACTGGGATGAGGAATGCGCCCTAAATCACTGAGGCGGTCAGAGAACAAACTAGGTTTAGAGTCATCAAGCTTCTGTCTGTGCCCTGGAAATAGCAAATCATAAAATAAAAGCATATTAATTAGCTGAACAATTGACCATGCTAAATAGATATGTGAACATACATACTGGGGGGTTAAGGCAAGGAATTATCAATACTGATATTTATAATGATGTGTCTATATAATGCCTTCCATTTCAAATTGCTTTATAAGCATTGTCTGGTGGCAATCATTCCTAGTTCTGCCCCAGAAATGGAGAAGCGGAGGTTCCCAAAGGTCGACTCAAGAGTCAAGCAGTAGTAGAGAAGCCAGGAAGCTGGAGCTCAGAAGGAGCTCCTGGGCGCCTCCCCTCGCTCTCTGGCCCTCTCAGTGAAAGGGTGGGAACGGTCAGTGTGTGTCGGGGCTTGTTTGCTCGTTTCATACAGGGGGGAACCCCCTCTGAAAGTTAAGAGAATCCCTGCACATAATGCATACCGTCCCACAGCTGGGGCAGAAGCAAAGATTACATAAGGTCGGGGCAGCTGTGGATCAAACCCATCTGTCAAAGGCAAATTTCCACGATGACCATAGTGACATTATTCCTTTTCGTGTTACAACTATACCTTACTGAGACTCTTTTCTGAAAATTCAAAATGTAAACCTAGAACCTCTTTAAGAGGGAAAAAATCAGACATTATTGCCTTTTAATTTTCAGGCAAGGAAACTCAAATTCTCAAGGAGAATCTAGATAGGTTGTGATATGCCAAAGTTCGGAAGTGAATGATAAACTATGTTAAATCAGAGCAAACAGCTTTTTATTTTAAACCTAGTACTGCGGTTTTTTAAAAAAAAAAAAAATTAGAAATATCCTTTGGGTAACATGTGAATGTTAGAATCCGTAATTTAAAAAAAAAAAAACTTCTCTGTCTCTCTTCTAGTTTATTCAAGTCTAAAATTGAAGGAAACTCAGGATATTAAAATATACCCAGGGCACTACTATTTCATCAAATCATCAAATCATTCTTAGCAAAAGACTACAGTACTGTCTTGGTATAACAGAAGAACACCTGAATCTTGGTAAAACATTAGTGAAGTATAAATCTGTCGGACAGTGCTGTGGTAAACTAGTGCAGTGCCTAAAACATAAATAGAAATATACTGCGGATTCCTCCCTCCATATTCTGTACCACTGAGGCCCTCGTATGGAGCCCAAATATTTTGGTAAAATGTTAAAGTAACTAAAACTGATTCAAAAAAGAGCCACTAAAATTGTGTCCTTTGAAGAAAAACTAAGGGAATTAGGATTATTATCTATAAAAGAAAAAAAAAAAAAACCTTAATGAAGGATTATTTAAAAGCCTTCAAGAATGGGAAGTTATAGTCTATGGGTAGTGAGAACAACTTGTCTTCTACTTAAGTACAAGACAAGAGGAATATATCAGGATAGGGTTAAGTTGAACATTAGAATTTCCCAACTATAAGCTGTCTTCATAAGACAAATTCCTTATTTTATTTGCCCCAAAATGTATTTTCCTGTCTCCTTTTTCATTGCCTACCCAGCCCAAAGAAAACACACAGGAAGCCAAGGCTTGGTAATATGAGTGTAGCTGTCTCCACAGCCAAACGTGTTCCAACTAGGCCCATAAACTGAAATGCACCCACCACCCTACTTCCTGCCAGTACAAGCTCTGGGCATCTGCTATAAGATAGGGCCTGGACCTAGAAGAAAAATGATCAGGAAAAATTAGAGAAACTCACTGTTTGTTAATGATTGTTTTCACTACCATTAACGATTATTTATCTGGATTACAAATAGATTTTAGAACTCGAAAGGACCTTTAGAGATTACCCAAAACAGCTCCTAGACCTCAGACAAGTATGGTGTTCATCAATGAAGCAACTGAGAACTGCAGGTTGAACAACTAGTCCATGGTCCTCAGCTGTTGACAAACACATCCTGGACTCGAATAGAGTCCCTGTGCTAGTTGACTGAGCTATCTTAGTCATCATGTGGCCTCATCAATGTTGGCATTCTAGTTTTTAACCCCTTCCTCTCTCAGCTGCTATGGAGGACTGAAAATATCCAGATTGAAAGAGTCAGAAGCCTAAGAGCTAAGCATGGTGACATGCCAAGGCAGTTTTCAATGCAAGCAGAAGCAGCAGCAAGGATTCAATTACAAAGTTAGCAGCTCAACTATTACCCTGAACAGATGGCCATAGCCTAACACACCAAACGTTCATCAGCACATATTGCTGGGTCTAACTAGTTTCACAATTAGGGAATTACGTAGTACTTGTCGAGTGAGAATCATGGAGTCCGCTCCTCACCAAAAAGAAAAAAAAAAGGATTGGTGTGGTATTGAGATGTCTTGTAAACATTAACAAGAAAGCTTGTGGAATTGTCCCTGGAAGTTATTCTTTTTAATAAGTCATATTTTTGGAATGGCAGATTCCCTGAGGACTAAGGAAAAGGCTTACATGATCTTGCACGATTCCTTTATGCACTGAGACTTTATAGAGGCCATGGGTCTTAAGAAAATTTAATAAGCTTTGCCTGTGCTTTCTACAGCCTTTTCCTTAGGTTTTCCTGGAGACTGTATGAGATATGATCTCAGTGTGAATGTGTGAGTTCACTTTTATTTTCTCTTAGCCCATGCTTTGGGGAGCAGTAGGAGGGTTTAGGCAAGATTCTAGGACTTGGAATAGCAGTGGTAACCATGGAAAATTTAAGAGCAGGTGAAATTTTAAAAGCCTCAATGACTTTTTAGAAATTATCTTCAAAGATGAATTATCAAGTATCTACAGATAGCCTAGAGGGAACATCTATCTGTGGGTACATATATACAAAAAATATATATTTTTCCTTGTAGATACCTGCACCTTCTCAGCCACCACCACAACCACAACAACAAAATTCTTACAGTCTGCTGGAAAGCAAAACCAGAACAGGTTAATCATCTTTCAACCATGACAAATACCCTCTACCACTAACCACATCAGGTGTGGCACTCAAACGACAGGCTGAAAGAAGACGTACTTAAATCCTCAGCACTCAAGCAATCCCTTCAGAAAATTAAGAACACAAGATACAAAGGACACAGTAACTTAAGTCAAGGACAGGGGACTCTGCCATGGTGCAGGAAGGACTAACTCTCATCCAAGGGCCAAAGATTGGTGCTTCCAAACAGGAGGAAGGCAAAAAGAGTGGAAAACAAACAACAACTCTATTCCTCCCTAATAGTCCCCCTGTCACAGGAAACGATACCAGCTACTCAGTTGCTTATATTTGAGACTCTTTACGTAACAGCTCAGTCCTGGATCCTCTTCTCTAGCTGCACTTTCTTCCTAGATCAGTGAATGGTTCTCCACCCAGGCTGGATATGAAAATCCCCTAGGGAGCTTTGGAAAATATGGATGTCCAAGCCCCACATCAGGTCAATTAAATCAGAATCTCAAAGAATGGGTCCTGAGGAAAGTTATTTTTTAAAAGCTCCCGACATGACTCGATGTGCAGTCAGGGTGAAGAATCACTGCCCAAGAAGGTCTCACAGTCCCATGGCTTAAATATTACCTATTCACTCTGATGACTCCCACATTTCTGGGGTCAGCCCTGACTTGTGTCCTGAGTTCCGGGCTTGTATGTTCCACTGCCTACTTGACATCTCCCCTAGGATGTTTCAAAGGTATTTTAAAAATATACTGTATTCAAGATAGAATTATTGATTCTTCCACCAAACAAACAAACAACTCTATTCCTCCCTAATAGTTTCCCCTTGCAGGAAAAAGCACCAGCCACTTAGCTGCTTAAGTCAAAAACTCAGACATTTTCCTTGATTTCTCCTTCTCTCTCACTCCCCACATCCAGTGTATTACCAAGTCCTGCCATTTCTATCTCCAAACTAGTTCTCAAATCTATTCAGCTCTCTCCATTTACACTGGCACAATCGGAGTCCAGGACCCCATCATCTCTCTCTGGACAGCTGACACTGTCTCCTTTTCAGTTCCCCATCCTGATGCCTTTCCATATTCCTGAAATGCTCTCCCCGATTCTTCACATTGTCTGCTCATTCTCATCCTTCAGACCATAGGGTGAACAGTACCTTCTCTCAAAGGCCTCGCCTGCTACCATAACCAGAGCAGGTTCCCAGCCTCTCAAGCAACACCCTCTTTTTATTTCCTTGATGGCTCTTACCACAATCTGTAATTAGCTTGTGTATTTGTTTGTCTCCCCTTCAAGTCATAAGTCCCGTGAGAATGAGTGGTCTGTCTTGTTTCCAGCTGTATCCTCACATCCTAATTCAGTACCTGCCATACAGTAAGTGCTCAATAAATATTTATGCAATAAATGAACAAATGAATAGTCTCCTCTTTTAGATAAACACCTTAGTTGAAAGAAAAACTTTCTGGCCAGGATATCATATTACAACACTACATTTTCCCCAAATCCTCTTCTCTTCTTATTTTGCAATCTAGCGAATCCGAGGGGCAGGTGGGGAGACTTTCCTTAGAGACAAGTCCATATTGGTGCTTCCTAAGAAATTGTAATAAAGGACATTCATTTAAGCAGAGGCTTTCTTTCTCTCTAAAAAAACTCCAGTTGTTCTCACTTTAATTCTTAATCATTGTTGAAAGGCATTTAGAATCAAAGAGCTGAAAGAACAATAGACGTCATTTAGACTCTAAAATTTGAGAGCAATGTAGTTCTTTGGTGGATGAGGACCCTGAGTACCTGAGAAGGGAAGTGACTTCCCCAAAGTCACATAGTTAGTGGCAAGACTAGAACTCCGGTCTCCTGATTCCTGCTCCGGGGCTCTTTTCCCTCCATTGCCAACCAGCTTATTTCAGATTGTAACAGTACAACATCAGTCATACAGGGGAATTCAGGATTAAAAGTAAACTTAAAATGGAAAAAAACAGTACTTTTCAGAAAAGATTTCTTTCAGAAAGTTGAGCGTGTTTGGCTGAATATGACTTTTGTTGCAATAAATTCAGGGGCACAAGAAGAAAGCATGATCAAAAGGTCACAGCATTCACACATCTTAGAGCGAAGATGCACAAGGAACTGATAGGACACTAAGCAAGCATCTAGCCAATCATCCCATTCCTCTCTAACCAGCCCTTTTAGTCTAAGTACAATTCTTGAAGTTAAAGGTTTTGAAAATAACTAAATGGCACAGCCAACTCACAATGAAAGTTAGTGATATTGCCATTATAACTTCTGCTTTCAAAGAGCATACATCTGAAACTGGCACATGAAAGATCCTCAAAATGTGGTAAGTGAATGATGAAAATAAACTTGCCTCTGTGATGTGACCCATTTTGCCCATTTTTATAAACTGAGAAATGCTCAACAACTTTAGAGAGCAACGTGGCCTCCCAACCAGAACCTCACACTCACAGGCACTATATCCCTAACATGATGCACAGCACCAGCGAGAGCACTCCTTCTAGATGATGCCAAAGTGCACTAACAAAGAACAAAACAAGGTGTTTGCCACCAGGAGTATGCCACATAATGTGGCCTACCCTTGTATGTCACCAAAATACCCATTGCCATCGAGTCGATTCCGACTCACAGCAACCTTATAGGGCAGAGTAGAAATTCCCCAGAGGGTTTCCAAGGAGTACCTGGTGGATTTTGGTTAGCAGCCATAACTTTTAACCACTACGCCACCAGGGTTTCACAGCAGGGTCATTTTGCTGATCACTAGGACATGATGTTTGGCAGTTCATTTTCTTACAGTGGTATTTTAATCCGCGTTGTTAATTGATTAATTTATTTTTTTATGTATTTACTTGTTTCCTGGGTATCATGAGGATACAATCTTTAAATATAATAAGTAAAGTTGAAAGACAGATCTGCAGTGGAGCATCAGTAAATAATCAGTATGAGGTCTACATTCAGGTCAGTTAGCCCAACTAGTGTGTATTGGATATCTATTAACTAGTTACACTGGGCACTGTAAGCAGAAGGGGATAGAAAAATACATAAGACAATGTCCTTGCCTTCAAGGAGTTCAAAGTTTAGGAGAACAAAAGGTAAGCAACTAAATATAACCAAAGACAGACTGTGGTGAAGGCAATAACTAAAACCCTATGGTTTGGGGATCAACTGAGGAAATCTGAATACAGACTATTTCAAAATACTAAGGAAGTAGTCTTTGTTGTGATTATGTAAGAATATATCCTTCTTTTTAGAACGGTTACCTGATATTTAGGGGTCAGATATCATGATGTCTTGGATTTGCTTTAAAATATTTTGGCAAAATAATGAATGAAGCAACTATGGCAAAATGTTAATTACAAAATTAAGGGGATGGGTATATGGGAGTTTATCAAATATAATCTCTACTTTCATGTATGATTGAAAATTTTCATAATAAAAAAGTAAAAAAAATAATAAAGTGCAATGGGAGGTACAGGTGAGGTACAATTGATTTTGCCCAGAAGGAGAGAGGAAGTCTTCATTGATGAGATCATTATGCCTGTCCTTGAAGACTGAGTAGGATCTGGTAAGCACAGAAGGAAGGAGGAAAGCTAGCTGGAGGGCTGAATGACAGAAACATGATAATAAATGTCTGTGAGACAAGATGATACTAATCATACATGATATCAGTCTAAACAGAGGCACACCATTCTTCAAATCACTCGATACATCTAGTTTTACAACTACACATTATCTCTTTTAAATTATGTAATACATATGGGAATCTGCCCTTTGAAGACAGATTTTTTTTATCCTCTGAGCAATAAAATGATATTTTGGCAGCCCGTGAGCCTCTCTACCATGCATTCAGGCTTCTGTGGAGGAGTGGGTGACTGGGGAGACATTAGCTAATTTTGCTGTCACCAAGTATGTGAAAGAATGAGATCTGGTCCAATACTCTAAGGCTCAAGCCACAGGATATAACAGTTTAAGAATGTTATGACAATGATCCTTGGAGTTAAAGGACAAGAGGGGAGGACTTGCATCAGAATTACCATTTTTCAGGGTAGAGTGGTTATATATCATCAGAGCTGCTTCCACAGCAGTTCTAGAAAAAAAATAATGAGGTCTTCAATTCTAATCTCTCTATTCTGAAACTGGTACATGAAGGAGTGTGTTTCAGGGAGATTTTAGGGAACAAGGCTGACTCATTTTCAAGTAATAATTCAATTCCAAATGGTATTACTTGGAATTCTCCAACTAAGGGTAATCCTTTGTATATCTTTGGGAGTTCAGTTTAGATGGTTTTAAGCAAAAATAATATGACAGGGAAGATTACACAGACTAAAGTAAATTCTTAGGGTAGGCATGTAAAGTTCTGATTCAAATACTTTATAATTACTAGGGCTCTAGATTAAAAACCTTGATTTTCTGCATTCCTACATACCTGTGAGAATGAAAAAACCATTGAGAAAAGTGACTCTCCCCTATTTACATTTAGATGACTACTGTTGCCTTGTGGAAGTCTAGAAAATCAAAGACCTATACTCTAGTAATGTTTAGTTATGCCTCCTGTCCCTCCCCACCACAAACAGTCCCAACTAGCTTCTCTTCTGATTTCCATATTTCCATTAATATCACCATTTTCTAGTCTCCTAGTCTCAAAACCCAGCTTAGGTATATTTTTGCCACCTCCCTTCCCCAGATCCCATCATCTAGTCAATCCTATTACTACAGTTTCTACAGCAATGAACCCCTGCTTTCCATTCTCACTGGAACCACTCCTAACTTCTTGCCTGTGCTAATACAACACCAGGGAACAGCCTGGCATATTAAAAAGGGCACCAACTAGACGCACAACCAAAAAAATGGATTTAGTATAACTCTCTGGGCCTCAGCCTCTTCCCTACCAAAAATGAAGGGCTAGCTCCCATAACTTCTAAAGTCCTGTCAGCCCCCAAATCCTAACATTCATGTTACGTACCTGCTCAAGATCTTTCAATTGTCTTCCACTGTCTACTGAATTAAATAGAGCCCACTCAGCCTAGCAAACAAAGACCTGGAAAATATGATTCCAAGGTGCCTTGTCACTCTCATTTCTGATAGTTACAACTGTATTGCTCCCAGCCTATGCTCCAGTCACGCTGGAGTTACCAGAGTTCTTCAAAGAGGCCCTGTGCCTTTGCCCAAGCTGTCTCCTCCACTTGGAACACCCTGTCTCCATCATCACCATTTGGTGAAATCCTTTCCCAGTATCAACTTGATCATCACATTGTACTGGTCTTTTCTATCTCCAGGGCTTCAGTGACCCCTCTGGCTTCTATCTCAGTAAACTGAGAGTGGCTACAACTGTTTTTTGTCTACCACATGTGGTTATGTTTAAATGCAGTAGACATTCAGTAAGCATTAACTAACTATAAATGGACATAAAACATTCATACAAAAGGTCAAACCCTATTATCTTAGAATCTTCTGGACTTGACTGTGACCTTCTCGAGGGGGGTATCACATCTTATATCCAGCATTAACTTGGTGCCTGGGCACAGAGAAGGCACACAACAAACGCTTGTTGAATTAATAAATGAAACCATAGATACACTTAAAATTATCTCTTCTTTTGTGCTTTCACAGTAAGGAGGGAAAAAAGTCTGGTTATTGGGAAACATTTCCCACAGAAAAATTGATGACTCTACAATCCTTGGTGGGAAAGGCTGCTGAGTCATCTTTTTTCCTAAGAGTATGCTGTCTGGTTCAGGTCAAAAAATATTTCTGGGAGAGAAGAATGAAGTAGACTAAGAAACCGTCTTCATGTTTAAGGCGTCTAGACCCTCTGAGCCACTGGAAATTAACAGCCACACAATAAGACATATGAATGGGGCCCCAGAGCTCACACAGGACAGCCTGTGAGAGGAGACAACCCTAGAGCAATGGTAGTTTGTGGCTTCAGACAGAGAACCGCAGATCATAAACAAATTCCCTTCCAGGAGACTCTTCCTGATGGCATCTCAAAAATGAGCTAGCAGAGCTTCTCTCTAAGGGCCCCTCTTAATATATAAACCAATTTCTAAAGGAAAAAAATCATAATCACTCCCACATAGCTTCAAGAGCCCTCTCAGTGAGTTGGGCATGTAGGATTCAGTTTATCAAGGAAGAACAGAGAAAGGACAATTTCACCCAAGAGAGGTCTGAAGCCTTTCCAGTCTCTTGGGTAAAAACATAATTATGGGAAGAAAAACATAATCTACTCAAGAGACATAATTACATTGTTAAGCCATAGACTCCATAGAAATATTCTAGGAACTCCAGTTCATAGAAAAAAATGTTAAAAACTGTATTTGTTTTCTTTTAATAATAACAGGCACCAGTTTAGATCAGTGACTAAAAAGTTCAGTCTCCCAAACTCATATGTAGTCATGTTTTAAATATAATTATATGCGTGAGAGAGATTAACGAAGGCCAACCATTTTCTAAATTTAAGCTTCGGAAAGTTAAAAAAAAAAAATCTTTCAATAAAGATACAAATAAAAGAACTGTGAAATATTAATTTGCATGTACATAAATGTTAAGTTCCTTTATAACTTTTAGATTTTAGGCTGCGGCAAATCACAAAGGAATAAAATATCTGGAAGAAGGACGGGGCTATCATGCGACAACAGTATCAGTCAGACATCAGGGATTAAATTCTAACAAACGTATGTTTAGAGTATAAGCCCTCTTCTTGAAATAATGGACTCAAACTTGAGGCATCTAAAGAAAAAGAAACTCATGGGAAGTAAGAAGAAAAAAAAAGGATGGAACAATTTTAAAGACAGACTAGATGAAAGCATAATGGAACTGTACAAGAGGAGATTTGAGTAATACTTTTTGCAGGCAGGGAAAAAAGAGCTCACAGGGAACCTCGCTGACTTCACCGGAGCCCCTCTCTCATCTCCTAATACACCTTTAATCTACTATGCCTGTTTATCTCCAAATTCTCCGGCACTTACTTTCTAGTTTCAATCTTCCTATCCTTGACTTTGTCTGCCTGTTGTATCCAGTGGATACTTCTTTCCCTCCTCACCCCCAACCAAACTAAAACCATATGAATTAGAACTTTTCAGAGGTGGAAGAGAATATGGACTTCACCAGAGAGGTTCTTCATTTTAAAAATAATTGATGCCCAGAAAAATACTATGACTTGCTAAAAGTCATGGAACTAGGCAGTGATACTGGAAGCTAGTGTCCTGACCTGACTGAGCTCTCTTTTTCATATACTAGGCTGCCACAGAAGGAAAGAAAAGTTTATGAAAAGACACCTAGTAAGGACAGAATTTTTAAAAAGCAGAGAAGTTTAATTCAAAGATTTTATTACACTATACCCGGTCTTTCTGACTCTGTTTTATTACAACATATCTTGTTGTCCTACTAATTACACCCCGACATCCACAATCATCCCAGGCCATCTGAATCTTCATCTCTCCCTTCACTTTCTGGTAAACGAAACAAAAGATCTCTTTCTCTGTGTCTACTCTTTATTTCCCCCGAACTCAGTCAAAACCAAAGTATTTGTTCTGAAAACATTTCCTTGCCTTCTTTTACTATAATATGTTCTCACACCACAGTTCCTTGTCTTACCAGCACTTACAGAGATCCCAGTGAGAGATGTAAAGAATTTTTTTTTTTTTAATGGTAGTGTTTTTAGCAATGGAAATGGTAGTTTCCATACATGAACAAGAAGCATCACTGTTTATTTGCCAATAATCCAGCTAAACATGGTTGGCATTATTCTTCAAAGAGTCTAATGACAACTAGCCTTACAAACGGACTGTCACGCAATTCCTGGATCCTGGCTGAATTCCCTTAGCATGCGAGCCTCTCTGTTTCTCTTTCATTATTATGGTTTTGTGCATGTGTTATGTGTGTTTTAAGCAAAGAGAAAACACTCCACAGAAGTAATTAAAAAGTGCCAAGGGCCCCTCTCTTGACATTTGGTGCCACAGCATCAGAACATCTTTCTCAATTTTCCTATTTCTGCAACAGGAAGAAAATGTTAAAAAGTAATAACCAAGGAGAAAGTCAGCCAGCTCCCTCCCGCAGCCTGGTCTTGCTGTGTTGAATGGCAGTGGAGATCACAGAAGAAGAAAAAAGAAAAAGACAGAAGAAAAGGGGGGAAAATTTCTTGCTTAAACTGGACCTAGTCCAGCTGGCAAGAAGAGGTGGCTTTCTTAACGCTTGCGAAACCTGATTACTTTTTTAAAGGAATGAAAAAGGAGATGTAAACACGGCCATTAAAACAGATTTAAGGTACTTAGTTTTAATCTAGTCTAAGGCCCCTCCAATTGTATGCCGCTCTGCAATTCTCTGCTTGCTAGACATTAATATGGTGCATTTCAGTGTCTTCTAACCAGCAAATACTGTCAGCTGAGGTCTGTGGTTACCCTCTCAGGTCAGGCATGGAAGGAGCAGCAGCTTAAGCAATAATGGATGGGTGTCTGTTATGTGCTGTGTCTGTCAGAAGTCTGTTTTACTACATTAAAGGAGTATTGTGTTTATATCTACACAACAGGTCTTAAACAGATTGTTTAAACATGATTAAACAAGAGATGTTTTTGAAATAACCCTCCTAATAAAAGTCAGATGGGTAAGAAACTGAAAAATGCAGTCAACAATATGAGAGGGGAAAAAAAGATCCTTTCTCTCTAAGCTGTAAGGGTAACATGATATATAAACTCCCAAATAAAACAGTTTTTACAAGTTAAACTCAAACGATTACCTCATATATCAGCACTCTTTTCCGATGGAATAGTGTTTATCCATCTATCCATCCACCCTTCCTTAATGCTATTGCACAATTTACTGGAGTCTTGATAGACAGATAATTGCTTTATTCAGCCATGTGTAATGAACGGAGTCTATTGTGTTAATCCCAGTATTCTTATCTTCTGTGAACTCTGAATAAGGAACTGAAAACTCACCTCTTCATTCCAAAACTACTGGAGTTTGCCTACTCACATTCAGATCTGCTAAAGTGCTGTTACATTCCACTCTGTCACTAAAGGTGCCAAGTATTTTGAGTAGGATCAAGTTATTGTTATATAAAAGAGAATCTAAAAGAGTGTTAAATGGAGTTAGAAGGTTGCAAGTTTTACCGTTTTTTTCTTAATTTTCAAGGTACAGAAAATTAGAAAAGTGCATTACTTTCAAGCCAAATGGTGCCCATTTGTCACAAAGTTCATCTTCACTCCCTAAATTTAAAAACAAAAACTATAGAGACACCAGTTCAGTATCTTCTTTTCCTATGAGATAAATCCCTGCAAGTAATTAAAAAGACAACTCTTTCTGTTTTTCAAAAGTAAGTATAGTGTTAAGTTTTACAGCTTTCTGTCTGCTGGCTGCATGCTGAGTTATTTCATTGTAATGACAGTTTGGAGAATTTTTTTCTTTTGTCCATGTGAAATACATAAAGTATTGTCCTTTACACACATACATATATGTGGTCATAAATTTATATTATCTCTTTTATATGCATACATGCATATATGTACAGAGAAGGAGAGTCCAGCCAAAACAATATGAGGTCAATGTCTCTTTCTAGGTTATTAGAGATGCTGTCTTCTCAAAGCCCAATATATATCATATTTTATATGCACGAGTATTGGCAAAGAATATCGAATATACCATGCACTACCAGAAAAACTAGTAAATCTGTCTTGGAAGAAGTACAGCTAGAGTGCTCCTTGGAAGCAAGGACAGCGAGACTGTCTCACATACTCTAGACATGCTATCAGGAGGGACCAGTCTCTAGAGAAAAACATCATTCTTGGTAAGGTAGAGGGTCAGTGAAAAAGAGGAAGACCCTCAATGAGATGGACTGACACAGTGGCTGCAACAATGGGCTCAAACATAGCAACAATTATGAGGATGGCGCAGGCCCAGGCAGTGTTTCATTCTGTTGTACATAGGGTTGCTATGAGTCAGAAACAACTCGACGGCACCTAACAACAACATATGCACAATGACACCAAAACTTCTTCCGACTATAGAATATACCTTTCCTTGCTATACGGAGCTCTTATCCTTCGGCCTAATTAAATGCCTTTGTTTTATTTCAAAATGGAACATGCTCAAGAATCTATGATGCTCACTGGAAAAAAACTGACGCCATCTGGAAAAGTGAGACAATCAGTGATAAAGAACATCATATTTGATTCCTTCTTCTCTGGTTCCTATCTCTTTCACAGACTTTTCACTGAGAATGTCCACGGAAATAATATTGTTTCTGCTCAAAGGATAGGCTCTTCCCAAGAATCATCTGGCCTAATAGCTTGACAAATCCTGCAAACAACCCTTGAGATTCAACAGTAAAACTGTCCTATAGAAATGATGATTACCCAAAGTATAGTAAGAAAGAGAACCCATGACTTAAGTCAGAAGATGTGGGTTTTCCACTAACGGCAAATAGTGAACTTCTCAGGTACAGAATTTCCTCATCTATAAAATGATGGGCTACCTAACTTCCAATTCTAAGAATCAACAATGCTATGTTCCTCACCTGACATATGGGTTACATACACGTATGTGCGCGCACATACTCCCACACACACACACAATTGGTGAACTTAATGGAATAGCTAAAAAAAAAAAAAAAAAACTGAGCCAAGTGTATTTGACTATAAAGGAGAATCCCTTTATGTTAATCTGGACCTGACTGTGCAGAGAATAAAGAAACTTGGAATCTATTCCTAGCTTTGCTACTAACTTGGTTGTGGGACTTCAGGTAAATAATCTATTGCCTCTATGACTCAACATCCTCCTATGACTCAACTTCCTTATCTGTCAAATGAAGATCAAAGTATCTGCATCACAGACATGTCATCAGGATGAAATGTAATAGAGGTAAAAATGTCCTGAACAGGTAAAACCACTATTCAATATAATGTTCATTTATCCATTAAAACTTCCTAACCACTTATTATATACCAGGAACTACGCTAAACTAGAGGGCTCACAGTGTACTGGGAGAGGCATCATAAAAATAAATAATTACAGCAATTTGATGAACAGCATAATCAAGGTATGAACAGGCAAACCAAAGAGAAGCCAAAGAATAAATGCTTAACTTCCTACAGTGGTCAGAAAGGGCTCCCAGAGGAGAGTTATCTACATTCGAGTAGACTTAAAGAATAAGTAGAAGTTTTGGTCAAGCAAATACAGAGAAGAAAGACATTCTAAGTAATAGGACCAATAGCTGCAAAAGCACAGAGATAAGAAAAAGTAGAAAATGAAGTAATTAGGTATATCCGTTGCTCAGCCACAGGAGTGTGTGTGGGAGGCATCTGGGCAGGTCAGATGGCGAGGGGCCTTGTCCATTATGGCACACCAAGTCTGAACTTCATCCTGTAAATAACAGGAGTCACTGAGTTATTTTAAGCAAGGGTGTGTCCTGAGCTGTTTTACATTGTAGTAAGACCACTTTACTTACAGGGGAAGATAGATTTAGCAGGGAGTATAGTTAGAGGCATGAAACCAGTTAGGAAATTATTGTTAAATTATAGACCAGGAGATAAATACTGAGAGTGTGAAAGCTAGAGCTGTGCTAATAGAGATGAGAGAACATATTTGAGACATAGAATAGAGACATAGACAACAAAAGGTGGAATAAGTAGATGTAATAAGAAGTAAGGCAGAGAGAATGAGTCTCAGGTTTCTGATTTGGTCAAATGGGTGAACTTCGGGGCACTCAAAGATAGAAAAGCTGGAGGAGGTTCGTGGTGGAGAATCACGTTGTTTTGGACATGAGTTTGAAAGTACTCATGGGACATGTTCCAGTGGAGATGCCCAGGAAGCAAACTAGAAATATGCGTGCAAAGTCAAGAGAGGCTGGACATGCATTTTTGGTAGACACAAGAACTTGAAACCACTGGAGTCAGTGAGGTCACCAGGGGAATGGGTATAGAATGAATTGAGGAGAGTATCTAAAAAGGAACCCTATCAAGCACCAACATTTAAGGGGTAGGGAAGGAAGAGGAGTCAATAAAGAAAGCTAGGAAGAAAGAGAAAGAATCCGTGGTGCATGGAGACCAGAGAAGGCAGCCTCCTCCTCGAGGATGCAAACCATGGATCGGTCACTGAAGATTTCTGATGCTGCTTTTTTGTTGCTTCAGGGGCCCAAGGGAGCCTGGCAAGAGAACAGCATCTCCTTCTACTCCAGGGCCAAAGGCACAAAGTTAATTCAGCCATAATGGTAAAAGGGATAACTCTCACTCCACCCATTCTATACCCACTCCTCCAGCGACCTCATCAACACCAATTGCTTCGAGTTCTTGGGATGACCAAAAATGCAACTCCAGCCTCTCTTCAAATTCAGACTCATATTCTTAGTTGCTTCTTGGGCATCTTTTTTATAAGAATACTTCTAATGGTGATGTAATTATAAGCGTGAACAGTGCCTTCTCACTTCAATCTTGGTCATGTTATTTTAAAGAAATGGGAGAAGTACCTAGCCTAAAAGCCTCACAACAGCATGGCAATCAGTCCTTTCTGGGCCAAATCACAAGTCAGATTGTGGTTCTGTACCTATCACTTGCACAGGTCAGAGAGTAAGCAAAATTTGTTGTGGTCTAAAAATTAAATTGAAAATGCCGAGATCTGAGTCAGCATCTAAGATAAGGGAAAGCAAAAGAAAACATGAAGCCACAGCAAAAATCTCTAAAATTAACCATCCTCCCCAGCATATCTTCTGAGCAAGGTTCTTTCCCAAAAGCTCCCTAAATCCCAACGGGCAAGATATTTGTCCACTTCTCATCCTACCATTTGCCAATCCAATAAGCTTAAGAGAAATACAGAAATACATACAAATAGACTCAATCCCTCTTCTCCATCCTCCCCTTCCTGCACTCTCACTCCTGTTGTCTATCAGAAAGTAACAAACCCTAAAGAATGTATATAGGAATGGAAAAAAAGAATCCATCTGTTATGGATGGAGATATGGCAGGGATCCAATACAAACAGTATGAGTGATATCATTTATAGAGCTGCAAACTCAACTAATAAACACATATAAAAGAACTTTGAAAAGAGTCTGAGCCACCAAGTTGGCCTGAAGACTTTTAGCCTGCTTCTTTTTCCCTATATGAAACTAAACTCCAAAGGCTGCTGAAATCTAGAGCCATTTAGAACGTCCCTTGGAAAAATGTGATTATTACCTCTACTGATTTTATAATGGGCTTATTTCCTATTAATTCAAAACTAGGCCTTAGGCTGGTCTAGAATTTTCTGTACCAGTTCACAGTATAAATTTTTATACCTTAACACTAATCTGAGAACAAATTTCAATATGTATTAAAGAGGTTAATTCAATTACCTGATCTACTTGTGTTCAATTAAGTTAAATTCAACTGAATATCTACAATGTGCAAGACATTATCACATTAGTACTGGTACAGCTCTAGTACAGGAGATTACAGAACTAAAAAAATGGTGGATTTATTAATGTACTAGAGAAGGTACCATTTGAACTCAGTCTTAAATGTTGAGTAGGTCCTATATTGGTAATACAGAAAATAGCAGAAGATAGTTGAGGCTGAAGGAACTACCTGAACCAAAGATTAAGGCATGTGATCTTAGATCTCGGTGCTAACTTCCATCAACAGAACTGCAAATGAAGATAGGAACAAGGTGTTTTTTTTTTTCCCCTTTATCTTAAAAGTAAGGGACATAGTGTTAGTCTTTTGAAAGCCACCAGCTATTTACCTAAAATTTGATATTTAAAATATCTGCCAATAAGTTTGTAAGATCAGTAACTCATCTTCAAGATTCTGCTCAAAAGCCTTCTCTTCCAGGAAACCTTCCTTACCTCCCCCCAAAACAAAAGTAAAACTGCTTTTGAATGTTAATGTCACTTCAACCCCTTTCTTATGCCCTTTTTCTCATTTTGTATCACCTTCTATCACACAATCACAGTCATTAATGTCTTATCTCCCTTAGACTGAGCTTCTTTCAGGGCCATATATATGACTAAGTCATCTCTAAATTCCCACAGCACTTTTCAAAATGCACATGATAGGTACCCAATAAGTATTTGTTGAATAAATAAATGAATGAATCCAGAATGTGGGTCAACGATTTTACTTAGTTAAAAAAAAAAAAAGTGTTCACTACAAAAATACCCAAGGCAAGAGAAAAAGCTTTCTCAACCATCCTCAATCATAGGCTATCTTGCCTCTAACCCTAGGATATGAAAAGCTGGATTTAATATCCACCAAGTACCCACTGAGAGCCTGACACTCAAGAAGACATTTTAACTTCCTAGCATTACCAACAGCCAGACTAAGCTCTATGGGTTCTGGTAAGATTACAGGCTAATAACAGAAGTGAATAAATATCAACTGTTTGCTTATTGTCCTCCTAGTGCAAAGACTAAACAGGAAGACTAACCCCAACTTAAAAAAAAAAAAAAAGGTGAAACCCACAATGATTCAACACAACGTACACACTGTATTGTGTAGTTAAATACATAATATAAAAATACCATGGGTATTATTTTATAGATTTACCCAGTTTGGTTCATCCCCAAGTGTTCCCTTAGCCATTATACAAACGGCACTCACTTCAGTTTTCCCTCTAATACAGCTATCTCTGGAGCACTGTGACAACAAGTAGTTCAGAGGAAAATTTTACAGCCATGAATGCTAAGCAAAGCGGCAAAAAAGAAAAAAAAAAAAAGCCAACTGAATCTGCATTAAGGGCTTGGACAGACAGAATGTAATTATCCCGACCTTAGGATGTGTTTTCAGTGTTGACAAATCACGCGTCACTGGATTAAGGGCAATTTTTTATTTCTTTTAAGAACAGAGTTCCTTGACCCAGCTAATAATTCAGAACACTTATACGTGAGATGGCTGTGCTGCCGCAGCTCAGCCTGCCTATTCCCAAGAACCTTACACTCAGGGATCATGGCGGCATTTGTGACAAAGGCAAGACACCATCTGACTTCGCAACTACGCCCGAAGAAGAAAACTTGACGTTCATTCTCACACATATGAGCCTCCTTTCACGAACTC
Source organism: Trichechus manatus latirostris (assembly GCF_000243295.1). NCBI lineage: Eukaryota > Metazoa > Chordata > Mammalia > Sirenia > Trichechidae > Trichechus > Trichechus manatus. The sequence continues at coordinate 11,161,888 of NW_004444001.1, read as the reverse complement.
CTGACTCACAGTTTTAGAGGGAAGTGGCCCTGTAATAACATCTCTTCTGAGAATAGTGCCAGATGGTTTTAACAGAGGTTTATTTCCTGAACCCAAAGAGGGCTGCTGATTCTCAATCCAACGAAAATAATTATGTAGACAATTTCACTCTATTACTTTCAGTGAAGCCCATTCTGTGTGGTCCACACATGCCTGCTGACACTTTCAAAGAGACATTAAGCCATTTTTATGTACCGTACCCTTAATGGGTGGAATACAAGGTAAATTTCCTTGAAGATTAGCGCCTGTCGTCATGCATAAGGCACCCCCCCCCCCCGCCTTGACACCACATGTTAATTCTCTGACTGAATCAGCAGAAAGGAGAGAGAGATGAACAGAACTTCCAAACTGGCCAACTACTAATTACCAGTCAGATATTAAGGCAGACACACACACATACACACAAAGAGCCAGAAATACTGCATCTCCAAAGTCAACAGCACTGCTGGGAAATTACTTCAGACACCACTGGCAGGTGGCAGGACCAGGGGAGGGAGAAGATGGGAGAGGTGATGGGGAACCAACCACTCCCTTGTGTAAATTCTAGCAACATCAACTGCTAACCGTAAAATAATCAAGAGAATACGAAAATAAAATCCCTTCAGTGCGAAAGCTGAACAACACAAATGCTGTAAAAATAAAGATTTAAACCAAAGAATACAACTATTAAATTGTGCTTGTGCTTTCAAAGAAGACCACCCTTTAAGCCTAAGAACATTCCTTTAAGAACAGAATAAGCTGACCTACTGCCAGGTTGCCCCTGAATCTGAATTTTATTACAGTCGCTGGCCATGAAATGAACTATTTCTTCCTCTCAGACTATTAAAGATCATCCAGTTTGAAAATGATCGCACAAAAAATTTTTTTTAATTTTGCCAACGTACTTGGTGCATCGCAGAAAGGTCTTCTTTTTCTCCCATGTGATCTTTGCCTTCCAATACCTACCCACTTCTCTTTGAATCATTGGAGAGACAAACGGAAAAAGTAAAGTTTCTCTAGGTTTCCACAGGAATTTCACCCTAAATTAAACCAAAATCAAAAGTATTCTTTAAAAGAGGGAGATAGTTTAAAAAAAAAAAAGCAGCGTGCAGGCCCACAAGGTCAGAGCAGGAACCAGATACAAGCCGGCACAGTATTAACCACAGGCAGGCCAAAGGCTGGGCCAGGGCTGTTTTCTTTAGACTGCCTAAAAGTCTTGCCAAGAAACGGGCGCATGCTGCTGAAAGAATATCTTCCACAGCTGGGCATCTGGGTTCTAGGACTGACGGCGCTGCTCCTGTGTGTGTGGCCTGTAGAACATATCGAAAGCTTGGGAGGGAATATTTGGCAGAACAGGAGAAAAACCAAAGGACATTCTTTTTTGGGGGGAGGGAAGACCATAATTCCAACACTATACATATCTGGTTGAAACTTTGCCTTTGGTGTCAACATGCCAGGCTTAAACTGAATTTTGTTTCTCACTTTTGCTGTCTGTTTCTGGTGTCTCTTTATTGATTGGACAGAGAAATCCCCCTGCTCACTTTCACTGCCAGTAATATTTTTACATCTAGTTTTTGCACCAGCCAACACTAAGGTTTCTGGGTTTCTAACAATCCAGGAGAATGTCTGAATAAAAAACAAACTGAAAATCTTCAAATTTCTTTAAAACAGAAACAACCGGGAATGCCCTAGCCATGCATGAAAGCTATGTTGCCAAACAGGTTTTGGTTGAATTTTCTCTAAAATTAAAAAAAAAAAAAAATCCTACTTACATTCATTTATAATAGTTATTTTCTTAAAACACTATCAGTGCCAAAGTTTAACTACAGTATACCGGCTAAAATAATAAAAAACCAGTAACAAAAGACAACCAGCCTCTACTGTGTGCCCTCAAAGTAAAAACTCAGAGATCAATACAGAAAAAAAAAAGTAATCCTACAAAATTAACTGTTCAAAGAAAGCACATAGTTTCCAATCTCAGTTTATAGGACACCATCTTCTAGACTATTCTATTTCATGTAAATAGCTCTGAGGATGCCTGAGGTGAGGGGTGTCAGCATTGCTTGAGTTCAATGGAAGAAAAAAAACACGCACAAAACACAGCCCCTGTTTTTCAGGAAGTTAAAAATAGAACTATTCTCTGATTTAGATCTATAAACTTCACCCAAACACTAGCACTTTGTAAGAAAGCCGTAACTCCCTAAAATCGGGAATTTCTCTGTTCTGGACCCACTTTTGATGTAACAAATCCAGTGAAGCCAAGGAGTAGGAATCACTCTACCAAATTCAAGATTGAGGCAAGTCTGCTTAAAAAAAAAAAAAAGGAAGAAATGTAGTAATCTCCCACTTCCCTCCCTGTTTCCCTGCTTGATCGGATGGCTCCCACATTGGTTTTCTTTCATCGTTGGCTCTAACTGGCAGAACTGAAAAGCTGTGTATCATTATAATTTCCACAATACCATCGATATGTAAGTTTTTTTTAAATCTCAAATTTTGGGTCTTGAATCTACAGTGCCTACAAAAATTTCCCTAAGGCAGGGTGGTGGAGGGAGTGGGTTAAAATGAATCAGTTTAACTTCTATGGAAACTTTTTGCCCTCCCAAAAGCCACAGCACCCACGAAAGTCTCGGGCTAGCAAATGTTAAGAGCTACAGAGTGTAGAGCAGGTCTTCGAAGAAGTATACTGCAAAGGAAAACAGGCTTCAGTGTGAGCCTTAATGCCCAACCTTGGTGCTAAAGGAGGCAAGTTTCTGAGACACAAGAGAAGCTCATAGTGACCAAGAGAATTATTCTGGGTACCAGAGAAAAGACAATCTGATCAAAGGACAATATTGCGACTCAAAAGGAAACCAGGGAGCTTTTCCTGAGTATCAGGGTCCACAATGATCTCTTCCCCAAAATCTGTCATACCACTCATCTGACATTTAGCATATACTTCTTTGTAATCTCCTCTGGTAGGAGCCCTGATGGTGCAATCGTTAAGCACTTGGCTGCAAACCTAAAGGTTGTCGGTTCGAACCCACCCAGCGGCTCTACGGGTGAAAGACCTAGTGATCTGTTCCTGTTAAGATTACAGCCAAGAAATACCTATGAGGCAGTTCTACTCTGTTACATGGGGTCACTATGAGTCAAAATCGACTTGACAGCACCCAACAACAACAATCTCCAACAACAACAACAGTCTCCTCTAAACCCCAGGAACTTCTAAACTCCCTGGTTCTAGGTAAGCTTCTTGAAGACAGAGCACATTTTTGTACTCCACTGTGTCTCTCAGACTACCAGAGTTGGTTTTTAACTGACTGATTAGTCCAAAGTCCTGGGATTTTTTTCTGCTGAGTTGGGGCCTGGGAAAAGCTCAAATGCATCTGAGGCGAGAGATGGAAAGTAAAGAAAATTAATCATGTCATTTGGCCATATCATTTTCTTGGATCACTTTACACGGTCTCTACATTCAAAGACAAATATTTCCTACTTTAAAAAATTATAAACAAAGAGCTGTTAAGTTTCACGTCATCCTAAATAGTAACAATACTTTTGCTGATTAGCACCTATGGCCTGACAAATTATTGAATACATGAAAACACAACCATCAGAATCACATTGCCTGAATGCTGCAGTTGGATTGACAGAAAAAATAATATCTACGTTTCCAGTGGCAGTGATGGTGTGCAGTAGCTTAAATGTGTTTTTCATTGTTGAAGAGGTCTGATTTCTTTCATACGGATATTGTTAGGAGGCTGAGGACTGCTGATGGACTTAAGATGACAGAAAATGAAGCCATGGCAGGAAAGACTGCACAAATGCTTCATGCTCCCCTAGTTAAGAGATGAAAGGTGGGTGGAGTGAGCACTGGGCTTTCCTAGCTCATGTCATTTGGAGGGGGATGCTCAAAAATGTTAAAAGCATTCAGTTCTTGGAAATCTTGCTTACTCTTTAGACTGCATGTGTTAGAAGTGGATCTTGAGGGAATTACCCATAGTGGTTTTGAGGTTTTTGAATAAAGGGGGAAAGCAGGGAAATGGTACAGGCATCCTGATTGATTTCAAAAGTTGATTTTATCTGTACATTTCAGAATTGAAAAAAAAAAAAAAAGAGGAACTTTATCCACATTTTCTCCACAGTGTTTGAATGCTGGTTTAATTTAGCTCCAAATTTTTGCTGCGAGTACAGAATGAGCTTATCTTTAATAAGAATTCCAATGAATACATACTCATAAATACATATACAGATCAAACCACAGACTTTTATACATGCTTTTCAGATACTAATTGGTACTATTAGTTTATGACATGAAGATAAAATATAAACATAAATATCATAAAAACAAAAGTAATTTTTACACGCTAAAATCAGAGCCAGACTTTCCTTTTTTCTCTACAAATATTTTTAACAACTATCCACTCATTTGCCCAATAAACATTCACTGGCTGCCTACTGTAAGGCACTCCGCTAGAAACATCGGGTAACATAATTCTTATAATACAGTGGTCTGTATCCTCAAAGATCTTACAATCTAGTAGAGAAGATAAGAGCTTTACATAAATAACTAAAACACAAAGCAATATGCTTTAAGAATTGAAAAATGTCACAGCCAGAGTGCTGCAAGATGTCAGACTGGAAGTCATCACTTCTGAAAGACAGCTCAATGGAGTACATATCATCTGAGCTACAGAGAAAAGTAAGGTTTCAAGAGGTGGAAACGGAAGAAGCAAAAGGCACAGCATGTAGAGATGTACACCTGGGAAAGGGCAAGGAAGAGAGAGAAGAACAGTTTCACTAGAGCAGTGTACTCATCAGCGATAATGCCAACCCTGGGGGAGGTTCTGGAAATCTCTGAAGGCGGCTTTGGTTGTCACATGATTGGAGTGCATGGCTGTAATTTGGGGGGCAGAGGCAAAGGATGCTAGCTGTCCTGCACTGCATGGAACAGTCCTACGGAATGAAAAGTTATTCCACATCTCTCCCAGCTTTTGGAAAACCCATCAGACGTTCAAGTAGGTGAAAAAATCTGGTTATAATTACCTGAGCCTAGGATCTAACTGTATTTAAATATAAACATAAAGTATTTTTTTCTACAGTTTTAACACATTGGATTTTCTAGGAATGAAACAATCTAGAAATCAAGGGAAGAGCATACATTGTTTTGTTAGGAACTTTACCAAGAATTGTTCCCTGTTTCAGAAAATCTTCACCAACAGTTAACACTGCTCTTGGTATTTCAGCCACTAATACACACCTGTATCAATTTCAATTTGTGGCTTTCATGTCCGAGGTGATTCTGGACATGTTCCAGCATCTAGATGGTTCATCATGTGTTCTAGCATAGTCTTCATCAAGTATTTACATATTGAACTATGTGCATATAATTTTGTTTTAAATTAAGTTCCTTTATTTTTCCTTAATACTACAATTGTGGCATTATATTGATATTTGGAAATTACGTGGATAGATATAGAAAACCTATGGATTTCATTTCAGGGAAATAAGGGGAAATTATTGAATATATGTTATAAAAAGGAAGGGTTGGCTCTCATATATTTGAGAGCCAGTGGGCTAGAATATGTGCAGGAAAGTGATCGGAGATACAACGATAAGATAGGGCAAAGTTACAGTGAACTTAGTGTAACAGACTGAGAAATGTGTAACTGACTTGCTAACACTGAGGGCAACACTGAAGGTTTCATAATACAAACCCTCATGTTGACATGATCAAAGCTGAGGCTTAGGAAGACTAAACTGCAGCGCTGTGTAAAGAGAAGTTGAAGTGGAAAGAGACTGTGGCTAGAAGAAGAGTCAGGAGAGTGTAGTCATAATCTTGGCTTATGACTACAGTTCCCTACAATAAGGCAAAGAAGGGAAATGATCAAAAAACCCATTGCCATCAAGTCGATTCTGACACATAGCGACCCTACAGGACAGAGTAGAACTGACCCATAGGGTTTCCAAGGAGTGGCTGGTGGATTTGAACTGCCATCCTTTTCGTTAGCAGCCAAGCTCTGAACCACTCTGCCACCAGGGCTCCGTTTATGGGATACATTTCTTTAAAAGATCAAGATTTTGTGACATTAGTTTTAGGGATAAAGGATATGGGGAAATTGAATATGGTTAGAACGAAAGGTGAAGATTTTGGAGTCATTCACAAAATCAAGGTGATTGCTCATATGATAGTGCAAGCAAGGAAACAGGAAGAGAGAGGAAAGCCAAATTCAGAACTTTTGGTGAGGCCTACTTTGAGGAGGCAGGTGCGGGGTTAAAAGATAAAGCAAAGATAAAGTGGAGTAGTTAGACAGGCAGGGGGAAATTAGAATATGATACGGCAGAAGCCAAGGATGGAGACAGAGGAGGCGAGCAGTTGGAAATGATGAGGATTGCGAGAAACGCTGCCAGTCCAAGTGAGGCTTGGGTCATCGCTAGCAGCCTTCAAGACAGCCGTCTCAGTTCAGCGGAGGGAGCAGAAGCCAGACTGCAGGAGGTTAAGGAATGAGTGGGCGCTGAGGAAGTGGAGGCGACAAGTTTAAGAGACTCTTTCGAGAAGTTTGGTGGTTAGGGTGAAGAGAAATAAGATATTAGCTCAAAGAAGTAGCAAAGAAGAGAGACTTTTAAGAGGGTAAACCTAACCAAATAAGCAACAAAACACTGTGGGGGTTGTTTGTCAGTTTCCTTATCTGTCAAATAAATGAACTGAACTGCAGTGGCCTTTGTTACAACTCTAAGATTCTACGATGAGCTGCTTGGACCTTCAAATGATACTGGTTAAGAATAAAGTATTCCTAACAAAAATCTGTTCAGTGGAAATAGGATTTCTCTCTCTATGAGATTTAAAGAGGGAAAAAAGTAAACTGGCTACTCCTAGAATCCTACTACAAACTGCAAAGCATTGTAATACTTAAAGGGCTCACCAAGCCCGTCTGTGACGAGATGCCGGGCCTAGACCAGCTGCCCTGCTTGGGGACCTGAAAGACCACTGCATAGCCACACAGAGAGGAGAGACCCACTGCAGACTAGCAAGAGCTCAGCCAGTTTGGACGTCAACAAAGGATTCAAATCCTGACTCTGCAACTCATTGGGTGTGAGAACTTGGGCAAATTACTTAACTTCTCCAAGCTTCTTTTCTCTCACATCTAAAACTGGTATCATACTAGTACTTCCCTCATAGGGTTGTCATAAATATTATGTAATGCTAGTTATTATTATTGGTATTCTTAATACCTCAAGATTAGAGTTACTGCTGCAATTTAATAGGTATGGAACTGAGGCATGAAAAGATGAAGTGGCTTTTCTAAGTACCTACAGATACAGAATGGAAGGCATAATTACCAAGCTAAAAGCACAATGACTGTGTCAATCAGACCGGCTATTTTTTAATTCTAAATAGTTTGTACTAGCTCAAATGAATTAAGTACTCACATTCATTATCCAACGTAAGTACTAAAATTAGAGTCCCTTAAAGAATAAGATTTGTGTAACCAAAAAAATTTGTTGTTTTTGTTGTTGTTAAGTGCCGCTGAGTCGGTTCCAACTCATAGTGACCTTACAGGACAGAGTAGAACTGCCCCATAGGATTTCCAAGGAGCGGCTGGTGGATTTGAACTGCCAACCTTTTGGTTAGCAGCCAAGCTCTTAACCACTACGCCACCAGGGCTCCCCAATAATATTTATCTGTTGCTAAATATATCAAGCAATACCCCAAAATATCATACGATCAACCATGAAAGACTAATGTATTAAAGAAGAATGGATTAAAATGTGTCATCTTCCATTCCACTGCTCTGAGATGATGCTGCTACACAATGTCTCTAAAAGATCCCCTGGGATCATAATAGGTACTTGGAGCATTCAGAGTATCTATGGAATGCTCACAAAACAATGGCTTGGCCAAGGCTTATAAGCATGTCACAATATGAGTGACCTTATTTCAGAAGCATGCTGTTCTCCCCAGAGCCACTCGGTGAAATAGCAGCAACTACGATGGATACAAAAGAAAGAGAATCAGATATAAATTCTAAAGCATTTTCCTTAGCTTATAAACATTTATCTTATACAGCACAAAAGATGATAAATAGACTCAAGAATCAATGTCACTCCCTTTAAACTTCCTTTTTGTTTGAAAGCAGTGGAGCAGCCACGTTATACACACATGGTCCAGATACTTAAGTGGCTACCACAAACCCATTGTGCAATGAGGGATATCGTGATTCACATTCAGCAGAGGCTTTGTCCAAACAGCTAAAAAAATCATGGATCAGACTAAATCACAGTCAGTTAGGTGCCTATGGCTATCAAAACGACAACTCCTGATTGAATGGATGATATGGTGGTACTGTTAGGGTAAAATGAGAAAAGTGAATGAACAAGCTACATACATATCTGTTCAATCCTATACAGAAAAGACTAGATTCCGAAGGAGGAAATTCTCCCATTTCCTGTAAGAAAGTAGGATTGGATAATGCTGTGACACTGGCCTGAGCTGGTTTTTCCAGCTCTGTAGAGAGCAAAGCAAAGGACGCAAAAATCTGGTTTGAGGCAGCTCACGCCACCCAAGAGCCACTACAGATAGAGCTTTGAAATGCTGACGCTTATCAAAATGAAGTGAAGGATTCATATTTCATTTTACGTTCTTCTCATATGTCATCATCCTAGTTCACTAAATGGAAAAAAAAAATCACATTTATATTTAGGGTGATCTTGGGTTTAGCAATCATTTAATAGTTCATTTATTCATTCAAAAGCCTTACTGTTTATTGAGCTGGGCACTTGTACATTAGCGTGAAAAGACAGAGATTCTGGTACCGAGAGAACCTAGAAATGTTCATTTAGGATCCCAATCACCTCTGTTACTGTGAACACTTTTCCAGTTTTGGATACAATCCAGTCTTGGAAGGTCCAACTCATTGTTGGGTTGGTCTTTCCCACAAACTGATAAAGATAGAAACATTCCCCTTAACTGATATATTTCCAGGTAAAAGTGAAGATCTGGATGCAAACATTTCACTATACTGTCTCTAAACAATATGATACAGCTCAAAAACAGTAACAAACAAATCGAGCTATCCTATTCTTGCCAGGGAAAAGTAAACTGAAAGAAGAAAAAAATAAATAAGAGAAGGGAGAATTGATCAACAGCATTTAAATAAATTTGAGCATCACTGTATAAATTTCTTTGGTTTACCACTATGACACTTATGCTGAGAGAATCCATTGAGTTTTAATTCTATTGGGAAGACAAAAAGGAAAAAAAACAACATTCACCAGATGAAATAAGGATTAATGTTGGAAAGAATTTTTCTCCCCAGCTAGAAAGGAAATATGTCCATCTTTTTAGAATAATAAGAGAACATAAAATGCCTTAATGATAGTCTATTTAGCATATAATCCACCTTACAGCATTACTTTAATATTTTATGTCTCAGTCAATTCACTCACTTTGTAATATGCCTGAGAATGATATAAATGCTTCCTTGTACAGACTTTTCCCCTTGCTTCTGTATGGAAAGATTTTTTCTATTGGAGAGTGATGGTATGCATTTTATTTCCATTGGAAAGTATCTGCATGTCTTATTTCCCGAGCTCAGAAGACCAGAAAGAAAGAAGACAGAGAAGACACCCGGGAGCTAAACCATTTGGTAAAGACTCTTTCCCTTTAAAAATCACTGATCAATATTTGGTGAAAAGAGTAACTGACTGTGGCTTCAGTTCAGATACACAAGTGGCTGCTGTTCTGAGAAGGTGTCTGTGCCAGTGTGCGCATCCTTCAAGCAGGTCCAGATGGAAATGACCTCAGCCTCAGGTCTGGTCAGCCGCCCAAGTCTGGGGTTAAACAAGCCACTTGTTCCTTCTCTTACGTGAGCACAGACAGACAATATTACACCACGGCTCACAACAAGTATGTTAACTGGTGATGCCTTCCAGACATCTATGTCAAAATTAACTTGTAGTTCATGCCCATTGCTTAAGTTTCATTCGAGTTCCAATTATTTGCTCTGAAAGGGAAATGTTTTACTTTTGTACACATTTTGGTTTCAACCTCCAAAACCATTGCTAAAAATTAATCTTAACCACTGAACATCTGCTTCAAAACCCAAACCCAAGTCCATCATTTTAATGACATTAAGTACAAATACACTGTTTTTAAAGTTCTATTGCGAATGGTGGGATGTCATCCTACCTGTCACCACACAAGCCAATAAAACCAGAGTCCTAGCTGATGAATTATTCCAAACTACAGTTCACAAATTAATGAGCATTTGTCACCTTTTAAGGAGCCCTGATGGTGCAAATGCTTAAGCACTCAACTGCTAACTGAAAGGTTGGCAGTTTGAACCCACCCAGCAGCTCTGCAGGAGAAAGACCTGGTAATCTGCTTCCCAAAAGATTACAGCCAAGAAAACCCTATAGGGCAAATGTACTCTGTCACACACGGTCGCTATGAGTCAGAATCAAACTCGAAGTCACCTACAACAACAACATTACCTTGTGCTTAGTTTTTAGCCAATTCGAGAGCTCACTTACTCATGTATCTGTCTCTTCTCACCTAAATCTCCAGTTGTAATGCTATGTGGTCTTCTTGTACATCCCTTCCATATAAGACCTATGAGACCACTAGTGTCAAGGAAAACCAATGGCAGAATTGCCATAGTCTGTTAGACTAAAGCTGACCAAATGATGGCGGCAGAGCCTCCCCCTTTCTATTCCCTTGGTAAGGATCAGACCAGCACTTCTTACAGGATTAGAAATAGAAACATGGGCTGCTTTGCTGGTATAAATACTACTACAGTACAACAATTAATTCTAAATCCTCTACTATATTTAAATCAATTTCCTTAGGACAGATGATCAGAAATGGAACCTTTTCTTCCTTTATTTTTAATCAATGTTTCTTTGTTTATCTTAATTAATATTTTTTTTTACAGTTCATATATTTGTATGAGCGTCACATGAACGGCTGGGAGGCTTGGATTTCACAGTATTCTTCAGCTGTTGGACAAGCCAACCCTGGTCATGTGTTCTAGCCACAGCTGCCCTGGGAACATTTTTAAGGTTAGTAACGTATATTGCCAAATCACATTCCAAAAAACTGCAGCAACAGATTAATATTGCTAATTCATTTAGTAACTATTACTAATTTATTTAGCAAACTATGAAATAGGCATCGAAAAATATATAAAATCGATAAGATACAAACCTCCACAAAGCAAAAAGAGAAAAGGAAAAATACGTAAGCCCAGTTTTGTCACAGTTTGGCCTTCTCCCACTCCTTTCCTACCATTAGGAGTGCTGCAGTCCAGGTTTAGAACAGAGCTTGGAAGAGTACCCAGAGGAAAGCCGAGAAGAGTAGATGGCACACAGTAGGTTCTCAATACATACTGGTTGACTGATTGTTCTAGGACACTCATTTCACAAGTGTTTCCGCTTCTTGAAACACTCTTTCCTCTTGCACTTTCTTTCTCCACAAACCTATCATTGACTTTAATGGCACATACTCTTCCTAACAATAAGGTTCATTTCTGATTCTCATCACACTTGGGTTATGGAAATACCTTTGCCTCCATAACTTCCTTACCTCCTGTTTCTTTCTTGCCTCTGGTTCTTCCTTCTTTCCCCCCTCAAACAAAAATATTCCAGTTGTATCACAACACTGGAGCTCTTCTGTACCTCAGAGATAGCAGCAGAATTTGCCCCAACCCCTGCAATTCCACAGCATGTAGAGATCTAAAGTCCTTCAATTTCAACTATCCTGCTGGAGAACCCACAAGACCACCCTCCTGCTGCTCTTCAATTCAGACTCTTCATGGCCCTGCATCATTAGCCCACTACCTAGCCATCTTAATTTTCCTCTTCTCCTCAACATGCAGCCTCTATTCCAGTATCACCTCTCTTTACCTCCTCTTTACATTCCAGGCACCTTCCCTTTCCTGTGCTATGACTGAATGCCTTTAACCCACCCAATTTCCGTCCCAATTTTCTTCAGCATGCAGCCTCCTCCAATGCTCCCAGGCCACAAGGATAAAGTTCTTCTTTTAGAATTTCTATTACACAATAATGATGGTAAGACTTTTCTATTTATGTTGCAGTTTACAAACGACAAACTCTTTCTGTACATTATCCTCCATAATCACCATTATATACAGTTTTTATAGTCCCCATTTTTCTGTTGAAGAATGCTGAGGTTCTGAGAGACAAAGTGATTTGTCAAGGGTCACCCAACCTTGAAGCGTCGGCACTCGGGCTCCAGTTTTGTAACTCCAAGTCCAAATGTTCTTTCTACTATGCCATATCCCCTTCCAGTTACTGCCCCATTTCTCTGTTCCCTTTACAGCAAGCGCTCTGAAAAGCTTATCTAAATTTATTGTCCTCACTTCCTATCCTCCATCTTCTCTTAACTTTCACCAAACAAGCTTTCGAACTTATCCTTCCCCTGATATTTCTTTTGTCAAGATCATCAATGGCTCCACATGGCCAGATCCAATGGAAATTCTCGGTCAGCAGAATTTGACACAGTTGGTGAAACTTTTCTTAACCATTGTTTCCCTTGCTTCCTGGATACCATGTTCTTTTGGGCTCCTACCTCACTGACTGCTCCTGATCAATTCCCCTTGCTGGCTCCTCCTCTTAATCCCTACTTTCAAATACTGGGAATTACCCAGGGCTCTGTGCTTGGCCGTCTTCTCTTCTCTATGTAAAATTATTTCCTCCAGTTCTGTGGCTTTAAATTCCACTCCAACTTTAACATCTCACCTCAATTCCAGACTCTTAGTCTAGATCCTACACGATCTGGGCCTTCCAAGACCACTCACTCCCCACAGTATCTCTTTGGCCTTATCACCTACCACTTTCCCATTCACTCACTCTGCAGAGACATACTGACCTCGTTGCTATTCCTTAACAATGCCAAGAAGCTTAGCTTCAATGCCTTTGCTCCTAACATTCCCACTGCCTGGCCCCTTCCCCCAGGTGTTTATAGTTGGCTCACTCCCTCACTTAACTCAGGTCGCTGTTCAAATGTTACCAATCTGCAAGGCCTGCCTCATTACCCTACATAAAAAAGCACCCACCTTCTCTCCATTATCTCTATCCCCTTACCCTGCTTCATTTTCCTTTAAAGTATTTATCACATCCTGCATATTAGCATTTTACATATCCATTTGTTTGCTTATTGTTCTGACTCTCCCAATGGAATGCAAGCTCCATGAAGGAAAGAAATTTGTATCTTTTACTCAAGGCTATACTCGTAACACCTAGAAGAATGCACAGCATATAGTAGGACTCAATAAATACTTGTTGAAGGAATGGATGTGTGAAAGCATCACACATCTGAACAAGTGCCATCTTACTGTTTATTAATTGTAGTGCTATCACCTGAACCATATACTAATTACTTAAGTGCAGAACTATGTGCCTTACATTCTAAATTTATGTGGAGCTGGCACAGTTGTGGGAGCATAGTTGTTGTTCTTAGCTGTCATGGAGTCGGCTCCAGCTCATGGCAACCTTATGTATAACAACAAAATGTTTCCTGGTCCTACATCAACATAGTACGTGCTCAGTAAAGATTTCTGGCTGACTGATTTAACCAATGCAGGGAATAGGATTGAAACAATTTCAGGGATATTGATAAGTGGTTATTTTTAGGTAATTCTATATGTGCAGAATTTTACAAAGAAAGGCAACTGATATAGTCCCCAGATTAATATAGTTTTATGATATTGAAAATGAAAAATCATAATGTATACGAACATAAACCACCAGTTGCCATCAAGTTGATCCAGACTCATGGTGATCCCATGCGTGTCAGAGTAGAACTATACTCCATAGTTTTCAGCGGCTGATTTTTTAGAAGTGCATCACCAGGCCTTTCTTCCAAGGTGCCTCTGGGTAACCACCATCCTTTTGGTTAGCAGCCAAGTGCATTAACCATTTGCACCACCCAGGGACTCCAAGAACATAAAAGGGGTATACAAATAAATATAAACATATCAAGCCATTATGGCAAGAGCCCCAGCTGAAATGAATTCAACTGAAAGACAGCCAAGTTTAAGAGTTGAGACTAAAGAGGAAATATGAGATCTTAACTCAAGAAATCTGTACAGAAATAAGAACTGAATAATGTTATAGTACAGAAGGGGAAAGGGTGATTAAAGAAGAAAGGGGAAAGAAGAGAGTGGTTGAAAGCCGCAGGTGACTGTCAGGTTTTAGAAACAAATATTCCAGCAACACATCTATGCTGACAACTTTGTTCTGAGAGGATGAAATATGGACTCTGGGGTTTTGCATCAGTAGCACCCACCATCTCAAACCAGAAACATTAACAAAATTCCAGCAGCTCTGGATTTGCACGGTTTCAGGAGGTTCTGTAATATTACCAGATCATTCTTAAAATCTATTTCTCCGTCCTGCCACAAATTACTATCAATAAGTGTTATCTATAAATCAATATGTAAATTTTGACAGGTGCATTGAATTAACTGGAAGATTCTATTAGGAGTATGCTGTTCATATATTTTTAATGACATTTTTTTTATACCAGAGAGGAAAAAAATCAACAAATTATGTTTTGTTGACTTAATTTATTTACATGGCAAAAGGATTAGAAACTGAAGAAGGGTCAAATTGTATTTGCCAGTTAACAAATTTTTTTTTTTTTTTTAATAAAGAGAAGTTTATTTCCTCATAGTCAAAGTAGGCTAAAAGTCCAAATTCAGGGCATCAGCTCCAGGGCAAGGCTTTTTCTCTCTGTTGGCCTTCTTCTCTTCGGTGTTCCTCCGGACTAGGAGCTTCTCTGCGCAGGGATCCCGGTCCAAAGGACACGCTCTGCTCCCAGCACTGCTTTCTTGATGGTAGAAGGTCCCCCTGTCTCACTGCTCACTTCTGTCTTTTATATCTCAAGAGATTGCCTCAGGACACAATCCAGTCTTGTAGATCAGGTTCTACCTTACTAACACAACTGCCACCCATCCTCCCTCATTAACATCATAGAGGCAGGTTTACAACATACAGGAAAATCAAACAGTACCAGGAATCATAGCCTAGCCAAATTGATACATACATTTTTGGGGGGACATAATTCAAACCATGACATTCCACCCTTTGGCCCCCAAAAAAATCACATCCTTGTAACATGGAAAACATATTCACCCCATCATATCATAGCAAAAGTCTTAACTCCAAGTCCAATATCCAAAAATTTCTCTTCATCTGTGAAATCTAGAATACAAGTTATCTGCTTCCAAAGGTACAATGGCAGAACAGGCATAAGCTAGACATTTCCATTAGAAATGGGAGAAACTAGAGGAAAAGAAGTGATAACAGGCACCAAGCAAGTCAGCAGAACACATTACATTAGCCCTCGAAGCTTTGAAAATAATCCTCTGTTCTCTGAGATAATTTACACAATAGCCCTGCCCTCCAGACTTTAGGTATTGGCCACAGTCTCTGGATTCTGAGTGGAGGCCCCTCGGCTTCAGCTCCGCCTTTGAGGCCCACTGGGACAGCAACTCTGCTCCCTTGGCTTTAGGCCCACCATTCTCCCAGTCCATCTGAGTGGCAACTCCACCCTTAGAAGCACCAGAGGCCTTTGTTCCACACTTTGAAACCCCTGAGGTCATGGCCATACCTTTTGAGACCGAGGCAGCTCAGCTTCTTGTGTCCCTTGTCTCTTCAGCTTCTGCTTCTGTTTCCTGTGGCCTCTTGGCCCTCGGGCCTTATGCCCGCATCTGCCCTGCTGGGGCAAGTGTTCCAAAGCTCTGTAGCTCCACTGATAAGTGCCCAGGGGCACCCCACTCTGCCAGGTAGCCTCCTGCACACAGGCACTCAGCTCCCTTGCTCCGTGGGTTGGCAAGCCTAGCTCCACTGATAAGTGCCCAGAGGCATCCCACTCCACCAGGAAGCCCCCCACTCACAGGCAGTCAGCTCTCCCGCTCTGTGGGTCGGCTCCAGCGCAGTCTTTCACTGGTCTCCTGGTTCTTCTGCTGTTTGTTCTCTGCTGCTGCCGGTTCTCTGCTGCTGCCGGTTCTCTGCTGCTGGTGGTCCTCTGTCACTGCCACACCTCTATCCATTCACAGTTTTAAAACTGCTTCCACATTTTAGGTATCTGTTAGAGCAGCACCCCACTCTCTTGGTACCAAATTCTGTCTTAGTTATCTAGTGCTGCTATAACATAAATACCACAAGTGGATGGTTTTAATAAAGAGAAGTTTATTTCCTCGTAGTCAAAGTAGGCTAAAAGTCCAAATTCAGGGCATCAGCTCCAGGGCAAGGCTTTTTCTCTCTGTCAGCCTTCTTCTCTTCGGTGTTCCCCTGGACTAGGAGCTTCTCTGTGCAGGGATCCCGGTCCAAAGGACGCACTTTGCTCCTGGCACTGCCTTCTTGATGGTACGAGGTCCCCCCAGTTAACACATTTTTGGCAATGAATAAATATTTAAGTTAGTAGAGTTAGTTCCTTAGTGAATCAATATTTTTTCCAATTTTTTCAGGCTACAAAGTGAAATACAGACTCTAAACAGTTTCATCAGAATTTAAGATGCTCAGCCTGAGACCAGAAGAACTAGATGGTGCCTGGCTACCACCAATGACTGCCCTGACAGGGAATGCAACAGAGAGTCTCTGATGCAGCAGGAGAAAGGTAGGGTGCAGAACTCAAATTCTAGTAAGACCAGACTTAATGGTTTGACTGAGACTGGAGGAACCCCGGAAAGCATGGCCCCTGGATTCTCTGTCAGCCCAGAACTAAAACAATTTCCGAGGCCAACTCTTCAGACAAAGATTAGACGCGACTATGGGATATAAAATGATACTCGTGAAGAGTGTGCTTCTTAGTTCAAGTAGGTACATGAGACTAAATGGGCAGCTCCTGTCCGGAGGTGAGATGAGAAGGCAGAGAGCATCAGGAGCTGGTTGAATAGACATGGGAGATCAGGGGTGGAAAGAAGGAAGGTGCTGTCACAGTACAGGGAAAGCAATTAGGGTCACATAACAATGTATGTATAAATTTTTCTACGACAGCTAGCTTGAATTGTAAACTTTCACTTAAAGTACAACAATAAAAGAATTCAAAAAGAATTTAAGATGCTTAACATGAGACTCAAAATTAGAAGAAACAGCACAAATATCCGTTAATAATCGGAACATGGAATGTGTGAAGTATGAATCTAGGAAAACTGGAAGTCGTCAGAAATGAAATGGAACACACAAAGATCAATGTCATAGGCATTAGGGAGCTGAAATGGACTGGTATTGGTCATTCTGAATCAGACAATCATACGGTCTACTATGCTGGAAATGACAAATTGAAGAGGAATGGCACCACATTCATCGTCAAAAAGAACATTTCAACATCTATCTTGAAGTCAGTGCTGTCAGTGATAGGATAATATCCATATGCCCTTAAGGAAGACCAGTTAATATCACTATTACTCAAATTTATGCACCAACCACTAATGCCAAAGATGAAGAAATTGAAGACTTTTACCAACTTCTGTAGTCTGAAATTGATCAAACATTCAATCAAGATGCACTGATAATTACTAGTGATTGGAATGCAAAAGTTGGAAATAAAGAAGAAGGATCGGTAGTTGGAAAATATGGCCTTGGTGATAGAAATGATACTGGGGATTGCATGATAGAATTTTGGTAGACCAACAACTTATTCATTGCAAATACCTTTTTTCAACAACATAAACGGTGACTATACACGTGGACCTCACTGGGTGGAATACGCAGGAATCAAATTGATTACATCTGTGGAAAGAGACGATGGAGAAGCTCAATATCATCAGTCAGAACAAGGCTGGGGGCCAACCGTGGTACAGACCGTTAATTTGCTCATATGTAAGTTCAAGTTGAAGCTAAAGAAAATTAGCACAACTCCACAAGAGCCAAAGTACAACCTTGAGTATATCCCACCTGAACTTAAAGGCCATCTCAAAAACAGATTTGATGCACTGAACGCTAATGACCGAAAACCAGACGAGTTGTGATATGACATGAAGAAAGCAAAGGTTATTAAAAGACAGGAAAGAAAGAAAAGCTCCAAATGGATGTTAGAAGAGACTATGAAGAAATGAAAGAAAGGATAAAGTAAGACAGCTGAACAGGAGATTTCAAAGGGCAGGTCGAGAGGACAAAGTAAAGTGTTATAATGAAATGTGCAAAGACCTGGAAGAAGAAAACTGAAAGGGAAGAACACCCTCAGCATTTCTCAAGCTGAAAGAACTAAAGCAAAAATTCAAGCCTCAAGTTGCAATTTTGAGGTATTCTATAGGCAAAATATTGAATGATGCGGGAAGCATCAAAAGAAGATGGAAGGAATATACAGAGTCACTGTACCAGAAAGAATTTGTCAACGTTCAAACATTTCAGGAGGCAGCATATGATCAAGAATCGATGGTAGTGAAGGAAGAAGTCCAAGCTGCACTGAAGGCATTGGCGAAAAACAAGGCTCCAGAAGGTGACAGAATACCAACTGAGGTGTTTCAACAAATGGATACAATGCTGGGAGCACTCACTTGTTTACTCCAAGAAATCTGGAAGACAGCTACCTGGTCAACTGATTGGAAGAGATCCATAATTGTGCCCATTCCAAAGAAAGGTGACTGAACAGAATGCAGAAATTATCAAATAATATGATTAATAGCACGGCAAGTAAATTTTTGCTGAAGATAATTCAAAAACAGTTGTTAGCAGTACCTCGACAGGAAACTGCCAGAAGCTCAAGCCGAATTCAGAAGAGGATGTGGACAACGGATATCATTGCTAATGTCAGATGGATCTTGGCTGTAAGCAGAGAATATCAGGAAGATGTTTACCTGTGTTTTATTGACTATGCAAAGGCATTCAACTCTGTGGATCATAAGAAATTATGGATAACACAGTAAAGAACAGGAATTCCAGAACACTTAATTGTGCTCATGAGGAATCTGTACATAGACCAAGAGACAGTCATTCAAACAGAACAAGAGGATACTGCGTGGTTTAAAATCAGGAAAGGTGTGTGTCAGGGTTGTATCCTTTCACCATACTTATTCAATCTGTATGCTGAGCAAATTATCTGAGAAGCTGGACTATATGAAGAAGAATGCGGCATCAGGATTGGAAGAAGACTCATTAACAACCTGCAATATGCAGATGACACAACCTTGCTTGCTGAAAGGGAAGAGTACTTGAAGTCTTCAGTATGGACTACACCTTAACATAAAGAAAACAGAAAGTCTCACAACTGGACCAATAAGCAACATCATGATAAATGGAGAAAATACTGAAGTTGTCAAGGATTTCATTTTAGTTGGATCCACAATCAACGCCCACTGAAACAGCAGTCAAGATATCAAACAACATATTGCTGTGAGCAAATCTATTGCAAAAGACCTCTTTACAGTGTTAAAAAGCAAAGATGACACTTTGAGAACTAAGGTGCACCTGACCCAAGCCATGGTATTTTCAATCACCTCATATGCATGCGAAAGCTGAACAATGAATAAGGAAAACAGAAGAAAAATCGATGCCTTTGAATTACGGACTGGCAAAGAAACAAACAAATCTGTCTTGGAAGAAGTACAGCCGGAATGCCCCTTAAAAGCAAGGATGGTGAGACTTCATCTCATGTAGTTTGGACATGTTGTCAGGAGGGATCAGTCCCTGAAGAAGTACATCATGCTTGGTAAAGTAGAGGGTCAGCAATAACGAGGAAGACCCTCAATGACATGGATTGACACAGTGGCTGTAACAATGGCTCAAACATAGCAACAGTTGTGAATGGTGTGGGACCGGGCAGTGTTTCATTTTGTTGTACACAGGGTAGCTATGAGTGGGAATGAACCTGACGGCACCTAACAACAACAACAAATATTCTACATTGTTTTTATGTTAACACTGTTATTGTTTTCAATTTCCTACCCAGAACATGACATTGCATTTGTTTCACCAGTTGCCATCAAGTCATTTCCAACTCACAGTGACCCCACGTGTCAGAATACAACTGTGCTCCATAGGTTTTTCAATGGCTGATATTTTGGAAGTAAATCACCAGGCCTTTCTTCCAAGGCACCTGGTACTGGATACAAGCCTCAAAACTTTTGGTTAACAGCCAACAACATTAATCATTTGCACCACCCACGGACTCCTGCATTTGTTTAGATTCTGTATAATCTGTTACAGCATCTTCATTTGTCCTATGCCTGTCGTAACCCTCCTTGTCTTATTTATGAGGAAAATGCAGTTTAGAATCACCTCTGCATACTTTCCACAGAGCCTCTGACCACCACGATTGACTGAGCCTCTAACTTCTTCACCTCAGTCGCAGACCCTGCTCAGTCAAGTCATTACTGACCTGGCTTATTTCTTCTGCATTGTTCTGTGGAGCAGACTCCTCGTCTTGTGGTTGCTGCTTCCTATTCTCTACTGAGCCTCCCTGACACTAGAAAGGCTGAGTTTAGTTCTCACAGGCTTTTATTTTAAAATAATAATAATTCAAATTACATTTCCAGGTAGACTGAGTCTTTGCCAAACAGGGTGCTTCTTATTTTCTAGATATTCTGATGGACTGAGGATGTTACAGTTTTCAGGATTTTCTAAGGGTCTGAATCTACACCGTCTTCCTTCGTATTTCTCGAACTCCAAAAATAGTAAAGGGCATTGTCTGACTTCGGATCTTCCTTCCACTTCTCCCTCACCAGAGACCCTACCTCCTATGGAAATGAGTCAAGAGAGAAAAAGATCTACTTACTCACTGGTTGAGCTACTCCTCATCTGCACGCTTTCTCCATTGAGAAAGATTAAGCACTAGTCCTCTTCCATCCCTGGTAATGAGGGAGCTGCTACATTGAACAGGCAATCTTTTTCCTACATATAGTTTATCTCCTAATTTCTCTCTTGCCTTTTCCTCCAACAAAACAAAATTAAACTACCAATATATAACCCCCAGCCCCCAAATTTTTTTTCACTAATACCTGATTCCTACTTACTTTCCAAATAAAAAGTATATAAAAATTAGTGAATTTCTAGCTAGAGTAATCTGAAATTCTCTTGGCTGTGGGAACTTGTGACATTTTTCTGCAGTTTTCTTAAATTCTCAGCTGGAAACTTTTGTCTCCCTGGATTTGGGACAAGTCAGATCACCACTTTTTTGTTTGTGATTTAAAATGTTCAGTAGAAATATATGAGCTTGGGCAAGTCCTTTAACTTCTCAAGGCTTCTCCCTCACTTGAAAAAATGCCATCTTCTCTGCCTACTTCACAGAGTTATTGTAAAGTCAAAAGAGTCGATGTAAACTTTGTAAACTCTAAAGAATTACACAAATATAGAATATAGTATTTTCTCAAAGGAAAGGCCACGGTGGCAGATCTTAGAATCCGAGGGTAAGGCATACCAGGACCATTCCCTAGGATAACGCATGGAGATGGAGCCTTGAAGAGGTTTGAACAAGAGACCCAAGAGACCCCCAAAGCATAACTATGGCACCCAGTGTATACAATACCAGACAGCACACAAGCACCTATAAAACAGAATAAAGATAAAAGAAAAAGAGAGACAGGAAGAGAAGTAAGGAGGAGAACGTACAATTAAGGCAGGCAGTTATATCAGGCAGGCAACTGTATTAGGAAATGAATAATCCCGTGATCTGTAACGTTTTCAAAGGAACAGGAATAAAAGATTTTACCTCAATTTTTATAAAGCAATTTTCAAAATGTTCATCTTTATCAGAGGATTTACCATTTTGAGATTAAGATGCATAGTGTAGCCCAATCCTTTCAAATAATTAAAAAGTAAAATCAGTTTAGACGATATAAGCAAAAATTTATAAAATAAAATGTATAGAAATATATGCATACAAATGTGAACAGGCACTATAAAAAATATTAAAAGGAAATATACAAAAATAGTAACTAGGGTTTCTTTGGTGTTACTTTTTTCTATATGCTTTCTGAATTTTCTTAATTTTTACAAACATGTTTTTCTCATATAATAAAAAACAAATGTTATTTTAAAATATAAGAAAAATTGGCAGCACTACACATTATATAGATGCTTTTATTACTAGTCCTACAAATATTATATTTTCACCAAAACATTATTTAAATAATCAAAAAATAAAATATTACTACTTCTAAAGAATGGCAGAGCTTTATACACAATGACAGTAGAGATTAACAACAAAAAAAAAACTCGCATAGTCAGTAAGAATATTCATTACTTGTGACTAATAATAATTCCAATCTCTCTAAGAAGAAAGGGGGGCTTAATGAAGGTATGCAAAGCCCAGAAGAGTCCAAAGTTGTGTTGCTGATTCCCTTCACCCTTGTCCTTCACACTTGGCACTGCACTAAGGACAAATACAAGGACTGTAAGTAATATTTGAGACTCTAAGCTAGTTAAAGGAGCCCTGGTGGTGCAGTGGTTAAGCATTCGGCTGCTAAACGAAAGGTCTGCAGTTTGAACCCATTTGAGGCTCCATGGGAGAAAGATGTGGCAGTCTGCTTCTGTAAGGATTTACAGCCTTGGAAACCCTATGAGGCAATTCTACTCTGTCCTACAGGGTCACTATGAGCCAGAATCAACTTAACAGCAAGGGGTTCGTTGTTCATTTTGTTTCTGTTTTTTTTTTTTTTTTGGTGGCACAAACAGTTAAGTGCTCTGCTGTTAACCAAACGGATGATGCTTCCAACCTAGCCAGCCAGTGCCTCCACAGGAGGAAGACCCTGGGACGGGCCTATCTACAGAAAATAAGCCTCTGGCAATTAGTTTTAAATTACTGAATGATCTCTCACAGCTGGTGATGGAAACGTCAATGGCCAATAGAAACCACTGATTAGCATCCCTCCTCAAGCGGTGCCCAGGGCACAGACCCTACCTGCCACGCCTTCGTTACACTTCTGCCTGGCAATTCTACTTCCATAAAGATTACAGCCAAGAAAACTCTATGGGGTACTTCTACTCTGTCACATGGGGTCACTATGAGTCAAACTCAACTCAATGGCACCTAGCAACAACGAGTTAGTTTAGATTTGTCTTAACCTCTGATATAGATGAAATTCTATAAAGTTTTCTACCGAAATCATTCACAAATATTCAAAGTCTTTGTTATCATGCAGTAGAAAGAGTACTGACCTGAAGTCAGAAAAACAGAGTCGACTTTCCTACTGTGAAGGATTTGGGGTCAGTTAATGCAACTTCTTGAGGCCTCAGTTTCCTCTTTTGCAAAAAAGAAGTTAATGGATAGAAGCATCCAGCACAGAGCCTCAGGAACTAATGAACCTTAATTCTTACCCTCGCTAGGGCCCCCCGCCACACATACACATACTTTAAATTAGATGAGTGTTTGTTGCACCCGATTTAGCCTGGAAACTCTTTCTCTTTTAATCAAAATGTACTCAGGGGCCCATCTTGTAAAGCAGAGAAGTAGGCAGGGGCTCTCTGCAAGTGATGATTCAAGTGAGAGATGTAGAGAACAAGGAACCTTAAAGGTGCTGATGAAGAAGTAGGTGTAGTGACTGACAGAGAAGCAAAGGCAGTGAGAATGGATGATAAACTGATAAAGCAGTGGATTGAGAGACTGAGTTCTCATGTCGGCAGACGGCAAGTATGGCAAGTAGAGACTGGAAGCTGTAAGGAGATGTGGGTATGACCAGAGAGTGGACAACTGACAATATAAAATATGATTTACTAGTCATAAACTTCTATAAATTATTAGACATAAAAGCTGAGAGACCTGTTCATTTTCCCTACAAAATTAAGCCCTTGCTGTCCTGACATACTCAAAATGATGCTGGGTACTAATCTTGATTTTATTCCTGATTCTGCTGGTTGGCATTTCAAATTAGACTCTCAAAGTTAAGATATTTCATCAGCACCCAGCATTCAGGGGCCCTGACACAGAGCAGGCACCCTATAAATGTTTGCTGAATTAATGCAGAAATAAAGGGTACGTATACATTACTAAGGAGCCCTGGTGGTACAGTGGTTAAACAGCTCAGCTGCTAACCAAAAGGCTGGCAGTTCAAATCCCCCAGCCACTCCTCAGAAATCCTATGGGGCAGTTCTACCCCGTCTTATTGGGTTGCTATGAGTTGGAATCGAGTCGATGACAACGGGTTATACATTACTAAGGCCAGTTTTTCTTCTAAGCTTAACTTTCTTTAATTGCCAAAACCACTGAGATCAAAAGGGTTTAAGTATCAATATTAGAATTTCACTGTAATTGCTATCGGAACTTTGTTAAGTGTGTGGAGGGCGTGGGACTTAAGATCCTAATGCACAAATAGTATTTTTAAAGCAGTTATTTTAAATAATGTACAAATCACGAGCCTTCCAACAGCCAGATATGCAACAGGCCAGTGTGACTACATTTTCCTGATGTGAAAACTATCAAAATCCATTCCACGAACTGGCCAAAGAGCACCAGAAACAGAACTAGGAACAGATCTGCTGCGGTTCAACTTCAGGAGCTCTTTGCCATAGCCCAGAAAAACTGGTTGTCTTCTGATAGATGTTTTGGTGCAATTTATCCCAATTTAAAAAGGAATAAAAAGAGACATTTATAAATTAGCAGAAGTGCCACCTATTCCTTCAAGCATGACGATTTCTCCCTTCCCCATAACAGTCTCTATTTACAACTATATTTGACTCATCCTGTTGAGTTCCTAGCATAGAGGCGGCACGCAACAAAAGTGGTAATAACCAGAGGCATCTATCTAGATCATCAGATTTCCTTCCGCTGGTCAGTTTGTGCCACAAATCTCATGCTACAAAAGCTACATTTCACCCTTCAGTGTCAGATTTTTTCAAATTCAGTTGAAAATTTTTATTTACTTATATTTCAGTTCTCCTAACAGAAGAGAATGAAGAAGTGGCAGCTCCACACCACTTCTCCAGAGCTGTAACTGATGATGGGAGGCCGACCCTCAACAAAAATGGATGCGTGGGGCTGTTAATGTCTTCATAAAGTCCCTTTCCATTAACTGACCTACATTCAAATGCCACCAGTGGGTCAGTAAGTGACAAATTAACTACAATCCAAAGGCTTCTTTATCCACAATCCTCTAGACACCATTTACCAGTGCCTAGAGAGTCCTGGATGAAAGTAAAGGGAAGAGGCACGCTTCCTGCTTGGGTTATTTAAGCTACCTGGCTCTAACAAGAAACTGCTGCACCAGGTCTCATGATACACAGAGCCAATACATATTATATAGAAAAGTGGCAAAAAAAAAAAATTCTGTAAAAAATAAAACGAGCGTATGTCCTGCATGTTGGCCCATCTATGCTTTCCTAATTATAAAATCCAGAAACTCCTAGATCCCTGGCCCTAGAAAATTTCCTTGCTATGTCTGATTTGTGCCACCAGTGTAGAGTTTTGTAAATACCCAAAGAGAGCCCATGCAGGAATCCCCTGGGAAGAGACCAAAGCACAGGACCTCCCTCCTACTGACATGCTATCCAAATCATCATCCAGTTTTGCTCTCTTTGAATCCTATAACCTTCATAAAAACCCTTGATCTTCCTTATTAACCTTTAGACATTATCATACCCACGTATCCAACCTTCTATAAAACTCTGACCAATGAAAGCTCTCATTTTGTATCTCTCCATCATAGTTTCCCTTAAGGAAAGGGAGCTAGTTCATAAGTCTTAAGTAGAGTCCTCTTGGAAGATGGGAGCTCAGGGAAGAACAGATGACCAAACAGCTTTTGTGGGTGCACTGATGGGTCTTCTGTTGCTTCAGATAAGTCAATATATGATCAGTTTCAAAGCTTATTCTTCAGGGAACTATAACCAGCTTCAGTTCATGGTATTGGAAAGGAAGTGCAGAGAATAAGGAACAATTGTACCTTCACTACCCCGTATGTGTAATGAAGAGACTTTACCTGTCACAAAGTACTCAGAAAGAGGGTTCCTTTTTATAAAGCTTAACAATGGGAGTAAACCAAACCTCTCTGGAGCTGATTTTCCTTCCCACTCTCAATCCCTTGGCCTCAAGAGCAAAAGGGAGGACCACTAATCCCCTTTAGGTCACCTTTCCCCATAGAAAAAGGCAGCCGTAGTTTTTAAGAATCCTTTAAAAAAAAAACAAAAACCAAACCAACTGCTGTCGAGTCCATTCAGACTCACAGCAATCCTACAGGACAGAGGAGAACTGCCCCAGAGAGATTCCAAGGAGCAGCTGGTGAATTCGAACTACTGACCTTTTGGTTAGCAGCCATAGCTCTTAACCACTGCACCACCAGGGCTCCTAGGAGTCCTTAGACAAGTGAAATAAACATAATCTGGGGGTGGGAAGATCCAAATGTAGACATCATGAAATGAACTCCATAAAGACTAAAAGTGCCAAGGTCACTAAGAAAATATCCTCAATGAGGAAGAAAGGAAGGCAGTAAAAGAAAATAAGTTGTACCTTGTGACCAACTGTGGGCTGTAGGGTGGCTCTCCAATGGTGACGATGCTTTGGAAAGGTAAAGTGCAGTGACTCAAGGGTCTAAATGTGCTTAATGAATCAAGGGGCCCAAGTTACTTTGGGAAGAAAGAAAAATATGTTTTCTGAGTATTTTTCCTTTCCCTTCGCCTAGCACCACACCCACTTAGCCTTCTTCCCAGTCAAGTCACCTGTTTTAAAGGCTGTTCCTTTGGTCTCTTTGATTTTTCTTTTTTTTTTTTTAAGAGAAAACTATACCCACTTGGTTCAAAATAAAGAACTCATCTGAAAACATTACATATGTGTGTGTGTTTTGTTTTTCATAGTTTCATCAGTGAGCTATCATGAGGGCTTACAGCAAACCATATGCAGGTGTGCTAATTTACTACGACAAAAGTTGCTCAGACAGGTACTTAATAAGCGAAAAGAGTGGATTAAAGAAGAAATTTAAAAATAAAAACCCTGACACTTGGCTTCTCTGAGAATGGTTAACCCAGAAAGCAGGGTTCTTTGCCTTCCTGCGCTCCAACTCCAAAGCTGAAAGGAATGGTGTATTCAGCCAGCCATTCTCAGGTTTGCTCTGCTCGACTCCTTCACATCTCTGCCAATTTTTAAATGCATGAAGGTTTCTGTTTTCAGAAATAAATCCTGCCTATTTCCTCTCTCCTTCCTTCCCTGTGACGATAAATTCCTTGAGGGTGATTTTTGGATTGCATCTCTCAAGCTCCAGGTTATACTAACTTTGGTGTCACCTGGAAATGTTTTTAATTTCTCCCATATGGAGGTAACAGAGAAAAATGAATCAAATTCATAAAACCCTACCTTTTGTATCTGGCATGTACGAGTCAAATAAACCTGAGTTTTTCTAACAATAAAACATTCTCACCTTCAGCCCTAAATTCTCAATAACACATCTATTCTGATTATCGATTTGTTGATCATTTGGCAGATCTGTTCCTCTTTTTTGGTCATATTTTTCCCAATTAAAGATTCTAATGGCCATTGAAGCAAGATAAATTACCCTCATCATTTATGTCTACAAATCTCTGACTCTGAGGTTCAGAATTATAATGGGAAACAGAAATCATACCTTTGATTTTAAAAGCAGAAAGGTGGCACTTTGTTGCATTTCATAAACACACAGAATCACTGGGATGGAAGGGAGCTTGAAAAACCCTCTGGTGAATCCTTCACCCTTCAGTAGCCCCTTCCATTTAACGACTCTTATAGTAAGAAGTTCTTCTTTAAATCTAAATCTATCATGCTTCAGTTAAAACCTATTCTTCTTTCTCTGACTTTACTAAAAACAAAACAGCTGGTCACCATACACAGCTTAATAACTCCTCATAATCTTGAAGTACGTTATTAAGGCATTTTTTCAGTCTTCTCTTCTTGAAGCTAAATAATCCCAAGTCTTTCAACTTATCCTTATAGGTTCAATTTTACAATCCTTTAATCATCATCAATGCTCTTTGCTAAATGTTCTTAAGTTTTCCATGTTGCTCTTATGTTTTGAAACTCAGCTCACCTTTGGAATTGCTTCTCATTGTCCATAAAAGCTAAGACTTCAGGGTATTACATACAGTCCTAAGAGATTCTACTCAAATAGGTAACTTACTGCTTTGTTTAGGTAATTTTAATCAAGCCTGATCCTATGACTCTTTGCCTTAAAAAAAAAAAGAAAAAAAAAGTTCTTCAGGATCTAGTATTCTTACTGAGTGCTAGCTGCAGAGAAGCCACTCCTCCACTACCTATTCCCACCCAAATTTCCTCACCAGAGCTCTTCAAGGCCTTTCTCAACCGACTTTCCGTACCATTTGAGACCTTGTGATCCTCTGTTACAAAATGCATATCTAGCCAGTCCAACCAGATCCACTTATTTAAGCCAAGTTGCTAACCGACAATGGCTTAAAATGTGTTATCCTTTGCAGATAACATCTACTAAGGTCCTCAATGTCTTAATTCAAAGAGGAACCTCAGTCACCTTGGTGAGAATAATACGAGAGAGGTATGGGGCCAGTGGGAATGGATGTGAGAGTCTTTCTGTGCTCCTCAAATCATACCATGCTTAGGACCAGCCTTGGGTAGAATTACAAAGCAGGCAACTTTGGGGGAAGGTGATTCTAGTCTACCCTTTTCGCAACTTTTCCCTCTTTTTCCAACCATTTAGGCATTCCTAAGGCCCTGCTGAGGAGCCCTGGTGGCGCAGTGGTTAAGAACTTGGCTGCTAACCAAAAGGCTGGCAGTTTGCATTCATCAGCCACTTCTTGGAAACCCTATAGGGCAGTTCTACTCTCTTCTACAGGGTTGCTATGAATCAAAATCAACTCGATAGTAATAGGTTTGGTTCTGGTTTGGTAAGGCCCTGTTGGCAGTTTGAACCCACCCAGCAGCTCTGCAGGAGAAAGACCTGACGATCTGCTCCCTTAAAAATTTACAGCCTATGGGGTCTGGGGACCATGCTTTCAGGGGACATCTAGGTCAACCAGCATAACAAAGTTTATTAAGAAAATGTTCGGCATCCTACTTTGGTGAGTGGCGTCTGGGGTCTTAAAAGCTAGCGACCGGCCATCTAAGACGTATCAATTGGTCCCAACCCACCTGGAGCAAAGGAGAATGAAGAACACCAAAGACACAAGGAAAGTAGTAGCCCAAGAGACAGAAAGGGCCACATAAACCAAAGACTGCATCATTCTGAGAC
This sequence comes from Trichechus manatus latirostris, assembly GCF_000243295.1. Lineage (NCBI taxonomy): Eukaryota > Metazoa > Chordata > Mammalia > Sirenia > Trichechidae > Trichechus > Trichechus manatus. The sequence goes on along the minus strand of NW_004444001.1, from coordinate 11,132,774 downwards.
CAGAAGAACAAGATGGTGCCCAGCTACCACCAATGACCGCCCCGACAGGGAACACAATAGAGAGTCCTTGACAGAGCAGGAGAAAAGTGGGGTGCAGAACTCAAATTCTAGTAAAAAGACCAGACTTAATGGTCTGAGACTGGAGGAACCCCGGAAAGCATGGCCCCTGGATTCTCTGTCAGCCCAGAACTAAAACAATGTCCGAGGCCAACTCTTCAGACAAAGATTAGACTAGAGTATGGGACATAAAATGATACTCATGAAGAGTGTGCTTCTTAGCTCAAGCAGATACATAAGACTAAATGGGCAGCTTCTGTCCAGAGGCGAGATGAGAAGGCAGACAGGGTCAGGAGCTGGTTGAATGGACATGGGAAATCAGGGGTGGAAAGGAGGAAGGTGCTGTCACAGTACAGGGAGAGCAATTAGGGTCACTTTTTTTGTATGAGAGACTAACTTGAATTGTAAACTTTCACTTAAAGTATAACAACTAAAAAAAAAAAATTTACAGCCTAAAGAACCCTATAGGGTAGTTCTACTCTGTCTCCTGGTGTCGCTATAAATCACTACGACTCGATGGCACCTAATAACAACAACAACAACGCCCTGTCTTAATAAAATTAGATATTAGATTCTGATACTGATTGTGTCCAGGGTTTTGCATATGTTGTATCCTTTGCCCTCAAGTCTTCCTCCACTGTTCCTAGAGCTGGCTTTTTCTTACCCTTTAGGTCTCTGCTCAAGTGTTATCTTCTCAGGGAGGCCTTCCCTGGACCACTCTAGAATAGGTTCCTTTTTGGCCCCTGTCAGCCCATTACTCTTTATTAGTACAGCCAGTTCCCATCACAGCACTTATCACAATTTGCAACTACAGATAAATGTTCATTTACTTATTTCTTGTCTAACTCCCCAAAGGCTGGGGATCGTGTCTGCTTTGTTCTGTATGCTTGGCACCTGGCTCATATTAAGCATTCAAAAATTTTCTGAATGGATAAATGTTCCCACTACCAGACATATTTACATTTTAAAAATTATCTCGGATTGTCACAAAAAGAGACTCCGTCAGCTATTACAATAGGGGATGGTGTTTTTTATGGTGGGACCAGGTAGGGGAAAGAAAGATCCTTCTCAGATACAACTAGTCTTACATCATTCAGGCAAAGGCGGCCACTCCATCACAGAGACAGCTGCTGCCTCTTCCAAGACATTAACTGGAAACAGTGGCCAGTTCTATTGTCATGCACCTTCTCCTTAGAGTAACTATTCTCGTTTCCAGTGATTCTCTCCTTTCAGCTTCAATGTAGTAATGGCATCTGTAACATTCCATTATTTTCCTGATGCTATTTCCTCACCACTATTACTTTCACAAAAGTACTAGAATTATTCTAAATATATATATGTATATATATATACTGGGGAGGATACACACTAAAATATTACAAGTGGTAATCTTGGGAGGTGCTTATGGACAATTTTTATTTATTTATTTTTATTAATCTTTATTTTCTAATTTTGTCTACATCTTCTACTTGTTTAATAGTTTAAAGTTAACTTTTTTTCCCAAGTATTAACTTTATTTCACTGGTAGCCAAAGTGAGTTCCTACTAAGAGTTAACTTAACAACTTGTTACTTTCATCTCACAAAATTCAGTGTTCGTTGAACTTTGTCTTAATGCCCTGAATACTCATTCAAGAAATATATGTAATATGCACACCTACTGTGTGTCAGGCCGCATAAGTTGGGACTCATTTACTATTTAGCAGTGCTACTCCGTCACCAAGCATGCTTCTCAGGTAAAATTATTCCATACAATCAACCAAGAATTCTCTGGACCCAAACCAGAAGCTTCCATAACTTTAATGACAAAGGCATTAGGGAGATTTCAGTAGTGAATAATTTAATAGGAAGAGACCTGGGCTCCTGGCCCATTTCGATAAATCATCCGCTGACTTCCACAGTGACACAGGGCAAATGAGTTTTCAAGTGTCCATGCCACAGTTTATCTACTTGTAAAATGAATAATGCCTCCCTCAAAGGGATGTCAAGAGAATCAGTAAGGTAATGTCTAAGTGTTTGGAACTCCGTGACAGAAAGGTGGCTACATAATTACTATTTGGTATTTAAGTTGCCCTTTATGTGTGCCAAGTACTTTATGATCATTCCTTAGGAGGTATTCCTCCAAGCTACTCTGTGAAGTTGTCTTCATATCCATTTCCATTTAAAGGATGAAGAAGTTGAACTGGAGAGAAATTTAGTGATTTGCTTAGGATCAGTAAGAATACATAAAGGTCTCAAAATAGGAACATCCAAGTCCTCCAATTCCCTTATTCATAACTGAATCAACACTTTAAACTACCCTCACACACATGAACTCTCTGTTAAGCTACTCTGAAACTGACCTCATGGTAAAAAAAAAAAAAAACATTGCTACTGTTTTTGCAGGATGGAGTGAACGGTGAGGAGGTAAAATAGAATGATGTGTCAAATGAATGAAAGCTAAAGCTCTAACAAGACCAAAGCTCTTTTTACACGTCTATATTTTCCTCACTTCCTTTATAATAATCTGTGTTTTGGTATCTACATAATCTCTTTGAAGCATCCATATGTTTCTACAAATAACTTCCAGGGCCAATCTTAAAGAGGAGACATAGAGCCCAGGTTAAACCATCCTGAGTATCCCCCAATCAAAATACATTCTGGCATGTTTACTCAGGTGACAGCTCATGAAAATTAATGTCAAGAAGGTACAGAATGAGAAGAAGATGGGGGACACATGACACAAAGGATGTATGTTCAGTCTGAGGGCTGATGGAAAGGCAGAAAGCACCAGTTTTCTTCAGGGTCAGCGGTCTCTTCCCCACTTCTGCCCAAAGAGAGGACACAGAGCCTACACTGGAATCATACCAGCCACCCTGCCTAGAGAGAGTTCTACCCCAGATCATGCTCTCCCAGCTTTCTTAGACCATGTGTATAGCTATTTTCTTCCTTCTGCTCCATTCAACGGCTCATCTGCCAAACAAAGGAAGCATCTTTCTGTTCTGAGTCCTACACTCTTACTAAAATGGCAGAAAATGTGTGGACACCAGCATCTTGGGAATGCTGCTCTGGGTGTTCAATAAGCAACAGCCAGATGGCCTCTGAGGATCAAATATAATGATAGGGAGACAGTGCTAAGTAAATATGGTTGGGGAGGTCTTCTACATAAATTTGGAAAGTTCTCAAAGCACCTTAGGGTCTGCCCAGGTCAAAACTGTGAAGTAGAGGATTTAACTTCCTCTTTCTATATCCTCCCTTCTTTGCCTTCTCCTCCTCTGCAGGGCCACTCCTTTCCACCCCCTCACCCCCACCCACTGGCCCAGGACTCTTCAGAGCTCTCCATGGTGACACTTGCTTACAGCCTGACCTTCCCCATTTCCCTTCTTCCCTCACCCATGAAAATTTCTGTGCCCTATGTTCCAGGCCCTTAGATACTACTCCAGCTAATCTGTTAATATGAATGGGAAGCCGCAACACAAAAGAATGGCAAAGAGTGTAGATCAGGCACTCATAGCAAATAGACTTTAAGCAGGGTGCCTCTCGTATCACATTATATTGGCAACAGCCAATGTACAGAACTGCTGACATCTTCAAGCAACAAAAATTGAGGGTTTGTCACTAACACTCTCACTGAAAGAACTACTAAAGGATATACATCAAGAAAAAGAAAACTGAACCCGAAGAAAGAACTGAGGTGCAAGAAGGAACAGTGAGCAAATAAATGGATAAACATGTAGGTAAATATAAAATGGAGTGCCTGGGTGGCACAAATGGTTACATGCTGAACTACAAACCAAAAGGCGAAAGGCGGGTGCCCACCCAGAGGCACTTCAGAAGTAAGGGCTGGTGATCTGCTTCCGAAAGGTCACAGTCTTGAAAACCCTATGGAGCACAGTTCTACTCTGCACACATGGTGTCACCATGAGTCGGAATTGGGTCAATGGCAACTAAGAACAACAACAAAATATAAAACAAGTATAAACAGTTTAAAACACTGATAATGACTAAAACTAAACTGATAAACTAAAATATCAGACAAAAACGTTAGGAAAGAGAGGGTGATTGCAATTTAAAATATAATAAAGTTCTTATATTATTCAAGAGGTGGACAGAAGTAATGATTAATTTTATGAAGACAAATATATACACGTTAAAATGTTAAGGGTAACTGCTAAAAGAAAAGAAATTACATGATAATTTTCAAGCCAGTAGAGGAGGAAAGCTAGCACAAATCTAGAAGGGGAAAAAAAAAAAAAACTGGATAAAGTCTACTCTGTGAAAGGGAAATATTTACAAAAGGAGGAAATACGGAAATTCAGAAACTAAAAGCTCTCACTTTAAATGTATGAAACCCTGCGCCCTTAATAGTACACCAGACCTGAAACACATCAGAAATACATACTGGTAGGCAAATTGAAATGCCAGAAGTTGGTAATGCCTTCGAGGTGGGTAGAGACCCTGCCTGTACATTTTGACTCATTATTTATTCTCTAGTACTCATGACTTTATTGATATCTATCCCTTTATCTCCACCAAAAAGCCTACTCCCAATAAAGGATTCTACATAATTTATTTTTACCTTAATATGAATTTAAGTATGAGTTACCTTTTCCAGAGATGCTTAGATTTAAGCCTTATTCCCAATATTTAATGAAGAGCTTACGTCTATTAGTAAATACATTTTAGCCACTAGCGCACAGTAGGAGAGAGATGCTAAGAGGAACAGGGAACCCTTCCTCTGCTACTTAAACACTACGTAACAAACACAGTCTTTTACTTTAACCATTGCATGTGATCTAGAATTAATATTTTAGATCTAAATGGTTTTCATGCCATTTCTTAATTTCCAAAAATTACTTGTAAATTATGAACAATTATTTTCTATACTTGCCTAATCAAAAACTTTTGATCATGGATTAAAAAAGACCGGTTGCCTTCAAGTCGATTCTAACTCATAGCAACCCTATAGGACAGAGTAGAACTGCCCCACATGGTCTCCAAGGAGTGCCTGGTAGATTCAAAGTACTGACCTTTTGGTTAGCAGACATAACTCTTAACCACTACACCACCAGGGTTTCAGATTATGAATTGGAAGACTTAGTATTGCTAAGATGTCAATACTACTCAAAGCAATCTATAGATTCAACGCAATCTCGATCAAAATCCCAACAGCCTTCTTTACAGAAATGGAAAAACCAATCCTAATTTGACACTCGTTTGGTGCCTTCTCCAAGCATTTAACTTTGTTTTCATAGAAACTATGCTTTTTTTTTTTGCACTTATATTTCATTTCCTTGTATCATATGTAATTCACTGATATGTACAATAAGGAGCCGTGGTGGCATAGTGGTTAAGAGCTCAGCTGTTAACCAAAAGGTTGGCAGTTCGAATCCACCAGCCACTCATTCGAAACTCTATGGGGCAGTTCTACTCTGTCGTATAGGTTGCTTTGAGTTGGAATCGACTCAATGGCAAAGAATTTTGGGTTTTCAATGTACAATAAATACCACTAGAATAAAAAAGTTTGAAAATAAAGGAAAAAAAAAAAAGCCCTTTGAGATTTTACGTAAGTAAAGACCAAAGATGTGTTTTAATTTCCATCATAAATTTATTCTGTAAATATGCTAAACCCATTGCGGTGGAGTCGATTCCGGCTCCTAACAACCCTATAGGTCTGAGTAGAACTGCCCCAAAGGGTTTCCAAGGCTGCAGTCTTCGCAGAAGCAGACCATCACATATTTCTCCCCCAGAGCGGCTAGTAAGTTCGAACCCTCAACCTTTCATTTAGCAGCCAAGCGCTTAACCAATGAGCCACCAGGGATCCTTGTAAATATGCTTGAGAGGGACAAGCATGAATGTGTCATTCAACACAACAAATCTTTTTTCCCCTGTTATTTTTAAGTATATCCTATTTCTCTGGCTCAGCCTTCCTTGAAGAAAATACTGTAGTATAAACAGAATAGAAGTAAGAGAAATATTTCAGTGACCTATCAGGAAGTATCTCTCTCTGGAAGGAAAAGCCATTTTCTTAAAGAAAAAGAAAGAAATCTCTCTTTCAATTCCTACATTTTTTTTAAGAATGAGTGATTTCTAACTTACACCAAACTACAAACTACTGACACATTTGGATCAAGTCTGTGTGTTTTTAGTACACACATCCCTCAAAAACCTGCCATGCTGTATTTAGTGAGGAGTAATACATCAACTGGAGCATATGCATGTGGAAAATGTGCTCATGTTGTGAAAGCTACAGGTCCTTGTTAACACAAGTCCAATACAATGAGAAAGCACATTCAGAACTGGGAAGCCAGGGAAAAGTGCAAAGCAGGGACACAAGCATGTTTTAACGGCTGTGATTTTGCCATGAAGGGATGTTCAGGCCATAGCTCCTTGCTGTAGCATGCCATGTGCTGCTGAATGAAATTACTGCCATGCAGTCTGCTAGCGAAGGAATGTGTAAATAGGCCATATATCCTTGCATCAGTTCCACAGAATGGTGCACAACACAAAATGCCTCTCGATGTGTCATTTCCTTCTTGGCCATCTTCCCAGCTCCTGACAGTCAGTCAACAACAACAACAAAAAAAGTACTGGAAGAGATTTAAAACTGCTCTTCTCAAGAGCACATTCCACCGACCACCAGACACAACCTCTACCAGCGCTTCTGAGCGCCCCCCTTCTCCATCCTCCTTGAAGAAAGGGAAGAATGTGAACAATTTTTTAAACTGTTATTATTCTCTTAAATTAAAAACTTGCAACAACATTGTATGTATTAGTGACCAAATGATTAATATACATGACAATCAAACCCCTGCTTGTATTTGTTGACATGTAAATATCAAAACATGGCATTTACCCATAACTTCCATCTCTGGGGCATTTTAGAGACAGTGAAGCATGCAGCGGAAAGTCTGCAAGTCAAGAAGTTAAGGGACTTTCTACTAATGCCTTATGCTGAGCACTCAAACTCAGGCCTGTGGCATCTGAAGTGTGGTCCAAGGCCTATCAAGATTTTCTCAAATTGTCTTCACAGAGAGTAAGAATTTAAATGCAAGTTTTATATCCAGAGATATGAAATAAGCTTAAAAAATTCTTCTGCCGTCCCTCCATCCAATACATTTTTACACATCCCCTACTTTCTTTCACCTGTGATCAACCTCTAACTAAGCACCCAACATTGATAAATAAGCAAAGGTCATAGGCCAGCCCCCATGAAAAGCCTTTTCTTTCACCTGACTAGGATGAAAAGTAATGGAGGATAAACATGAGCTGGCACTGACATCATCTGAAATGAAGAAAAGAAAATACCAAACCCTCCATTCTCTCCACCCTTTTCACCTGGCTGGAAAATAGTCTCAGAAGTGGGTGCAACAACATGAGAGAAAAATGAGATGATGCCCTGCCAAGACCACCTGTTTTTGTTTAAATCTGCTACCTTAAGTTTGTTAAAATAAAAACTTGTACCATCGGAAGTGCCTCAAGAACATGGAGAAACTAAGTGTTGTCTGACGATTCATAAATCTGCTGATGAGAATGAGCACAGACGAGAATGAGCAAGCAGAAGAGACGAGTTTGGCTGCAGGACCTAAGCCTAATAAGCTGGGTTAGTCAGGGTGTTAAGGCAGTCCTGGGAATACAAACATTTCCCTACACTCCCAGATAACCTCTCACTCACCTAAAGCTCCAGCCCCTTACTGAAGTCATGAACGGAGTCAAGCAGAAGAAATCTTGCAGCCAGATACTCTAAGCCAGTGGGAAAGGGGTTACATCACTGGGAAAGAAACAGCAGAGCTTCTCCCTTCTCCCACTAGGTCTGTACGGGTGGCTGCTCAGCAGTGAACAGTAGTCCCTCAGCAGAAGACATACAGATGAAGGTTTTGGTCTCTCCTTCAGAGTAACTGTGGTTTACTTCCTTGGGGCACGACACACAAAAACTCTTAGAAACCCACTCACATGTGTCAGGTACCAGTTCTGCAGGCATGCCAGCCAGTGAGAATTTTCAATGCTGGATAATATAAAGTATAAAACTTCCAGGCTTGTCCATTTGAGGATTAATGAGCTATTTCTGTCATGTTGCCAGGTAAGGCTCATTACCTTTTGTCGTCGTTGTTGTTCAGACACCTAATATTGTCTTGTAAAAGTATTGATCTGGCTCAACTTGATATTCATCTGCTAATACCAAGAACAAGGTAATAAAAAAAACAGTTGCCGTCGAGTCGACCCTTACTCATAGCAACCCAATGTATGTCAGAGTAGAACTGTGCCTCATGGGATTTTTAATGGCTGATTTTTCAGAAGTAGATCACCAGTCCTTTCTTTCAAAGCACCTCTGTGTGGACTCAAACCTCCAACATTTCAGTTAGCTGAACGTGTTAACCATTTGCACCACCCCAGGACTCCACAACAAGTTTATTATTGGTGGTGTTATTGCTGGTAGTTGCTGCAGAGACGATTCTGACTCATGGTGACCCCATGTGTGCGGAGTAGAACTGCTCCATAGGGTTTTCAAGACTGTGACCTTTTGGAAGCAAATCAGCAGGCCTGTCCTCTGAGGCACGTCTAGGTGGGTTCAAACCACCAACCTTTCAGCTGTAGTCCAGTGCTTACCCGGCTGCCTCACCCAGGGACTACCAACTCAACAAGATAACAAAAAATTAAAAAACTATTGCCATCAAGTCAATTCCGACCACCAGTGACCCTTTAGGTCAGAGCAGAACTGCATAGGGTTTCCAAGGCTGTCATCTTTACGAAAGCAGACTACCACATCTTTCTGCCATAGAGCAGCTAGTGGTTTTGAACTACTAGCCTTCTGGTTAGCAGCTGAGCACTTAACCACTAGGGCTCCAACAGGTTATGTTTGTTGTTGTTAGGTGCCATTGAGTCAGTTCCAATTCATAGCGACCATATGTACAACAGAAATAGTCACCCTTAATTCATCTGATATTTACCAAATTTGTTCAATTCAGAACAAAGCTACTATAATTAAACTTTGAGTCATCTGGTAGAACTTTAAACTTCCTCCAGATTGAACAGTCAAGAGACTTCAGAAAATATCACCTTGATGAAATTATTTCTTCTGTTGCAACGACATTTACTGTCTAAGCAGCTGTGGGAGTTGATGACATTGGTGGTCCCAATGAACCACTTCCCTCATTATTCCCACCTTTGTGTGGCTGACTCCCTCCTTTGAATTCAGGCTGCACCTGTGTCTTGCTTTAGCCAACAGAATGGAAGAAGTAACCCCATGCTAGCTCTCAGACTGGGGGCAGTGGGTGGCTCAGTGACAGAATTCTTGCCTTCCACACAAGAGATCCAGGTTCAATTCCCAGCCAACGCACCTCATGTGCAGCCACCACCTGTCTGACAGTGGAGGCTTGTGTGTTGCTATGTTGCTGAACATGTTTCAACAGACCTTCCAGACTAAGATGGACTAGGAAGAAAGGCCTGGAAATCTACTTTCAAAAAATCAGGCAATAAAAACCCTATGAATCACAATGGCCTAATCACTGTGCATAGGGTTGCCACGAGTTGGGGCCAGCTTGACAGCTGCTAACAACAACAGTTCTAAGCCTAAACCTTAATTAAGCAGGTCTGACAGCTACCACTTTTGCGTTTTAGGAGCACTGAGCTGCAGCATAAGAAGTCAGACTTCCCTGCTAGAGGGGCCACATGAAGAGGCTGTGGTGAAGAAGGAGAGGCCCTAGGACTACACGGAGAGAGAAAGGCCCAGCTGTTCCATTGTTCCAGCCGAGCTCAATCTTCCAGCCATCCCCACTAAGCCACAGACACATGAATGAAGCCATCTTGGATGTTCCAGCACCAGCTGCCATCTGACTGCAGCCACATGAGACCACAAGCTAGATCAGCAGAAACACCATCCAGATGAACCCCAGGCAACCCACAGAATCGTGAGAAATACTAATTTGGTTGTTGTTTCAAGCCATTATGCTTTGGGGAGGTTTGCTACTTAGCAAGAGATAACTGAAAAAGCAGTAAGAGAATTAAAGGAATTCTACGTAAAGTGACTTACTTTTTCTATCCTCTGCACAGCCAATGATATCCTTTTCATCAACCCTCCTCCCTAACTCAGAACCATGACTATAGCATATGATGCTGGTAACCAAGTTTTCACCTTCTGTAGAAATTCTTTAAAACACACAGGAATGGGAACCAAGTGCATAAATGGAACAAAGGATCCTAATAGAAACTGATGTTTGAAAGAGTTACTAGGTATCCAAATGCATTACTGTTGCTGCTGCGGCTACACTGACTTCTCCGGCTGGTGAACATAGAGCAGTCGTTCATCAGAGCTAATTTGCCAACAGCAGGTCAAAACGCCTTGCCTAAACACCAGACGTACAAATTTGAGATCTTAAGCATGATGTCATGTCTTAAAATGATAAGCTAGCAAAGAAAATAAATGGCATTTTGTAAAGATGTGCACCGTTTTCATGTTTACACTACTTAAGATGAAGGTTCTAATAAGTCATCGGTTATGTTCCTTTAAAGGGAAGTTTTATAACTGAGATGAATCACAACTGCAAAAGATCAAAGTTAAAAAACATCAATGATGCCATGGGGTACTTTTTAATCTTGTAATGAGTGATGATCATGTGCTCTTATGAAGTGAGTCCAACGGCCAACGCCAGATGTGTATATTAAGAAAAGAAGTTGTTTGTGATGTGACAGCACCAGTTCAGCTGCCAGAGACGGAAAACATAGAAGGATGAAATCTTTCAGAATTTTGAGTGAAATGCAAGTCGTGGCAGATGCTCTGATAGGCTGAACCTCCCAGGGGGGCACTAGTGCCATAGCATCCTCTCTTAGACATTTCTTTGCTGCTAATAAGTTATCACTGTCATCAATTCTGCACAGCTGTCCCCAGGCAACACGAATACCTGCTCAAGCCACAATTGATAACACTGATTAGTGTCATTTACTAATGAGCAAAAATCAGTAAAGTCATCTCCGGGGTGGGGGGGCGGGGGGGCGGAATACACTAGAGAAAAGAATCTAGATGGTATCTGTTTCCTGGAAACATGCTATGAGCAAAACTCTACAACAAACTTTAGACACTGAAAAAACTTTATTAATAATAATATTGAACACTTAATGAGCACTTAGCACATGACAGTCACTACACACTTTACATACATTACATCATTTAACATCCTCACAGCAACTGATGAGGAAAAAAGTAATATTACTCCCTCTTTAACAGATGAAGAAATTGAGGCAAAAAGAAGTTACATAACTTGTCTAGCACTACACAGCTAGTAAGCGGTGAGCTGGGATTTCAATCCAGGCAGTCTGATACCAAAGCTTGCACTCTTACCTATCACATTAATGTAAATTAAAACCCAACCAGTTAAACTCAGAACTTGTCCTTGTTCAAACAGCTGATCTACCAGAAACAGCCTTTTCAATATACACTCGGGCTTTTAGAGGAAGGAATGAAATTCCATTCACAGGACTCAACAGTACAAAATCCTCAACTCCTTCAAACCACTACAGTAATAAACAGATTTATATTATTTCTATGACAAATAACCACTACTGACGGAATTACAGCTTGGAGGCAAGCGGCACTAAATCTATTGCACTAATTGTCTTTTTTCCTGCTCTTAGGAAAGAAAGCCTTTTACTAAAACCTTTTTCTGTTAAGGGTCTACAAAATAAGCCACTTTGAATATTAGCGCAAGGGTTGGTAAACTATAGTTCGTGGACTACATCTGATCTGCCACCAGTTTTTGTAAGCAACATTTTATTCGAACATAGTCATGACCATTTGTTTACATATTGTCTATGGCCGCTTTTGCATTACAATGGCAGAGTCGTTGGGGCAGTGACTGCATGGCCTGCACAGCCTAAATTATTTACTATCAGGTACTTTACAGAAAAAGCAGTTCTACTCTGTCCTATAGAGTCGCTATGAGTTGGAATCAACTCAACAGCAATGGGTTATTCTAAAAGGAGTCTTCATTTAACATTAGATAAACATCCAATCAATCAAAATCCTATTGTACTCACTGTTGAAGAAAATTGCAAATCCTGTGCACTTCCCATACCTGGAGTCTCAAAATTAAAGAACAATATTGAGAAGAGTGCTGTAATATGAACGCCCAATGCCCAAGACAGCTAAGATCAGGGCAGAAGAAAATAATCCAGTACAGAGAATCTAGATAATAGGATTGAGTCATTACTGATACCAGATCCACCCTTATATCCAGATACCGAGTTGGGCAAGTCACCTCACGATACCAGGGAAATGACATCAAATTTTCAAAGGTATTTTCAGTTCCTAAGAAATATCACTCAGGCTGATCTAGGGCAAGTGGCCTGCCACTCACAGATCCCCATCTGCTTCCCCCTCCCCCACCCTCAGCACCACCCAAAGACTGAACCCATCAGCCATCTGCCCCTCTACCCCAACCCTCATTACTGTCAGAGCATGTCTCTGCATTTACAGAAAGTGACCCTATCAACTAATTAATTCTGTCAAAAACCTCTTAGAAATGAGGTGACACTATCCTCACTTGAAACAGAAGCAACTTTCCCAAAGCCACCCTGTCTCACCTTTTGTCACATCTTTCTGGATGGAGCAACACCCACCCTTCACTGTTTCTTCTCCCAACCATCAACTTTTGAGCGTCAACTCTTGAGTGTACACACACACGCACATCATAATAATGGTTTTTCCAAGAACTGAGGAAAGCTGGAAACATCTTTAAAAAATAAGTATTATGTGGTGCTAAATACTAAAAGACTACTATCTTGCTTTATCCACTATTAAAAGGGATGTCCCTACCATTCAGGAACTCAAGAACTAGATAAAAGATAAAAGGTTAGAAGATGTCTTCCATCATAAAGCATCATTCCCAATTCATGGCATTTCAGAAAAGTCAGGCAAAATCCCCAAACCAGTCAAGACAGCCCTGCTCTCTTCTATTCACCTAGCACTGCATAACCATTCTCCCTTAGGACTAGAGACTTGGAGCTCACACAGATGTGTACAGCAACCACCTCATAGGACATCCCCAAACAGAACAGACAAATGAATGACCCAGCACTGTGAACCTGGAAGAACGCCATACACATGAAAGGAGGAGAAAACAAAAACCTCAAAGACTGGCGTTTGAGGCAGGAAGCCTCCCTAGATCACGCAAGCAGTCCGCCTTTGTGAAAAGAGGCAGCAACCAAAGGAACAGGAGCCTCCATACATTCCCGCTGCTAAGGGAGATGATGCTACTTAAGTAGAGGCAAAATCTTATCAGACCTTTCTCTCATTTTAGGGGAAGATATGCCACTCTCACTGTCTAGACAGGGGTGTTGTTACATGACAAATACTTCTGCAGGCTCTACCTCTACCATAAACCAGACTCCCTAAATACAAAGGGTAGGACTCCGATGTATTCACTTATCAAAGGCAGAGTTCTATATGACATTTCCATTGGCACAGTTTTTTTTTCCAGGCAAATTTATTTTTATTCTGAAATATTTGTATTTACGGTGCCTAGAGACCCAATATTTTTTCTTCAAAAAACCTTTTGGAAAGCCACTGGCACAATTTTTTAAATGTGGTTTATATATTGAATAATCTTTAATCTCTAAATGTATCTAAAAGCTGCTATGCTGAGTTTATTCAAAGCATTATGGGAATGGGAAGTGGGGAACAAAACTGTTTCAGTTTAGATTTAGGAGGAAAATACATATTGACCCAAAAGGATTGTGTGTACTACCGTCAACTAACTACCAGTTAAACATTCTGGATGTCCAGACAGACAAATAAACCAAGATGGGTTAAACCAGGTTTGCCTATATCTGTTAAAAGTAACTATCTATAACAATTACGGGAACATGACCAAACAACAGTGTTGTAACAATCAAGCAAGTTATCATTTGCAAATAAATTCTTTGTAATTAAGCAGTGTGCTCTTTAGAAAGGGAACTGAGTGGGCGAGTTAAAGAGTTAAAACACATTCTTAGGCCACGGGAAACACAGGCAAATGCTTTTTGACTAAACTCAAGATTTTTAAGTTTATTGTTTTCCTCTTCAGCTCTCATGGGTCTGTCTATTCGGCCCTGTCTATTGCGTACAGTGGATGAGTAGAATTTCTTAGTAAAGAGTTACAGTGACTAAATAATTATTCACTAGTTTCCCAAAGTTATGGAGGCCTTAGCAAGCTTGTGGCAAAGGTTAAAACTGTAATTTTATTTTCTACTGTGGGGCTCTACTAAGTGCCTCTCACTACAATTATATGTATATAGCAAACCTGACAAAGAAACTATTTATATGAAAGTAACACTTACTCATTTGGAATAAATTCCTCAGAGGGTCTCAGTAAACTTTATTAACATTTCCAATAGGAAGGCAAGTACTTACTTCTGGGTTCCCGGGGTCCATCCACTGTAACTTTAATAGCTCTGTGATAGGTGGCTACTTGGGGAGGATTTGTGAAGACAGTTATGGTCAAGGTGAAACTCTTGCCTGTAGATATAAAAGGGAAAAAAATCCATCGTGAACATAAAAAGACAGTATTGGTGATAATATAGCAACACAGATGTCCAAATTTCATTTAAGCATCTCTGAGGAGGTAATGAAACAGACAAGAAGCAGAACTTGTTCTAACTGGAAACTCTCTGGTTACTAAACTTGTGGAGTGTCAAGATCTTCCGCATTGCAGTAGTACAAGGCTCCAATCCCCACCCCAAAAACGCTGCTCAGTAGCAACAGCTGTAAATAAAAACAAAAACTCTGGGACCATGTGATGTCCAAATTTCACTTAATCATCTCTGAGGAGGTAAGGAAACAAAGACAAGAAGCAGAACTCCTTATTCTGGTTGGAAACCTTCTGGTTACTAAACTCGTGGAGTGTTAAGATCATCCTCATTGCAGTACTACAAGAAGGCTCCAATCCCCACCCCAAAAAAGCTGCTCAGTAGCAACAGTTGTAATGAAAACAAAAACTCTGGTCCACTTGAGGAGCGTTCTCTTGCTTTCAGTTTTCTCCAACATCAGGAACACATCCAAGCACAGACAATTTTAGAAGTCTTTATTTAGGATTAGGTCATGACCCCATGAGAGAACAATAGTAAATCACTGTTGATTATGTTATTTACTTCACATGGCTTTAGCATTTCATTTACTTAACTGCACTACAATAAGATGAAAGAGGAAAGTTCTTATGGGAATCATTTTAACAGGAGCCAGTGTCTCCTGTCCTGGCCTTAATGTGCCTGTGGTATGATGATGATTTCATCATTACTGGAACAAAGTTTTTCTCCTCCCTGCTCACCCCTCCTCTAACATACATCCCTGCTGGTAAATCTTGAAAGAACTCCCTGACAGTGACTTATTTTTTGCTAAACGTACACAGCATCTCCCAATATAAATGCGCATTTTTACTTTTAGCAGAAGGGTGTGTTTCTCTGGAATAGTACATCTGATATTTCAAATTAATGATCTAAAGGTGATGAATAAGGGAGGGGAAAAAAAAAAAAGACAGGGAAGAGTATGACAGCCGATTTGGATGTTTGCTTTCCCCAGAAGATACCAGACTCCGTTACACAGACTCACTGACAGTTGTAATCAGTTAGATTTGCAACGGTTAGTCATGTCAGATAGTCAAAACTGCAAACTGTTACAAGACAGGAAAAGGTGGGCGTGAAACAGTGAGTCAATAAAACATTCAGCAGTCTCAGGCCAGAGCACTCAGTCTGCTCCTCTAACAGACCTTTAAAAAGCTCGTTTTGTTTTGCTTTGTTTTTTGGTCAGACTCTTTCTCCCCTACTGAAAGCCGAGGGTATTAAATCAAAACACAAATCTTAGACAGTATGTAGCAATACAAAGTTTAATGCAATCTTTTCAAAGCTTAATATGGAACAGGTTATATACAAGGCTTAATGTAGAACAGGTCTTTGGCTGTCAAGTCTAGTGGATGGGTTTTCTTTTCAACCTAGACCATGGAAGTTCCTAAAATCTGTTTAAGACACACATCATTTGTTACTGAGTATATGCAGTTTTAAGTCTCGTTGACTATACTTTCCCATGGCCAAAAGAATAAAAAAGAAAGAGAAGAAAGGAGTAGGGAGGGAGAGAGTATAGGGAAATATGAATATTGATTAGAAACCTATTAAATGAAAACCACTTCAAATGCATTATCTCATTTACTCCTCCCCAACTGTTTATCACTCCCCCTCCCCATTTTACAAATGAGGAAACTGAAGCCCAGAGAAGCTTAGTAATTTACCCAAGGTGATACTACTACTAAGGGCAAAATCAGGACCTGAGCCCAGGATTTAGACCCTAAAATTAATGCTCTTTTTGTTGTTGTTGTTTTTACTCTGCCAGTTTGTCCAAAAACGTTTTTATTCAATGAATAGGTAATTCATTTCTAGATGTGTCCCAGTCCGCTCTGTGAGCCCAAGAAACAGTACATTTAAATGGACTCATGTAATATTTTGGCCAGGAGAATAAAAGCATGTATTTTTAAAGTGTCATTACTGTATCATATTTCATCCATTATCTATGGGATGTTACATGGATTTAAGTAATTTACCTCTGTTGGGGAAGAGATTTGTTTCAGAAGTAGATTGCCACGTCTTTCTTTCTAGTCTGTCTTAGTCTGGAAGCTCCACTGAAACCTGTTGAGCATCATAGCAATACGCAAGCTTCCACTGACAGACGCGTGGTGGCTGCACTTGAGGGGCACTGACTGGAAATCAAACCTGGGTCTCTCGCACGAAAGGCAAAAATTCTCCCACTGAACTGCCACTGCCCCCTCTATCAATATCCTTAGTGTTGTCTCTAAATCACCTGTAAAACCTGACTATGAATTTATCTAAACTTGCTCTGGAGATATGTCCATTTTAAACCTTTACAATTAAACCAGAATGTTAAAAGTCATCTATGATGCGTCCCCCCAAGTTCAAGGAAACACCTCATGTAGGAACAAATGCCAAATATTATAAATTCACCCTTTAAGTATAAAGCATGCAAATGTTCAAGGCAGAACCAATTTTCTATAAAGATGTTTTTTAAAAAGAGGTTTTTTTTGAGGGGGAGGAAACAAGTATTCAGTCTTCTAAAAATCAAATCCTAGGGAGCAAAATGTATTTTAACAACTAAAACAAAAATCAAGAAGGTTCCTTCAACTTGTTTTTGCCCCTTCAGAAAAAATACGTATGTAATGTTGGAGGAACATTCAGAAACTACTATACAACTCAGTAATAAGTTCTCTACCTTATAATAATAATGCATTTCCTAAGTCAAATGTTTATATGGGTATTCATGATTTCCTTAAGCCAAAAAAAAAAAAACCTTTTTCCAAATCCCATTTTTTTATCAACTTCTGTAAGTGATAAAAATACAGGTTCTTAAACTTAAAAATGCAGGCTGTTACTTAGGGAGCTAGCACTCACTAGATAATTGCATTATCCGGGGCTTCATCTAGGAACTAGTTCTGCAGTGTATTTTCTGATATAAATATAGGGAACTATCACTGATGCAATGGCTAAGAGCTCGGCTGCTAACCAAAAGGTCAGCAGTTGGAATCCACCAGCCCTCCCTGGAAACTCTATGGGGCCGTTCTACTCTGTCCTATAGGGTTGCTATAAGTCGGAAGCCACTTGACGGCAATGGGTTATTATGGAGAACCATTTCAACCTATCCTGGGGGGTTGCCAGAAACAGACAGTAGAGGTAAACAGGGATTATATCCTAAATTGACAAAAGTGCATGCTCTGTATACTGTAGGTGCTGAAAACTGCTTGTAAATTAAAAGTAACATGCATGATGTCAAAAGAAAGAAATCATACCAAGAAAACATAAGACCCCAAGTAATTTTAAACACTTCTGTTTAAAATATAAGAGAAAAAAGGAGAAGACAATTAAAAACCATAAGTCACTCTTAATGCAAGTTTCACCGATGCTCTCCTTTCATTCCAAAGCATTTCAAAAGTTGAGCTCATCAAACGACTTATAAAGCCAAAGTAAATAGTGATGTGACTCGTTTATAAATCTAAGACTATTTTCAATTTCTGAGAGTTTATAGTTCTATCAGTGAAAAGAAAAAAAGTATATTATTTGTGGAACTTGGCATTTTATTTTTTAATGCTACCAAAAATAGAAAGAAAAAAAAAAGTTGGAAAAAAAAATACAATGGTAGCGGCATGTTGATCCAGACTGAATAACTTAAGAGAAATGTAGAAGTGTGAAAATCAAAGAGGAAGCTAGAAAGAGTCTGTTATAAAACAGGTCAGGTACACAGGCAGGTTAAAGGGTTTCCTGCCACTGAGCACTGAGAAGCTGACCCATTTTTTTCAGAGTGATTATCTCTTATCAATGTTCTCTGTCCTTTTTTCCTCTTCATTTCAGTTTGATATTGCTGTTTTGTTTCATACAATGGTAAATCAGTGATACAAAAATCTATCATTAGTGATAAATCAATTTTTCTTTCTCCCTCCATCCCGCCC
>NW_004444001.1:11102233-11114167 GCF_000243295.1 Trichechus manatus latirostris | reverse complement strand
CCATCTAAGTCTTGAAGACAAGTCTGGACCCATTTCTCTATCCTGCCTCTGGCAGCAGACTGTAGCATTTCAGATCCTCCACCAAGTCCCGGCTGCTTCAAAGGAAAAATCCTACTTTCTTCAGTTAAGATCATAAGAAATATAGGGGGAGGGGGTCAGCTCTGTTTGGACATAATTACACTTCATCAAAAGAAGCTTTCTTCATCTTCCATGCGTGAAAAGTCTGCAAGCAGTTAAGTCTGTCTTTTTTTTTTTTAAATATAAAAATTGCTATTTGGGAAACCAGCCAAAACTCAGAAAGCCAATATAGTAAAACAGTGCACACCCTTTGTTTCCCTTTGAAGTTTCTTAAATAAATATGTTGAGGGGTTTACAAAGTACACTATCACTTTGCCATAGTTTCTACTCAAATCGATCAGAGAAAACTTATGCAGCATCTATATAATACAAAATCAAGATAAATTAAAACACTAACTAGAATTTGTAAAGTAAAATATAGTGCCCAATCCTTTAAATACTAACATTCATTACTCCAGTCAAAAATAAAATATTAGGTAAGAAGATAGATGGAATTCAGAGCAACAGGTAAATCATCATGTTCAAATGTTCTTTTTTATTCTTACTAGAAAGGGGAGACCTTTAACTGTACTGTGGACCTCCACCAATAACTGAGAAAAAGAAATAAGAATGAATACACACACACTATATTTAAAACCTAATTAGTCAATAGTAAGATAGGATGTGTGTTTTTTTCTTTTAATGAAAGTAAAGTAAATCTGATTCAGAGATAACTCCCTAATTTTCATTCTACCAGAGGCTCTGAGCCTCATTTTATTTCAAACAACCTTTCAGTGACAGCACCTCATCAGCACACATCATTTTTTTTAAAGTTAAAAAGTACAACTTCTTGGCCCTGTTCCTAGAAAGTAAACTAAAACTACTCATCGGAAACAGCCTTGCTTGAATTTCCCTTATCAGGTTTTTACAATGGTAATAATTTGACATCTGATCCAAACTAAAGAGCAATTACTGGACCTATTTTAAAAACGAGTGCTTCTCGTGTCCTAATTCAAACCTACATTGTAGTGATTCTACAGGGCTTTATAATTGTATTTCACCTCATGCTACAGTGCTCTAGTTTCTCTTCTTATAGAACTACTTAAAATGGAAATAATAGATTCAATAAATAAATGAATATAATACTTCTGATAGGTGCATGACTATTAAAAGTCCCTCTGTAGAATATGTAAATAAAAATTGAAATATTGGTTTCCTTAGAGACTTTTTAAAAAACATTAACCCCACTGATGAAGCATCTGTGAAAACCCTAAAAGGGAATATTTTCTATTTTATGATTCTTTTAAGGATTCCTAATATACGAATATGGACTCAGATGGTGGAAACCTTAAATCGTGCAGAAATATTCAAGAGTCCTATCATTCATCTGCCTAGGCAACTCTGTATAATCATTCTGACATAAGTAATATATTATTCACTTATTCAAATAACAAATTTTGCATAAAAAAATAATATTTTATTAGATTCTTATTATGAGAGTAAACTAAATCCTATAGAGGTAATATATGTGATAAGTGACGAGCATTATGCCAGCTGTTCTTGCAACAACTTAGAGCAAACTGGAAACTGGTCCAATGCATCCATATCTATCTTCCCTTTGCCAGGCAATTTACTGTTATTCCACAACACGTAACTCAGAAGTGCTCTTCTTCTCTACCTCATACGTTCACACCCAGTGAAATTAGGAACTAGCTCTTCTGAAAACCCTGTTTGAATGTTCAATATCATAAAGCAAATGAAAAAGGCTTAAGTGACTCATAAAAACACTCAACTTTCATCTGGATATATTTAAATAAAACCTTCAGTAATTCTATCCAGTAAAAGAAGGTGCTGCTTTGTATATAAGCTAATCTACATTTCATCAGAGGATCCTAATGTGTTTATTCCATCGTCAATATTAAAAACCAGAGACCTACCTCGTCCACTCCGGCCCACAAATCTCAGATCGTTGAACCTTGCTACTTGGTTTTTCATGACAGCAGAGGCATTTCGGAGCTCAGCAGAATAATTTTCATCGTTACCCGCCATGACAGTAACCACAGTCCCATCTGGTACCTCTCCAAGGGCTACCACCTACATAAAACAGGAAACACAGCAGCAATAATGGCACATCAGAAAAGCTTAAAAACTGAGAATATATTCTCATTCTAAATGATGTGTGTTATCAGGACTCAGTGCTCCAGTCCAGTAATGGCAGACAGAAATGAATCATCTACTTATGGGCTATGATACCACTTCAAACAGACCAATGTTTCAGAGTACACCCATTTCAAAGGCAGGCAAAAGTTCCCTTCATTTGTTGTTGGATTCTTCACAGAATATATGTACATTTTTATTAAATCCCCATGTTCAGTTGTCCATAGGAATTAGGCCACAGAAGGAAAGCTGCAGATTGCATCATACATATTAAGGCATTGCCTGTCTGCAGCCTGGAGATCCCTGAGGTGTGGTCTCATCCACATCACAGGCTAAAGAATAGAAAGTCTGGTCAGCTCTGCGGGAGAAGACTTGTAGGGGAACTCTGGAGCTCCTGACAACATGGAGTCCCAGACACAGTGGTATCCAGGACTATATTCGATCTCCTTACTTTCAGCTAGATATTCAGCTGTAATCACACTACAAATATTTACTGAATGCCCACTTTGCAGTGGGTCAAGTGGGATACCCAAAGCCATCAAGAACGTTAAAAGTCTAGGCGCAGGATAAAGTATATACCAGGCTGAAAATGATCAACGAGTGGTATAGACAGAAAGTCTACACTTCTATTCTGTCTGTTCCATCTACCATTTTGAAATGACACCTTTGCCTCCTTAATCATCAACAGTTAGGCTTAGGCAGATTAACTCAGTCAAGTAAACATCCAGATTAATTATTCTTTGAGAGTAATAAGCATTTTTCACTATTCCAAGGCTAGGGAATCACACTTTTTTTTTTTTTCTGGAGACATTTTTTTAAAAATTGTTTTAAATTATGCTTTAAATGAAAGTTTACAATTCATGTCAGTTTCTCATACAAAAATTTATACACACATTGCTATGTGACCCTAGTTGCTCTCCCCATACTGTGATAGCACACTCCTCCTTTGCACCCCGGATTTCCCATGTCCATTCATCAAGCTCCTGACCCTCTCTTCCTTCTCATCTCGCCTCCGGACAGGAGCTGCCCATTTAGTCTCATGTATCTACTTAAGCTAAGAAGCACACTCCTCACGAGTATCACTTTATGTCCCATAGTCTAGTCTAATCTTTGTCTTAAGAGCTGGCCTCAGGAACAGTTTCAGCTCTGGGCCAACAGTGAGTCCGGGGACCATGTCTTCTGGGGTCCCTCCAGTCTCAGTCAAACCATTAAGTCTGGTCTTTTTACTAGAATTTGAGTTCTGCACCCCACTTTTCTCCTGTTCCGCCAGGGACTAGGCACTATACTTGTAACCTGGGTCAGCTAACTTGCAGCTGCATGCTCTGATCAACAGGGAGCCTGGTAAGGGAATATTGGTGCAGATCCTTCACTGCCATATAGAAAGCATACTATTCTTAGTCCATTACCAAGATCCTTGGTAACAACCCCTTCTCTCAACTCTTTTCCAGATCATATATTCAGATTATTTCCATCTCTTCCTTATTCAGCTCCCAGATGCCCTCATGATAGCTAAGCAACAGCTCCAGCTAGAGTAGCCCACTACTCTGGGACAATAACAGCGACATGTGGCAAACATCCCACTCATCTTTCTTTCCTCTCTAGCACTACTGCCTCCTCTGACAACATTTCCAAAAACCGACCTAAGCATTTAATCCCATGCTCCCAATAAACTTTACACATACTCTCATTAAAGCAAATTTCTTAGTGTGATAAAAAACAAACACCATAACTATACTTTAAGGTGCCCTGGTGATGCAATGGTTAAGCGCTCGGCTGCTAACTGAAAGGTCTGCGGTTGGAACCCACCAGCAGCTTCACAGAAGAAAAGACCTGGCGATCTGCACGTTTATTACGAAACCCTATAGGGCAGTTCTGCTCTGTCATATCTGGTCACTATGAGTGAGAATCAAATCAACAACACACAACAACTTTATACTTTGGGTCTGAAATTCCCTCATCCATAAACCCTACCCCAACACCCATCTACTACAGCCTCTGTTCTACCCAAGAGAACAACCAACCTAACAAGAAACATGTCAATATTTTTTTTGACCCTTACTTTTCTCGGAAGCCGCTTCTGTGTCCGATTACTTACTCTAACACTTTGTTATTCAGTTCAATATCATAAAGCGTTCCTTAAATTAATCTAGCACCCACTTTCCACAGCATCCTCATTTCAAATGTATACATATTAATGATCTATATACTCGTTTTGATATACTAGCCCAGGGCTGAGGGACTTGCTCCTAGGAGTTCAGATTAGATTAGAAACTCCAAGAGGAAAGGGCCTTCCTCTGTCTTGTTCACCACTATATGCCCCAGCTCCCCAAACAGTGCCTAGCCCACAGTGCTTGATAAATGTATTTTTTTTAATAAATAAATGAAAGAGTTCCATAAAGAGCACCACTTCCCACAGCCAGCAGTCTGGGGCTACCAGTTAAAACTCTAAGAGAGAAAACTAGTTAAGGTTGAATCAGCATCCCTCACTAGCAGCAATGTGCCCTTGCTCCAAACTACTTTTCTGATAACTTTTTCCATCAGAGAGGGAATTATGCCAACTATCTTTTACCTGCAGTATAATTACGCTATTCAATCTGAGAAGTCTCCTAGGTCAATGGTAAACTCTTGAGAACAAGACTTCCTCCCAAGAGTCCAACAATCCTGCATATTTGAACTACTAGCTCAAACGGGTACTGAATATAGGTGCTGATATATTCCTGATAAGGAGCTCTGGTGGTGCAGTGGTCAAGAGCTCGGCTGCTAACCTGAAGGTCAGGCTGTTTGAACCCAGAGGGGGAGAAAGGTGTGGCAGTCTGCTTCCATAATGATTTACAGCCTACAGGGCCGTTCTATGGAAACCCTGGTGGCACAGTGGTTAAGAGTTCAGCTGCTAACCAAAAGGTCAGCCATTTTAATCCACCAGGCGCTCCTTGGAAACCCTGTGAAGCAGTTCTACTCTGTCCTGTAGGCTCGATATGAGCCAGAATTCTACTCGATGGCAATGGATTATGGGTACTCCTGATGAAAACAATGTGCTTTTCAGTATTTCAACTTCATAATGCTAAAAATGTGAACATTTGGAAATGCTGAAATAACTACATTTGCCAGTATTCATCTGAATCTTTGACATTTTGTACACTCAGCATATTGTGTTTTAACACCTGCTGTGTGGCTTTCTATGTCAAACTAAATATGTAACCAATAAGCACATTAATAAAGACAGAAGAAAATTTGCACTCTTTAAAGGAGAATAAATGCGCTAAAATTTAAGAGGGCCACTTTTTTCCCCACCTCAGCTACAATCTCACACAAGTAACTTCATCTCCAGGAACCACAGTTTTCCAACCTATACGTTAGAAATTTTTTTTAGGAAGTCTGTAAAATTTAGAATATACTATATAAATAAAGAGTGTGACCATAACGACAGACTTTTTGTAAGACGAGGAAGTTAACATAGTGTTTGTTCTGTTCAAAGTCTGATGTGTGCTAAACATAGACTTTTACTTATAAACATCCCTAAAGGTTTCAATTTAATATGTAATTCTTCCCATCATGTCCTGAGATGTTCTTTGAGGGTGTTGAGAGATCCAGGATGACTGCTGGGTTTCACTCTAGTCTGGCTAAATTTCAGAAAAAAATAAAGAAATCTGCCCCATTATAAAAGTTTTCAAGAGCTCTGGGACATTATTATTTTACTGCATATTTTTAACATAATGGGCTTTTTTTAGTTAGAAAAAAGGGAAAATTGGTTCAATATGGGAAAATATGAAAGAAAAGATTCCCTAAGAGTAAAATACATAAATTCATTTTACTTTGTTTAAGCAGCATAATAATGATCATATTAAATATTGGTATGTTTTACGTACTACATTTAATAACAAAACAAATAGACAATCACAAGCTGTATGAGTCTTCTATGAGGCTTAGAACGTGGCCTGTGAAAAACAAAAAAAATGCTAACACCATGTAGTGACAGCCTCCCCTGTTATGGCTGGACTCTATTTTAATGGCTAAGTATATTGTTTTCTTCTACTATTCACTCTACCAAATCAGATTGCCCAATGTTTTTCTGAGGAAAATAAAAAGGGGATAGGGGTGTACTGTATTTGATTTTCTATCAATCAAAAGTGTAATTATATGTTTGGGGGTTTTTAAAAATAGTAAATCTCTGAAGCTAAAAAGTTTTCCTTAGAGATTCTCAACTGTGTTTATCTAAAAGTAAACCAAAAGAATCAAGAAATTTTTACACATTTCATCTGCACCAAACCCAAGCAATGGAAAAACATTTTTCAGGGTAGAGGGCAGTCAGAAAAATCACTGTTTAACTAGTTAGGTATAAGCATGAATTAAAATATGCTTCCATCCTATTCAATATAAAAGTACTGCTCTACATAGAATAATTTGTGATGAAACCTTAACGATTAAATTTCTAGGTGTTTTTAAAATATTAAATCTACAAATTCAAGACACGTCACAGGGAAGGGGAAAGTAATTTTCTGTCCTGACACCTCAGAGTACAGAAAGAAGTTCCTTTATTCAGCACACCTCACTATAACCAGCATTTAGATCACATGATATGTAGTTTGTACAAAATAAACTAAAAGGATATTTAACTCTAGAAACGCTATTAAATTTTGTATTAGACCCCTTATGACTGTAACTGTGAATTACTCTAAAAGAGAAGCAATGGAGAATTAACTCAGACCCTAAAATTGTTTTTGTGGTCTTAGAATATGGAAGTTAAAATTGCCTATGACATTTCCATGGATAGAGCACTAATCTTAACTAATCAATTACTCTTGCAGGCCAGTGTCATTTGGCACATTGTACTTCTGGTACAATTGAAATGTAATTATTTTTCAAGATAAAAATCTGATCAAATCTTTCTTTATATTAAAAAGAAAGGTGAGACAGTAATTGCAAAAAGCACAATTTTTATTCTATAATAATTATTTTAAAATAACTTTAAATCGGTAAGTTGTACCAAAAATTTCCAACAAATATTAGAGTAAGTTTTTAGAATTTAACCCAAAATTTAGGAAAATCCAATAGAACGATAGAAAAAAAGTAAATACAAGATAATGTATCATTTTATTATTTTTTAAAATATGTCAAGGAAATAAATTTTGATGGTAATTTATTTCAGTTATGAAGCTGATTTAGATCATCTCACAAGAGATATTCTAGAATTTTGAAAGGACACAAACAGCAATGCCAAGGGGAAAAATAATGAAAGATATCTACTATAACTGTTTTCAAATATGTATTTTCTAAAAATGTTTTCAATATTTATTTCCCATCTAAAATTATTTGTTCAGATTACCCTACTGGATCTTAAAATTTTTAACCTCAAATAATTTTTACTGCATTTAAAGGCATAACACAAAAATTTGTCTTTATACAACTTGAAATCTATTACAGTTTACATAATTTCACGTAACAATTCATATTAGGTTTAATAAGGTTTTAACAAGCTTAATAATAACCTGTTTGCCCATTTTTAGGTATAATTAGATTAAAAGACACAAACATAAAATCTGATCATTAAATATGTAAGAAAAATACAACTCATTAGTGTCAAGTATTTCGTTTCATACTTTTTGATGAAAAAAATTATTTTCAAATAGAAATTGCTCAATCATTTTGAAACCCTCCTTTTGACAAATACTAAAAGATATCCATATTGAAGATACAGAATTAGCAACATAGGTCATATACCTAAAAATGGGTTTTCTTTCTTTAACATTGCCAGAAAAACATATGATACTGGTACATACACAGTTCAGTGTTCTCTAACTTAAAACAGCACAATAGGCTTGCACTACTGTTAGTTTTAAAACATACATCTGGACTTAAAATTTCTGCATAGTGTTTCAGCTTGAAGTTATTTAAAGCAACTGAATTAGGAACCCTGAACACCAGGCTTTAGAGTAGAAATGCTGACAGACCCCTAACTAAAAGGGTGCTACTGGATGCTGGTTTAACATGTTCTCTCCAGTATTTCTACCTGACCATCAACCAATGAGCTGAATTTGCAAACTGCTCTTTTGTCACTAGAATTATCTACGACAGAAAGGGTCTGGGATCCTCTAATAGTATATCTTAACTATTTTAAGCTTTCAGTAAGATACACCTGAAAGAAATGTTAAAAATATTTATTACCATTTCCTTGACACCTGGGGGAACTGAATATTTCTAGACTGCAGACTTTTGTTAAAAATACAATGCTAATAAACAACTTTACATATTTAAAAGTATACTTGTTGTTTTTGCATTTTTTCATCAGTGTAATGGAAGTCAAGTCAGTATAAATGAATTAAGTATTTTATACAATCCCAAAACAAGACCAGATGAACATTAATATATACTTATGCCTTAATACAGTACACTGTCAATATCATTTTGAAGCACTATCTTAAATTAACGCATCAAAACACACAGTCTAATGAATTCATTTCTGATCTCTATAGCTCTGAGCTTAACATCACAGACATAAAATATGGGTTCAATAAATAGTTACCGTATTGACTTGAATACCAGACTTCTCAACATTTAAGTTCCGTATTTCGTATTTGTGTGCATTTTAAAATGTATTTACCTATCTGCTATCTACTCAACAGCACTAAAATTTATTTTATACGTAGCTCTAAATAAGACAGCCAAATTGCTGTCACCACTTTCAAAACTGAGACTTCTTTATATTATTTCTTCATTACAGATGTATTTGATTATGTTGTAAGAGTGCAGAAAGTCTACTGCTCTCAGGCTATTAACCGGAAAGTAAGGCAGAGAGGTTGTTTTTCAACATTCAGGTAAAAACTGTCAAAATCTTGATGACCCAAATATCTATATAATTTTTTTTCAGCACTGAGACAGAACTTCTATTTTGAGTGGAGCCCAGTTTTTACCCACTATTTGAATTCCTGTAAACACAGATGCGGTGACAGAGGAGATTCAAGTTTTAGATTAATTAATGTGAATTAAAATACTCTGCTTAATATGGCTACTTGTTCTCTATGTTTTATTTACGGCTTCAAAGTAAAATAACAAAAAAATGTACTTTGTGTAATTAACAATAAGTATGATTAATAGTAATGAAAGCAATTTATTTTCAAAATAATTTTAACAGGTTGGTAATCAGAAAACTTGAAGATAATAACCAAAATATCTGAGAACATAATAGCTCAAACTAAACTGCATTCTATCCTTATGCCAAAAAAAATCCTTTCCATCCAAAATACTCTTGTTCAATATTAACTCAGAATCATATGTGTAAGAGAATATTTCAAGACAGTTAGACTTTAAACGTATTTAGTAGGAAAAACAGTATAGAGAGCATCAAACATCTAAATGATATCTTTAAAAATGTTAAAAAATCCTTATGACCTACCTAACCTGACTTGTGGCACTGCATACTTGTGGCACTGCACAAACAAAATATCTATATTTGCATTCTTTGTTTTTATCCAGGTGTTTTGTTTTGGGGAAAACAAATTTCCACCCTCATATAAGGCTAATTTAGAAATTTCTGGGCCCTTGAACAATGAAGATTGCAAAAGATACCTCTTATACGTAAATTTGAACATTCTGAGCTTTTCATATTTTAAGGAAGAAAACATCAGACCTACAAAATGAGTGGTTTATAAAAGGAGAAATGTGACGGTTATAAAAAAAAAAAAAAAAAATTTCTTGAGCCAACTGCAAAATGAAACTTGCCCCAGAATGCAACATCCCCTTTCCATAACAATTCAGTCTGATTTCTGTTCTGATGTAAGGACTAGCGAGATAACCAGCTCTAATTGACCTGGGCTCCTCTTACTTTCCACCCCACCCACACACGGAATCTCAATGGGTGCGTGGGGCGGGCGGGAGGGGGGTGAAGGATGTGTGATTAACAACTCAGAACTGTTAGTGGCCCGTGGGAGTTTGGCCCCAGGGTCCACAATGGAGGAACTGGCACGATTCCTTTTTTCCCCCCTCCCCCAAAGCCCTGCTTAGCCTGTTCTCTACAGACCCCAGAACACTGGGGACCCACGCCCACCTCCTCAAGCTCCCAGGCGAGAGGGGCAGAGGCGTCTTCCTTTTGAGTGCTCTTTTCCCTGTCTGTCTAACCGCCCTCTCCAACGCTGGCGTCTAGTCTTGTGAGTGTGGACAGCCCGGTAACCCATTTCCCCTTCAACCCAGTGTACGCCTGGCCCAGGGGGCTCCGCGTCTCCCCCTGGCGAGAGCTGCCCAGGGAAATCGGGACGGCAGTATGGAGACCCTTTGGGCTACTGCGAGAGACTGCGGAGCCCATATCAACCTGCCGAGCTGCTGCCTGCGACTCCGCCACTGACACCCGACCTCAACCTAACGGCCGGGACTGGCTGAGGAGGCCGCGGGGCGCAGGGCGCGCAACAACCGCTCTCAGGCCCCCGGGGTCACTCCATCTGCGCCCACACCACGGCCAGGAGCCACCCACTATCTTTGAGAAGCAGGAGGAGGAGCGAGATGACCGTTGGCATTTAAGTAGTCTAAAAATAATAATAATAAAGCAAATTCCCAAAATGTCATCTCAGTTTTCAAGTCGGGCGAACTGAAGATGTTTCACAGGTTTTTCTCGACCCTCCCAGGCGAGGCAAGGAGGGGAGCTCGGCCCCGGCGGGAAGAGGCGGCCCGAGCCCCCGCCCCCTCCCCCGGCCCGCGCCTCCTAGCACTCGAGGGTCCAGCGCCCAGGACAGCGAGCTCCCCCGCCTCGGGCGTGCGGCAGCCCCGCCTTCCTCGCCAGTAAAGAGAACTGGCGCGGGTCAGCGAACGGAGCAAAAGCCTGGGTCTTGTAATCCCTCCGCTCCTCGAGTCCCCCGGTTTGCCCAGGACTTTCCTAGATACCGGTACTGGAGCCCACGCGCTGTCGCCTGCAACCCGCGCCCCACCACGGGCGCTAACTCTCGGCGCAGGCCCCGCGAATATCGGCCCCCGAGCCCGGGAGGGACCGGGGCCGCAGGGGCTCAAGCGGGTCAGAGAGGCCTCCAAGACCAACGGAGGGGCGTTCGGCTGGGATTGGAGGGATGGGATGGGGGTGGGATCGCACGATACTCCGGGGAGGGGCGGCGCCGGCAGCCCGCGGTGCGAGGTCGGCCGGGTAGCCCGGGAAGGGGTGCTGGAGTACGGAGGGAGACTGCCGGAATCCTCGCCCCCCGGGAAGGGGGCGGGGTGGGGCAAGTCGGGGTGACGGCGCAGAGTGGGCACCTGGGGGTTCCTAAACAGACAGGAGGCGGCTCAGGGCAGTGGGTTAGAGCAGAGTTCAGGAGGCCTGAGGGGTGATGCTCAGGTAAAGAGGACAAGGGCTAAAGTCTGGGTGGCTGCGGCACAGGTGGGAGAGGGAAGTGGGATCTGCGCGGGATGACTGCGCCCCGAACATGCCGGGGGAACCAAACGGATAGGGTTAGCCGGGGTGTCTTCGGTCAGAGCCGCCAAGACCGGAGGCCTTGGAGGTCGTCCGGGATCCAGCCCTGGCGGGTGTGGAGACACCGGCGAGCAGGTCCCGCGGCGAAGGGCCGGGGGCGGGGGACGGCCGTAGCCTCTTACCTTGAAGGCCACGGGCAGCGTCTTGTTGCAGCGCCAGTGCGAGGGCAGCACGGAGCACAGGAAGTTGGGGCTGTCGGTGCGGACGAGCTCGGCCGGGTGGTCGGCGATAATCTCCACCATGGTGCGGTTGTCGTGCGGCGGCCGCAACCGGGG
>NW_004444001.1:11098473-11102133 GCF_000243295.1 Trichechus manatus latirostris | reverse complement strand
GCCGCCGCCGCTGCCGCTGCCGCCGCCGCCGCCGCCGCCGCCGCCTCCTGCTGCTGCTGTTGCTGCTGCTGTTGCTGTTGCTGCTGCTGTTGCGCAGCCACCACCGGGCTCACGTCGCTCATCTTGCCGGGCTGCAGGCTGCTGGAGGGGGGGCTGAAGCGCCGGCTGGTGCTCGGATCTACGGGAATACGCATCACAACAGCCACAAGTTAGCGAAGTGGCCGGGGGAGGGGGAGGAGGGTGGAAATGAGGGGCGAGGAGGAGGAAATTGGGGGGGTGGAGGCGAGACGGGGGGAAAGGGGATGGAGGTGATGGGGCTGAGGAGGTGAGAGATCAAGTTCGATGGAGCCGACTGCCGGGCGGAGTTTGATGGGGCCAGCGGTGGCGATGCGGAGCAATCGGGTTGGCGGATTGGGAGACCCCGGAGGCGCAGATCTTTGCTGGAGCCTTTGAAACTCCCGGGATGAGCTGCGAACCGGCGCGGGGGTGCGTTTGGCCCGGGGAGTCAGGGGACTTGAGTTTGCAGCGTGGAGTGGGGTCCCTTGAGGCACCGTGTCCTGGGTGCGCTGGCGCCCCCTCCCAGTTCGCGTCCGGCGGTGTAGTGGGGTGGGTTTAGAAGTCCAGCCCCGGAGCCGGCATAAGCCGCGCGCTGCTGCCCAGCTGCAGGCGTCCGCGCCTCCGCCCGCCCGCGCCGCCGCCGCCTCCGCCTCCTCCGCGGCGGCCGCCGCACCCCCCGCGCCGGCTGCTTGTTCAGATTCCTTCTGCTGCGGCTGCCAGCCTGGCTCCCCGGCTCGACTCCTGCCTTTCCCTTCTCGTCTCTCCCTCTCACCGCCACCTCCTTGCATCCACTCCCTCCTGCTATTTGCAAGGCTCCCCCGTCCCTCGCGCTTGAAGGTGTCTGTTAGGAGATAAATAGCGGGCAGCGGATCTCCAGACTGCGGATCTTGAGCTTGCGAATCGCAGCCGCTGCCGCCGCCCGCCGGCCGCAAGAAGGAGCCCCCTGGCCGCTGCGAGCAGCTTCCAAAGCCGAGAGAGGCGGCCCCAGTCTAGGGGGATCTCGCTTGGTCGTGTCCTTTTGCCGCCCCCCAACACAAGGGACCCCTCTTGGCTAGACGAGATTGACGCTGAGACGCCAGAGAGCCGCGGGCTGATCTGACTGTCGTTATTTTTCGTTGTAACTTCAGGAGAGGAGGAAGGAAAATTCTTGAGCGTCTGTGCTGACTTCTCAGCACTCTTCACCCTCCCCACCCAACCCCACCCCCACCTCTGCCGGAGCGGCTCCGGGGGAAAATAGAAAAATCTTGCAGCGTTTGGGTTTTTTTTTTTTTTTTTTGGGTCATAAGTGGCACAAAAAAATTGGGGTGGGGCACTTGTCAAAATAGTTTTTAGAAACTCAGGTGGGTGACAGGACACTTCTTGTTTCTTATATAGCTAAACATACCATTCCTAGAGAACAAGGGTGAGTTTTTTAAAGGACTGGAAAACTGTCAGCTTGGTGACTAAAATAAGCTGCAAAAACCCTTGCTGAGCTAAAACCCAGCAGTTTTCGATGAATTTCTATCCTTTATTAAGTCTATTCTGCATCTAAAACTAAGTCTAGCGTGTTAACTTTCTTCCCCACCACTCCCGGAAAAAAAAAATTTAAAATAAAAAATTCAAAATGCTTCAATGGCTGTTTATTTATGTATTTGTTTCCCAATGTGGGTTAAAAAAGCGACTTTGGATCCCCCAAAAAGTTGTGGTCGAAAGGATGAAGGAGCGCGAAAAAAAGCGGCAGTTTTTACCTAAAATGTGGTTTTTGGAGGCTGGGATTTCTAATGATTAGGTTTTTGTGGTTTATATAGACACGACTCTGGCGAGGGCGATCATTACGCTGATGAGAGTCAGAAGCACGTGGGTGTCTCCGACCAGCCTCAAACTCTGAGCCTTCAAAACAAATAAAACAATGTGCGGCGCCCGCAGAAGCCGGGAAATCCGCTTGAGGCTATTGCACCCCCAAGAAGGGGCACGGGGCCTTTTTCCCCTGTGCATTGCGTATTGGTACGTTCCTTGCTTTTTGTTAAGCTGGTTTAAACCTTCTAAAGCTTGAAAACATGTTTGCAAAAAGAATCATTAGTTGCTAAAGTTTCAGAGATTGCTAATAGGGTATCTTACATAATAATAAGTGATTTTATAAAGTAAATGAAAAGATTATAATGCAGTTTTAAAGAAGGAAGATGGTTGGGTCATCATTCACCAGCCCCATCTTATTTAAGACAATTTACATACCCATTAATAGGTGTTTTTGTTGCTCAGCGCATACGCCTCCTTCGCCCCAGTAGCGACCTGCTACGACCCTCCCGCTCGGTTTTTAAAGCTTTGCTACCACTCGCTGAGCCCGCACTTGGGGTCTGCGCCTTTGAAAGGGCCTAGAAGGGCCTCGAGGGGTGAGGGACGCGAAAGAGGAGTCTCTGGTGCGTGTTGCAGATTCCGGAGCCTATTTCAAATAAAAGATGAACTTGGCGGGCTGTGTTTCCGTCAAGTGGAAACCAGGATTGCCCATCTAGAGAGATGCGCCGGGGACAGAGGGGCTTCGAGAGGGCTGGAGGGGCTGGGCAATCGCTCCCGCGGAGGAGAGGGTGGAGGTCAGGGGACTCTACTTTGTCCTTCCTCTTTGGGGCATTATTTTTAGCTTTTCTCCATTCACTCAACCACGTCTCCCTCGTCTGTCTTTCCCTCTCCCACTTTTTTCTCCGCGTTCCCGCCTCTCCCTGAAATCCCCCTACAAACGTGAGCCTCTTTGCATCGCCCCTCCCACCCCCTCGCCTTCCCAAGGCCGCCTGCCACTGCCACCTTCAGTGACGCCGAGAAGCGATTCTTCACCACCTACCCTGACACCCTCTTCCCCAACCCTTCTTCGCTCCTGGCAAACTGGTCACCCTGCCCGGGCGTCGCTGGTGTGCGAGTCCCAGTTCATCCGGGCGAACTTGAACGCGCAGCGAGGAGCTGAGCTGTCTGGTGCGGGTGCGATTTTTAATTATCTTTTCGGTCACAGGGGAGAGCTCTAACCCCGGGCACCGTCGCGCCAAAGGCGTGCACACGGGTCTAGATTCTCAGTCGCAGGCGACCGACCCGGGACGGGAAGCCAGGCTTCCCCATCAAA
Source organism: Trichechus manatus latirostris (assembly GCF_000243295.1). Taxonomy (NCBI): domain Eukaryota; kingdom Metazoa; phylum Chordata; class Mammalia; order Sirenia; family Trichechidae; genus Trichechus; species Trichechus manatus. Next base: position 11,098,991 of record NW_004444001.1, on the reverse strand, counting down.
AAAAAAAAGAACCTCTCCTACCTCTCTCCTACCTTACACGGCCAACTCAGACACAAATCCACACACTGCCACCTTTAAATACACAGACACAACTCACACACACGGATTTTTGTTTTGTTTTGCCTTTTGAAGGGGCAGTTTTATTTGAGACAACTTGTGCCACTGTCTAACAGAGATCTCTGGCTTGTGTGTGGTTTCTTGTTGTTGTTTGTTTTGTCTTGTTTTTAAATCGTGGGGTCTGCAGAGGAGGGGAGGAGTTACAGGAAGTGGATTATTTCGGCCTTCAAAGGGAAATAGAGATTCTGTTACTACCATGGTGAGTGACATACTCTTGCCACCTTGTCTGGGGTTGTCCTTGTCCTCCCAAGGAAGTCCACAGAACAGGGAACTCCCAGGAAGCTTGAAGACGTTAGGAATGTTAATATTTCAAATACGAGTGACCAGAGAGACTTTTTTGAATAAGAAATTATTAGGCAGTTTGATCATCTTGGTAATCATCTGGAGGATCCCCCCCCCCC
>NW_004444001.1:11088975-11098373 GCF_000243295.1 Trichechus manatus latirostris | reverse complement strand
GCTTTCACCACAGCTGTTTTGTTTTTTCTGTGTCTCACTTACTGCAATAGGAGTGTTGGAATGGATTGCAAAATACACAGGGCTCAATGGACGGTTACACTGACTAGGGGTTTTCAGGGCGACTTAATCAATGGTGAGATTATTTATTTTAATTAATCACATCCGGGAAGTAAGTTTTATAGCTTTCCTCGGCATCCTTCCTCCATTTCACATTTCAGTGAAACTAATATAAGCAGCTCTTGGAAGTTACTTGTCTTGGATCCCTTAAAATATCCTACAGTTATTTATAATGTGGAAATGAAATTTTCCACTGAATACCCTAACAAAGTTTCAGGTATCTGGCACAGCAGATTTTTAGTCTCCTTTCAAAAATGTCCTCTAGCTGAACATTTACACTTTCGACTGGAACTGACTGAGCCTGGAACTGATGATGTCTTGGCTCAAAGTGTTACATTTAAAGGAAGAAAAAAAATTACAGACCCTGAACTGAACCTCTCCTGGTAATAGTCGGCACATAGGAAAACCATGAAATTTTACCTATGTGTATTTTGTGCTGTAGTTTGCATGATCTCACCCCTTGAGTTTAGATTTTCTTCTATCCCCAAAATGCTTGGAGCAAATCATCCAGTGGATTTCTCTTCAGAAATACTCATCTTTTCAAAAGTTCTATGTTATGCCATAAAAAAGAACATACATTTTTCTGAAAGTATGGCTCGTCTGAAAGATACAAACACAATTTTCCCCCTCTATGTCCTTTAACATTTAATAAAACTGTTTAGTAACACCACCTGGCAGTTTTGACTTTCCAGACAAAGAAAGTGAGATGTGAGAGAGTCAAGTTATTTACTTACACAAAGAACTGAATCCACAAACTGGTAACAGAACCAGCCCATGCTTCTTTCATTCAGGTTTTCTGTTCTATCCCCTACACATTATTTTATATACACTTTTTTATGATGGAAAGTGAAAAAGTCACTGTAAAATCTTAAAATATCTCTCAATGGACCAGCTAATATAGTGAGACAAACTTTCAGATGGGCAATAGAAAATTACGGACATATTGATGATGATGCCTAAAGCTTTGAATGCATCTTTTGAGGAAACTTTTAAGCAGAACCATCTTTAGAGAATTTGCCTTTGGGCTGTGATCAGCACTTAAAGCAGCAATATTGCAACTAGACCAGAGGTCATCAAACTACACCCCTTGGACCAAATCTGTCCTGACACTTGTTTTGGTACAACTAGGGATGGACTACCCAATAAGCAAGGTACACATGAGCTTATTTGTGCTTACTTACTAGTCCGTAGTACACAATTTCACCTATTTTTCACCACATCAATGCCCGTGTGTACCCTGCTCACTGGTTAATCTGCCCCTTGGTACAACCCACAAGCTAAGAATGATTTTTGCTTTTTTAAATAGTTGGAAAGAATCAAATGAAGAATATTATTTCATGAGACATGAAAATTATGTGAAATTCAAATTTCAGTGTCCATAAATTGTTATTGAACTACATCTATGCTCATTCATGTACATATTGTCTATAGCTGCCTTCATGCTAAAACAGCAGAGTTACGTAGTTGTGGCAAAGATTGTATGCGCCACAAAACCTAAAATATTTATTAGCTGGTTTTTTACAGAAAAATTTTGCTGACCCCTGTCCTGAACTGAAGTGAAAGAGATGCAGGACCCTGGCAAAATAGAAGAAGAGAAAGGAGTTGTTACGGATTGAATTGTGTCCCCCAAAGTTATATGTTGTAAATCCTAAGGAAAAAATCTTAGTCTAGTTGATTGATATCTTATACAGGAAAGATCAAGTTAAATGATGCATTTTTCACTTTTAAAGAACTAATCTGGACCTAATGCCCACCCCACCCCAGTATCCTCTTTAATATCTACTCCTTTCTTAGTAATCTAGTGCTGCTATAACAGATATACCACAAATGTTTGGCTTTAACAAACAGAAATGTATTTTCTCACAGTTTATAGGAGGCTATAAGGAGGCTGGAGCCCTGGTGGCACAGTGGTTAAGAGCTCGGCTGCTAACCAAAAGGTTGGCAGTTTGAATCCACCAGCCTGTGGTTATAATCTCGTTTGGGAATGAGTTGTCTGTTATGTTAATGAGGCAAGATTAGTGTAGGGTGTGTCTTGAGTCAATCTCTTACAAGATGTAAAAGGAGCAGATTAAGCAAGCAAAGATGGGGGATGGGGATGATAGATGCCAAGCCACATGGAGATCTCCAAGGAACTAGGAAACAGAAGCTGAAGAGACAAAGACTTTCCCCCAGATCCCACAGAGAGAGAAGCCTTCCCCTACAGCCAGTGCCCTGAATTCGGACATCTAACCTCCTTTCAAATCTATTGCTGTTGAGTCAATTTGTACGGGTTTCCAATGAGCGGGTGGTGGATTCAAACTGCCAACTTTTGGTTAGCAGCCGAGCTCTTAACCACTGCACCAGTAGGGTTCCAGCCTCCTTATAGCCTCCTATAAACTGTGAGAAAATACATTTGTGTTTGTTAAAGCCATCCATTTGTGGTATATCTGTTATAGCAGCACTAGATAACTAAGAAAGGAGTAGATATTAAAGAGGATAGTGGAATGGGGTGGGCATTAGGTCCAGATTAGTTCTTTAAAAGTGAAAAATGCATCATTTAACTTGATCTTTCCTGTATAAGATATCAATCAACTAGACTAATATTTTTTCCTTAATAATTTTGGATGTGCCAAATTAGAGAGAAAAGAATTTGGGGTTAATGATTCTTCATGGGTTCCTTAAGAACAACAATTGCCTTACACATCTCTGCATGCCAGCATCTTCCATTGTCCTTCCAGTATAGCGGGAGAACATTAACTACATTGATGAGAAAAGAATGAAGAAATTTTGATGTGGTCTGAATATGAGAAAAATAGGTAAGGCTATAATAATTTTATTTCATCAAGATTGTTTTACAGATGAACACACACAAAAAAAACAATTTTCACAAGTTCCATACACACTTGTAAAAGTCCCTGGGTGCTGCAAACATTTAAGAGCTTGGCTGCTAACTGAAAAGTTAAAGTCCACCCAGAGATGCCTTGGAAGAAAGGGCTGGCAGTCTACTCCCTCCAAATCAGACATTAAAACTCCTACGGTGCACCGTTCTACTCACCATTCTACTACACAGATGCGGTTGCCACACATCTGAATCGACTCAACAGCAACTGGTTGGTTATACACACTTTTAAGTTAGCATAATGACTTAAGTGATCTTAAAGCTTTGTGACATTTTTCCATTTTAATTTTTATACAGTTAAATACTGTCTGATTTGTTTTAAGCTCAGTAATTTTTACCCATTGTCGGTGGACCTATAATAATTTGCATGACTGTAACAAGAGACGAAATGTTTGTGGTGGAGAGCTTAGCATCATAAACCTTTCCTTGTTCTAGTTAGCCTTCCCATGGGCCATTTTCAGGCACTTAGAAGACAGTACAGTATTGTAATAAAAAGGCTGACACTCACCATATGATCTTTCAGAACCACATTTATGGTCTATTATTGTGGTCCATTTATAGTCTGATAGGTCTAATTGCTCTTCCCAAACGGTATTGTCTAAAGAGGTATATATTATTGTTTGACTAAAATATCAACTTACTAAAATGACACCCTAGTTATTTGAAGAGACTAATGTAATTTATAAAAGGCCCTAATTTACTACCCAGAAGTAGGAGATAAAACTAATTTTCTGAAATCAGCCTTCTAGCACTTTGGTGTTGGCAATGGTGCTATGGTGGCAGAAGTGATTTTTGAAAAGCAGTAGAATGTTCTATGTAAAAGTTTACAGAGGTCTGTGATGGAACATCTAAGAATACCCTAAAATTAAAGGTTTCCTTAGTAATTTGATCATTTTTTATTGATCAAGTCACCAAGAACGTACAATCCAGTTCTATTCCCACTGCCTACAGTTCCAAAAGTCTCACAATGGCCTGAATCTTTTGTCCCCTTCCCACATCTTGCCATTAGGGTGAAAAATGTAAATCATAATACTCTTGACTCATCTAATAAAGTAAAAAGTCAGCATTTCCACAGTGTGAGAAATTTTGTTTACAACCTAGATAGATAGGGAAAATAGGAAAAAAAAAAAAAAAGAATAGCGAGAATCCACCTCGATTCTATTAACTGCAGTCCTAGGGGATGCCAGTTCTAAATGACCATCCTAAGTATTTTGCTGTTCTGGATTTCATACTCAAAAACTCTTTCACCAATGTTTTCCCGCAGGCTTTCCTGAATTGGAAACCTTGGTGGCGTAGTGGTTAAGAGCTATGGCTGCTAACCAAAAGGTCGGCAGTTTGAATCTACCAGGCACTCCTTGGAAACTCTATGGGCAGTTCTACTCTGTCCTATAGGGTCGCTATGAGTCAGAATTGACTCGATGGCAACAGGTTTGGTTTGGTTTTTGGTTTTTCCTAAACTAGACTTTCTCCTTCCTATCTAGCCATGATCAAGTTCCACAAGCAATGATTGTTTCATCATCTCTGACTTTAAATGAATCTCCTGAATTTGCTTTTTGTTGAACGGGGTCTTTTCCTCAGTCACGTTCCTATCATTCACTATTTTTCTTCGAGATAGTTTTTCTTCCTTAGATGTGCCAATTATCATTTTAATCCTTTTCAGTTCCAAATTAACCTTTTTTAACTGCTCTATGAAATAGATATGGGCCCCTTAAATATTTTTAACAGTTGGCATTCAAGTTTTTTTAGTAGGCACTGTGTTGAGGAGACATTGGAGGAGGACAGTGTTTTTTCTTGGTTCCCTTGTGCTCACTCAGCAGACTCTTGGACCACAACACAGGCAGCTGCTCCAGCCATAGACTCCTGAACTACACAGTGAGCAGCAACACCCAGCAGCCAGCAACTTCCCACAGCATCCTCCTCCCTTGGGCAATTTTATAGCAGAGTGCCTCGGTGAGACACCTCCCTGTGAACAGCTTTCCTAGCACCCTAGAGGACATACTTCCAGCAAGTTCTGCCGTGCAATTTCTCTGTCATAAAGTAAGCCAAGGCTGTGCCCTTCTCAACAAAGTCTAAAGCTCAGCCCTGGGCAGGAAGGGGTAGGTGGAGCTCTTACTTGATCACTCTATTTCAGCCCTAGGGATAGTGGCTGCTCTTATTCCTATATTCTCTAGAGTTCTATTTACTTCTTCCTAGCCAATTCCTTCTTACTTTGATCCCTTTTTATAGTCAATAATTCTTATAAATTTAAGTGATTTGGCACACAATGTATAAAAAGGTAATTTGTGACAACAAGATAAAACGGTGGGGAAGAGTGGTATAGGAAAAGAGTGTTTGTTGTTGAAGTTAAGTTGATACCATCTTAAACTAAGTTGTTATAAGTTTAGGATGTTAAATGTAATTCTTATGGTAACCACAAAGAAAATAATTAAAACTATACATAAAAAGAAAAGAGAAGTGAATCAAAATGTTACACCACAAAAAATTAACTAAACACAAATGTAGGCAGTTTGGGAGGAAATGAGAGACAAAAATGGTGTAAGACACACAGAAAACAAATAGTAAAATGGCAGAAGTAAGTCCTTCCTTACTGGTAAAACTTTAAATGTAAATGGGTTAAACTCTCCAATCAAAAGGCAGACATTGGCAGAATACATAAGAAAACATGATCCAACTATATGATGTCTACAAGTGTCCCACTTTAGACCCAAAGATACAAACAGGTTGAAAATGAGGGAACAGAAAAAAAAAATTCCATGCAAATAGTAACCAAAAGAGAGCTGGGGTGTCTATATTAATACCAGACAAAATAGACTTTAAGTAAAAATCTTTTACAAGAGAAAAATAAGGAAATAATTTAGTGATAAAAGAGTCAATTCATCAAAAAGATATAACAATTGTAAATACATACGCACCTAACAACAGAGCCCCAAAATATATGAACCAAATATTAACAGAATTGAAGGGAGATATAGACAATTCTAGGAGTCCCTGGGTGGCACAAACGATTAAATGCTTGACTACTAACTGAAAGATTGGCAGTTTGAACCTGCCCAGAAGCACCCTGAAATAAAGGTCTGGTGATCTGCTTCTGAAGGGTCACAGCCTTGAAAACCTTGTGAAGCGCAGTTCTACTCTGCAATGCATAGGGTCACCGTGAGCTGGAAATGACTCAACAGCAAATGAAATAGACAGTTCAACGATAATAGTTGGAGACTTCAATATACCACTTTCAATAACTGATAGAAAATCTGGACAGAAGATCAGTTAGGAAATAGAGGATTTGAGCAAAACTATAAAAGTAGACCTAACAGACATATATAGAACATTCCACTCAAAAACAGCAGAATACACATTCTTTTCCAATGTACATGGATCATAGCCCACAGCTATGCAGGTTCAGTGGCTGGGTTGCTGAACCTACTCTGTTCCACCACTGGATTTGAACTGAGAGGGTGTGCTAGTGCACCCATAACACAGTGCCATAGTACTCTATGCTGTAAGACAATATTAAACAGCCAATGGGTCAAAGAAGAAATCACAAGGGAAATTAGAAAATACTTAGAGAAAAATGAAAATGAAAATGAAAACATATGGGATGCAGCGTAAGCAGTACTCAGTAGAAATATTATAGCTGTAAACACCTACATTAGATCTCAAATCAATAACCTAACTTTACACCTTGAGGAACTATAAAAAGAAAACTAAACCCAAAACTAGTGGAAAGAAACCAGAGGAAAATAATAAAGACTGGAACACAGATAAGTGAAATAGAGAATAGAATAACAACAGAATCAACAAAACCAGGAGTTGGTCCTTTGAAAAGATAGATAAAATTGACAAACATTTGGCTATATGGACAAGAAAAAAAATAGAGAAAATGCAAATAACTAAATTCAGAAAAGAAAGTGGGGACATTTACTACTGACTCTAAAGAAATAAGAAGGATTATGAGATAATACTATGAACAATTGTACACTAACAAATTAGGTAACCTAGATGAAATGGATAAATTCCTAGAAACACACAAACTATCTAAATTGACTTACGAGGAAACAGAAAATCTAAACAGATCTATTAACAAGTGACGAGACTGAAGTAGTGTCAAAAACCTCCCAGCCAATAAAAGCCCAAGACCAGATGGCTTCACTGGTGGATTCTGCCAAACATTTGAAGAAAAATTAACACCAATCCTTCTGAAAACTCCCCCAAATAATAGGAGAGAACACTTCCTAACTTATTTTATGAAGCCAGCATACCCTGATATCAAAGCCAGATAAAGACATCACAAGAAAAGAAAACTACATACCAATATTCCTTATGAATATAGATGCAAAAATTTTCAACAAAATACTAGCAAACTGGATCCAACAGCATATTGAAAGGATTATACACCATGACCAAGTGAAATTTATCCCTAGAATGTAAGGATGGTTCAACAAAAGGAAACCAATTGAAATAATATGCCACATTAATAAAACAAAGGAGAAGAACCACATAATCATCTCAGTTGATGCATAAAAAGCATTTGACAAAATCAAGCACTCTTACATGATTTAAAAAAAAAAAAAAAAAACCTAGCAAACTAGGAATAGAAAAGAAATTACTCAACATGATAAAGGGCAATTATGAAAAACCCACAGCTAACATCATACTCAGTTGGGAAAGACTGAAATCCTTCCCCTAAGATTAAAAACAAGGCAAGGGTGCCTGCTATAACCACTCCTATTCAACACTGAACTGGAAGTCCTAGCCAGAGCAATTAGGCAAGAAAAAGAAATAAACATGCAAACTGGAAAAGGAGAAGTGAAAGTTTCTGTATCAGCAGCTGACATAAACCTATACATATATATAAAATCCCAAAGGATCTACAAGAAAGTTACTAGAGCTAATAAATGAATTCAGCAAAGTTTCAGGATACAAGATCAACACACAAAAATTAGTTGTGTTTCCATAAACCAGCAATGAACAAGCTGAAAAAGAAATTAAGAAAACAATTCTATTTTCAATAGCATCTAAAACAATAAAATACTGGAGAAGATTGATGACAGGGACCTTCCCCCAGAGCCAATGGAGAGAGAGGGCCTTCTTCTGGAGTTGATGCCTACTAGTAGACTTCTAGCCTACTAGACTGTGAGAGAATAAACTTCTGTTTGTTAAAGCCATCTACTTGTGGTATTTCTGTTATAGCAGCACTAGATGACTAACACAGAATTTGGTACTGGGAGTAGGGTACTGCTGTAACAGATACCTAAAATGTGGAAGTGGTTTTGAAACTGTGAATGGATAGAGGACTCAGAAAGAAACAAGGAGAGCTGTTACACTGGAGACAGCACAGACAGTGAGAACTGGCAGCAGCAGAGAACCGGAAGTAGCAGAGAACTGGCAGCAGCAGAACCAGGAGACCAGCGCCAGACAGCACTGGAACTGACCCACGGAGCAAGAGAGCTGAATGCCTTCCAGCAGAAGTTTACTGGCAGAGTAGGGTGCCTCCAGGCATTTATCAGTGGAGCTACAGAGCTTGGAACACTTGCCCCAGCAGGGTAGATGCGGGCAGTGAGGCTCAAGGGGCCGAGAGGTCAAGGAAGCAGAAGCTGAAGAGACAAGGAACACAGGAAGCCGAGCTGCCTCTGTCTCAAAGTATATGGCTTCTAGGTCTCAAAAGGTGGAGCCATGGCCTCTGGAGTTTCTAAGGGTGGAGTCACCACTCAGATGGACTAGGAGAATGGTGCGCCTAAAGCCAAGGGAGCAGAGTTTCCATTCCAGTGGGCATGGAAGGCGAAGCTGAAGCCCAGGGCTGAGGAGTCTCCACCAGAGAGTATGGCCAACACCCAGAGTCTGAAGGGCAGGGCCATCGTGTAAATGGTCTCAGAGAACAGAGGATTATTTTCAAGTCTTGAGGGCTAATGTAACGTGTTCTGCTAACTTGCTTGAGGCCTGATATGCCTTCTTTCCCTCCAATTTCTCTAATTTTGTAATGGAAATGTCTAGCTTGTGCATGTTCCACCATTGTACTTTGAAAGCAGATAACTTGTATTCTAGATTTCACGGATGAAGAGGAATTTTTGGATTTGGACTTGGAGTTGATTTAAGACTTTTGCTATGATATGATGGGGTGAATGTGTTTTACATGTGGCAAGGACATGAATTTTGAGGGGCCAAAGGGTGAATATTATAGACTGAATTGTGTCCCCAAAAATATCTGTATCAATTTTGCTAGGTGTCATGGTTTGAATTATGTCCCCCCAAAAATGTGTGTATCAGTTTGGCTAGGCCATGATTCCTGGTACTGTGTGATTTTCCTTTATGTTGTAAACCTGCCTCTATGATGTTAATGAGGGAGGATGGGTGGCAGTTGTGTTAGTAAGGCAGGACCTGATCTACAAGATTGGATTGTGTCCTGAGG
>NW_004444001.1:11049587-11088875 GCF_000243295.1 Trichechus manatus latirostris | reverse complement strand
AAGGCAGGACCTGATCTACAAGATTGGATTGTGTCCTGAGGCAGTCTCTTGAGATATAAAAGACAGAAGTGAGCAGTGAGACAGGGGGACCTCATACTATCAAGAAAGCAGTGCCGGGAGCAGAGCGCATCCTTTGGACTGGGGTCCCTGCACCGAGAAGCTCCTAGTCCGCGGGAACACTGATGAGAAGGCCAACAGAGAGAGAGAAAGACTTCCCCTGGAGCTGATGCCCTGAATTTGGACTTTTAGCCTTCTTTGACTATGAGGAAATAAACTTCTCTTCGTTAAAACCATCCACTTGTGGTATTTCTGCTACAGCAGCACTAGATGACTAAGACACTAGGCCATGATTCCCAGTATTGTGTGATTGTCCACCTTTTTGTTGTCTGATGTGATTTTCCTATGTGTTGTAAATCTTATCTCTATGATGTTGATGAGATGGGATTAGCAGCAGTTATATTGATGAGGCAGGATTCAATCCACAAGTTTCTGAGATATAGAAGAGAAGTGAGCAGAGAGACATGAGGGCCTCACACCACCAAGAAAACAGCATTGGGAGCAAAGCATGTCCTTTGGATCTGGGGTTCCTGCACAGAGAAGCTCCTAGACCAGGAGAAGATTGATGACAGGGACCTTCCCCCAGAGCCAACAGAGAGAGAGGGACTTCCCCTGGAGCTGATGCCCTGAGTTCAGACTTCTAGCCTACTAGACTGTGAGAGAATAAACTTGTTTGTCAAAGCCGTCCACTTGTGGTATTTCTGTTATAGCAGCACTAGATGACTAAGACAAATACCTAGGAATAAATTTAACTAGCGAGATGAAAGACGTGGTCACTGAAAAATATAAAACATTGCTGAAAGAAATTAAAGAAGACCTAAATAAATGGAAAAGCATCCTGTGTTCATGGATTGGAAGACTTAATATTGTTAAGATGTCAATACTACTCAGAGTGATCTACTGATTCAGTGCAATCCTTATCAAAATTACAAAGGCCTCATTTTGCAGAAAAGAAAAAGTCGATACTCAAATTCATATGGAATTCCAAGTGGCCCTGAATAGCCAAAACAATCTTGAAAAAGAACAAAGGAGGAGGACTCACACTTCCCAATTTCAAGACATACTGTAAAGCTAAAGTAATCAAAACAATGTGGTACTGTATCTGGATACACATATTGACCAATAGAATAGAATTGAAAATACAGAAATAAACCCATACATCTGTGGACAATTGATTTTTGACAAGGGTACCAAGTCCATTCAATGCAGAAAAAATAGTCTCTTCAACAAATGGTGCCAGGACACCTGGATCTCCACATGTAAAAGAATGAAGTATGACCCATACCTCACACAACATACAAAAATTAACTGCAAATGAATCAGTGGCCTAAATGTAAGAACTAAAACCATAAAACTCTTGGAAGAAAACCTAGGAGTAAAGCTTCAAGACCTTCTTTTTGTCAATGGACTCTTAGATACGGCACCGAAAGCATGAGCAACAAAAGAAAAAAACATAGAGACTTCATCAAAATTAAAATCTTTTGTGCATCAAAGAATTTTATCAAGAAAGTGAAGAGACAACCTACACAATGTGAGAAAATATTTGGGAACCATATATCAGATAAGGGTTTAATATCCAGAATACATAAAGAACTCTTACAACTCAACAGAAAAGATGGTCAATTCAATTTTTAAAATGGACAAAAGACTTAAATAGACATTTCTTAAAAAAAGATGACAAATGACCAAGATGACAAGCACATGAAAGATGGTCAACATCATCACTTGTTAGGGAAATGCAAATTAAAACCAAAATGAGATACCACTTCACCCCCACTAGGATGGCTGTTATCAGAAAAAGAGAAAATAACAAGTGTTAGCAAGGATGTGGAGAAATTGGAGCCCTCATGCACTGCTGGTAGGAATTTAAATGATGTAACTCCTGTGGAACAAAATTTGGTCTTCCTCAAAAAATTAAAAACAGAATTACCCTATCACCCACAACTCCACTCCTAGGTATGTACCCAAAAGAAGTGAAAGTGGGAACACAGATACTTAAACACGAGTGTTCATTGCAGCATTATTCACAATAGCCAAAAGATGGAAATAACCCGAGTTAATAACAGACGAATGGATAAACAGAATGTGGTATATACAGACAGTGGAATATTATTCAGCATAAAGAGAAATGAAGTTCTAATACATGCTACGACATGGATGAACCTTGAAAACGTTATGCTGAGGAAAACATAAACCCCTTGCCATTGAGTCGACTCCCACTCATAGTGACCCTATAGGACAGAGTAGAACTGCCCCATATGGTTTCCAAGGAGTGGCTAGTGGATTCAAACAGCCAACCTTTTGGTTAGTAGCTGAGCTCTTAACCACTATACCACCAGGGCACAAAAGGATGAATATTGTATGATCCCACTTACATGAAATATATATTCTAGGCAAATACATAGAGACGAAAGGCTGGAGGGAAGGAGGAATGGAAGTTATTACTTAAGGGGTACTGAGTTTCTGTTTGGGGTGATGAAAAACTTTTGAAATGGATAGTGGTGATGCTTGCACAACATGGTAAATGTAATTAATATCACTGAAATGTACACTTAAAAATGGTTAAAATGGCAAATTTTTGTTATATGTATTTAACCACAATAAAAAATTTTAAATATGTATCCATAAATAAAATCAGATGCAAAAGTTCCAGAGTTGCTCCATCCCTAGCTCTGATGAAACCAGGGTCAGGGAAAGTGGATAGACATTTTGCAGGACCAGAAGGGCAAAATGCTACCGCCAAGGAAAGAAGGGAAGCAGGATTTAATGAATGCTGCTTTGTAGTACTTAAAAGTGAGATACTAGGCAATGTTATTGTTCTATGGTAAAATATAACCGGAAAATACTGGATTAAACAAAATAGACTTAGTTATTGCTGATTTTCTCCCAGCCTTTAATATGCTACATGCATCTTGAAATTTCCATGAGAAGAACCTAGAATACAGCATTTTCAAACTTATTTAATTATTACTTTTGGAAGGATTGAAAGGACTTTGAAATATTTTTAGAAAATTCTAAGCTAAGTCAAAATGGCAGAAAAATGTGTCGAAACAGTAAAAGGAATTATCCTGCCTAGAACGGAATATTGTAATGTGGTGGGGAAACAGAGTTGGCTGGGCTGCTTGTACTTAGGTCACAGAGGGCCTTGGTACCATGATTCCCACCTTCGTGCACATTTACAAGAGGGAGAATATTCAGGCTGCTTCTGGAAGTCATGCTCTTGGTCCTTGCCCATCATCCTCCTTGATATGAACAGGAGAGGTTAATGGAGCTGCTTTGTGCAAGGCCAGGACTAGGGTGAGGCAGATGAGTCATGTAAGTACAGGGTCGTATCCTGTCTTTAATTAAAATGTTGATTTTTTTTCATTATAAATTTTTTGGTATTAATTCTGATTTTTAAAAAATACTTCATTAAAATAGAAAATTCTTAAGTTATAGTTTACATCAAAAAGTAAAAATTGTCACCTTTGAGTATGATACTCTAAAAAAATTATCTAGATAAGACCAAATGGACACAGTTATTCTAAAGCATAGAGAAGAAGGCTAGAGGGTGGGGTGGGGAGTTTAAGTCACTGGGAGTGAAACAGCTAGAACAGAAATTAGGAGAATGTTGACACAATGTGAAAAATGTTGCCAATGTCACTGATCATTATGTCTAGAAACTGTTGAATGGGAATGAGTTTTGGTGTGTATATTTTTGCCAGAAAGTAAGATATTATTTTTAAAAAATAGAAAGTCTTCAAACCGTGAAATGAAATTATCCCCTGAAGTCATCTTTAAACTAAACAACTGTTTAGCTAAATTAGTAAAGAATGTTCTCCATAAGCACTGCACTCTTTTAAAGAATTATCTATATGAGATCAAACTGTCAACAGTAACTCTAAAGCATAGATGAGAAGTTTAGGGGATACTGAGTCTAAGTCAATGGTGGTGAAACAATATGGGTAGAGAGAGGGAGAATGGTGATGCAACCTGAGGAATGTCACCAATGTTACTGAATTGTACCTGTAGAAACTGATGCATGGATATATGTTCTGCTGTGTATATTTTCACCAAAGTAAAAATTAAAAAAAATACATATATTATCTTGATAACTGGATTTTTTGACACCCCGTAAATTTTGCTCCCAAGGGGAGCACTTCATTCATATTCCCCTAGTCCGGGCCCTTGCTCTGTAGCTATACAGACTTACAGAGTGATTCCTGACCTCACTGCCTCATCACTAACATCTTTCCCTTTTTTATATACCAAATGTATATATACAGAGCACTGGTGGTGCAGTGGTTAAGAGCTCAGGCTGCTAAACAAAAGGTCGGCAGTTTGAATCCACCAGTCTCTCCTTGCAAACTCTATGGGACAGTTCTACTCTGTCCTATAGGGTGAGTCGGAATCGACTCGATGGCAACTTTTTTTTTTTTTTAATGTATATATAAATTGCAATGATTCTGTATTTCCCACAAAAGACCTTAGTATAAACCCATTGCCGTCTAGGTGATTCCAACTCATAGAGACCTGTGACGCAGTGGTTAAGAGCTCAGCGGCATAACCAAAAGATCGGTAGTTTGAGTCCACCAGCCGCTCCTTGGAAACCCTATTCTTGGAAACCCTACGGGGCAGTTCTACTCTGTCCTACAGGGTCGCTATGAGTCGGAATTAGCTTGACGGCAACGAGTTTGGTTTGTTTTTTTCCCACAAAAGCACTCATCCTTATAACTTTCAACCCCTAACAGAGGTTTCAATAGCAGATATAACAGAAGAATTTAACTTTTTAACGTTCATTATGTGGGAGTATCATGGATTGAAGAGTGTCCCCCCAAAATATGTGTCAACTTGGTTAGGCCATGATTCCCAGTATTGCGTGGTTGTCCTCCATTTTGTGATTTTCCTATTTGTTATAAATCATAATCTCTGCCTGTGATTAAAGAGGATTAGGGTGGGATATAACACCCTTGCTCAGGTCACATCCCTGATCCAATGTAAAGGGAGTTTCCCTGGGGTGTGGCCTGCACCACCTTTTACCTTACAAGAGATAAAAGGAAAGGGAAGTAAGCAGAGAGTTGGGGACCTCATACTACCAAGAAAGCAGCACCAGGAGCAGAGTGTGTCCTTCGGACCCGAGGTTTCTGTGCCTAAGAAGCTCCTAGTCCAGGGAAAGATTGATGAGAAGGCTGACAGAGAGAGAAAGGCTTCACCTGGAGCTGATGCCCTGAATTTGGACTTTAAGCCTACTTTACTGTGAGGAAATAAACTCTTTGTTAAAGCCATCCACTTGTGGTATTTCTGTTATAGCAGCACTAGATGACCAAGACAGGGAATAATCAATTGTGTGTGTGTGCGTGTGTGTGTGGTACATGTTACCTGGCTGTCACTCTTTTGCAACAAAAATACACATTATCTACTTACAGTTATGTAATTTAGGAAAAGCAGAAGATATGCTTCCTTTGTTGTTTTCATCCGTTTTAAAATTGTCTTCAATCTTATTTAAATAAAATATACTGTGAAAGCAATACACTTTAGAGCCTGTTTGAATCTTTCATTTCCTTAAGTATGTCTTTGATGTTAAATTAATTGGATTCTTCTTTTAAGAAATGAAGTGGATTCCATTATTAAGTCTTCATAAGAGTTTGATAGTAGGCAGTCCCCAGTGATGCCTATATGTAAGAAAACTTTTACCACAGTGGAAATAAAAGTAAGACATTAAAAAAAAAAGCAAAAAGCTTACTTGACTAATGTTGTTTCCTCTGCCAATACAGATCTTTTTCTGTTAATTCACATCTTTGCCAGGGAATATATTTATTTCCTAAGTATAACCTCTAACTTTCTATAGTTTTTGTTGACTGGGTTTGGGTCATAGCCATGACATTGATTCTTTGGCTTTTTAAAATAGGAATTTTTCACAAAGCTTAAAATCAAACTCCTTATTTGACTTCTCATATATACTAAAGAGTCTTAGTAAGTTTTAATTAGAATTTTGACTGCAATGTTTAGACTAGATTTATATGTACGTGGCTAATCAAGAAATCTAAGATCCTATTGGGTGACACTACTCCCATTATTTTCAAGTAAGAAATTCTACAGTATATCAAACTGATGAAATCTTCCAGATCTTCATCTGATTTACTGAAAGCTTATTCTTCTCCACAATAGCTAAAAATGTGGGTTTTATTTAGTGGTTTTATTGAGTATAGTCTTTTTTTCTGTTTTAAACTTGGTTCACTACTGTTCATCCTTTTTGAAGAGTATCATTATGGTGTGCCCATAACTGTAAACATGAAAACTAGTTGAGGTGTTACAATTTATTATATATCATCATTCAACATTTAATCATGACTTCTCTGATGCTGATGGTACTGGTTCATAAAAACATACTCTGAAAATACCTTTTGTTAAAGATATTTGCGATGATACTTGAACTATAAAAATAAATAAATAAGGGAGAATTACTAGAAGTATGATATATAAGAAGCATAACTCATCTGACAGTCAGTCTTAAAAATTGACAGCCTTTCAACATTCAGCTTTGTTTTGCAAGCATTTACAAACTCAACCATAAAAATTCCCTGTAGGCAGAGATCTGGCAAAAAAGTTTCAAGTCAAAGCCAGACTTTCTATAGACTTTTCCTTACCATCAGTGTTAAAATTACAAAACTGGAAGAAAAATATTTGGAAAGTTGCTTTGCATTTGTCGCTAAAAAGAGGAGTGATAAATCTAAATAAATTAAGGTTCCAAACAAGCCATCAGTAATTTTTATTAAACACTAAGAAAAGAAAAGAAATTAGCTTAATTCATTCACTTCACACTTGAAATTGGTCTGTTAAGTAGAAAACTCATGTGGCCTTGATAATTTTAATACAAGTTGCTCAATTTTCTGAAATTCTTCATTGGAGAGTTATACAATTTGGAGCCATTGAAAGAAAAAAAATCTTCGGAAGGTTTATACTGGAGTAGAGACTTAGTCTCTTCCATTTGAATTCCCTTCCAGGAGCAGAGCAACAGGACCACATGTGAATTATATTTCTTCTCAGCACAGACTAGAAAACGTGGGTAGAGCTGCAAAATGGGACATGCACTGGGAAATCTTTTTAACTAAGTCATTATAAAACCTTAACTCCAGACCAACATGTCCTAAGGCCTTATGGAAATTTCCATCTGAAGACTCCATAGGCCCCCTCAAGCTCAATATGCCCAATATGCATGCCAAGCTCATTGTTTCAGGCAGAAAGAGACACAAGGAGCAACATTTATGTTCCTAAGGCCTAGTATTTAGTAGTTTTTTTTTTTCCCCTCCGTCTTGGTTAATAGTACCCCTGTATACAGGATTGTGCATTCCATAATAATAGTAATTGTGTTTGTCTAGTTCACAGATTATCTGGTCCCACATGATTGAAGAAGTCCAGGGAACACCATTCCCACTATATTCTATGTGTGTATGATGTCAATAGTGTCTCCTGGAGTCGTCTTACACAGTGGCCCTAAATATTCCTTGCAGTCAGCATAAGGCTTGTCATATACCCAAACAAATCAAACCTGTTGCCGTTAAGTCATTTCTGACTCATAGCAACCCTGTAAGATAGAGTAGAACTTCCCCCTAGGCAGTTTCCAATGACCGCCTGGTGGATTTGAACTGCCAACCTTTTGGTTAGCAGCCGATCTCTTAACCACTGCACCACCAGGGCTCCACGTATGTTCTATGACTGAGCAATTCTGTGTCTAAGTGTATACCTCAGTTACAGATACTTATTAACTAACTAAAGTATATGCCAATTATCATAGACAATGATACTGTTTTATATGTCATACTGGAGTAAAAAAAAAGAGGATTTTGCTTGGAGGCAAGGGGAGCGCCACTCCAGCCACCCCAACACACACTAGTGTCCTGAGGGCTCAGGGATCAACATCACAGCACTTGTGCCATTGCAGTGGTATTCACACTGAGTGTAATGTGGTTTGCTGTATGTAAGAATATTCCTTCTGCTATAGAAAAATAAAAGAAAAAAATAAGCAGAATAAAAGAAACTAAACATAGAAGTAAGTCGCTTGTGAGACATGTTGGGCATAAACAAAATAGAGCATACATGCTTAACATCAATAGGAAGGCATGAAAGGCCCAAGAGCACCAAATATACATGAGACACTCAATATTCATAAGGTCTTAAATTGGCTTCCCAGCTATGACATCCATTCCAGCCCACTTATCCTTTGCCAGATAAAGTTTGTAGCTGCTCATCAGTCTGAAGAACTACAGCTGTGGCTAGGTATACCATAAAGCAAGTGTGTATTGGCTCCAGACACCTTCCTTCTGCTAAGTGCCTTTGCTCAAACCTCAACTCTGGCAGGTAAACACGCTCTGGGGCGGGGCAGGGGATGGAGGGAGGTGAAATATACAAACTTCACATAACTCAGAATTCAAGTAATATAGTCCTTCCAACCTGCTTGCACCCTATCCTAAGTGTATTAACCTACCCCTCCATCTCTATCCCCTTGCTTCGCTCTGTGTTTTTTCAATTATTTCAATAAGCTGCATGATTTAAGCAACTTAATTTGGTCTACAAGCCTTTTTGTTCAGTGACCTCTAGGATAGTTTGCCTGTAGTGTTCTTAAAGGTTACCATTGCATCAAGGTAATTTCCCACATGGCACTGGGCTACATGTAACCCTGAAGGGCATGAAGACTCTTCATAGGCACAGATAGTTTTAAGAGAATAAATTTCCAGGTCCCCAAATTCATATACTTTGTTTTTGTTCGTAGTCACTGAGTCAAATACTTTGAGTCAAATCTTGATCCAGAGGGTTTTCAAGGCTGTGACCTTTCTGAAGCAGATCACCATAGCTGTCTTCCAAGGTGCCTCTGGATGGGTTTGAACTGCCAACCTTTCAGCTAGTAGGGAACACTTAACCACCTGCGCCACATAGGGACTCCTCCAAACTCATACGGAATCGACAAGACAGCAATGGTCGAAGGTGATCTGCCAAGAACATGCCTGTGGTTCCCCTTTTCTTCCCTCACATTTCCCTTTTCCCACTTTACAAAAGAAAGGATGCCTCCTGGCTACCTTCACTTACTATTCTGTATTGCATCCAGGCATAAAAATCCCTGGGCTTCCACGCAGAGTCTCCATTAATCAAGGCACCAAAAACACCACTTCACTCAATGATTAAAGGCATGCATTTCCAAAAAAAATTAACTTTTATGTTTAATCATTATTTACTAAAAATTATAGTACATCTACGTTGTTTTCATCCATTATGTATTGTGGCAATAATAATATTACAATAACTTGAACCAGAAGAAACATTTAGCAGAATCTTAAATATCTAGGAAGCTTAATAATTTGCCATTTCAATTTATGTACCTACTTTTGCTGCTGAGAAATAGGATAGCATGATTAACTGAAGACTTTCGAGCATAAAAATAGAATGCAATTCTGGAGGGGAACTGGAAGTGGAAGAAAAAGGAATAATGTAAAATTTTTGAGTGATGAGGGTTTTGTTCATTTTTTAAATGAATGAAGGTAATCTCAAATCACTATGATGTTTAGCTTTCCCTAAATACATCTGAGTGATATATAGGTTTTATTTTTACATGTTAATAACTACAATACACTGGAAATGGGATCCTTTGCAACTATTTAAACACATAATAAAAAATGTTAAATGTTTTATCAATCAGAGTCCAATCAAGAAGAAGAAGAAAGAAAAAAAAGGCATTTCCAGGTATGCTTTTAACTGTGGGAATTTAATAAAGTTGTATACAGGATATGGAAGAGCTGAGAAGTCAACAGAAGATGATGAAACAGTCCAGAAACTAGCAAAAGCTGGAGCCCTGGTGGTACAGTGATTAAGAGCTACGGTTAGCAATCGAAAAGTCAGCAGTTCAAATCTACCAGCTGCTCCTTGGAAACCCTATGGGGCAGTTCTACTCTGCCCTATACGGTCGCTTTGAGTTGGAATCGACTCTGCAGCAACTGGTTATTTTTGGTTTGGAGTTGCTCCCAGCCAGGATTGGAGGAACAAGATGCTTAGGTATTGTTACCAGAGCTCAGAAGCCAGGACACCTAGAAGCTAGAAGCATGGTGGGACTACCCCGAGAATCTAGGAACCACAGAGTGAAGGGCTATTTTATGCATATTGGAGCCACAGAGGCAACATTGTCACTGCTAGGAACACCATCAAAGCCGAATGAGATGGGAGAAATGAAATTCTCTGGCTTTTCCCCTCCAATTGTCCTTTAATCTTCCACTTGCACCTCCAGTAGTTGCCATACCTGGAAGTCAAGGGAGCCTGGGAGAACTAATTCCCTGAAACAGGGAGAAGGCAAGTGATAGGCTTAAGGGTAGACAGACAGATGATCAGCCTACATGTCAGCTTAAAAATGGGTGAGTAGCATGCAAAAGAATGAAGTTAGACCCCTACCTCATACATATACAAAAATTGACTCTACCTGAGAAGTCAGGATGCCAGAAGATACCATTTGCTATTTTAGCCCCTGTCTCTCAGTCAGTAATTATTTCTACTGTATCTGGACGGAGGGATTTCTATTCCACCGTCAGGTTCCCTCATCATAGGGGTAGGTGAAGAGGAATCCACTGAGGCAGCAGAGGATGTGTACTGGGGAGTTGTGGGAAACAATGTTACATAAATTGAGTGTGATCACATTGTGGGTTTCTTTGAAAGCTTTACAGGGGAGTTGAGAATTTATGAGATAGAAGGATTAAACTATCAGTTATTGAACATTAACTATGTACAAGGATTCTTTCTAAGTAGTTAACACGTATGAACTCATTTACTCCTCACAACAACCTTACAAAATAGGTAATTAATTATCCTCATTTTCAGATGAAGCAACTGAGAGGCACAGAGAGGAATCTCACCAAATGTCACACAACTAGTAAATGGTAAAGCTAGATTTGAATTTAGGCTACTGATTTGTAGCATTTGTCTATTTCTGTGGTATAAATACTCCCATTGTGACCTATTTCAAGCTACCAACACGATGTCACCAAGCACTGAGTTGGAAAGAGATGCGTACCATTGGCTCGTACAACCTGGATAACCCGGTGGCTCCAGTGCACTGTTGAACACAGATTAATAAAATACTTATTTTATGCAAAAAGTACTATGCTAAGCCACAAAGATGTTTAAGCTCCAGTTTTTGCCTTTGTGGTAATGATAGTCTAAATGCAGGGAGAATATTTGCAGTCATGAAATATTAAACAACATATTGTATGTGTGTGTGTGTATAAAATTTTGTAAAGGTAATGATAGTTCACATTTAATTGCCAAGTAAATGTTATGGATATTAGTTTAGAGGTGGAAAAATTGCAGTGGCCCCTATGGGCAAGTAAAATTTTGTGGAGAAGAAAGGATGAGTTATTCAATCATTGTAGAGTTTGCACGGCTGGAGAGGAAGGCATTCTAAACAGGGGTAAGGACATGAACAAAAAGTGCTATAGAAGTGAGTTAATGTTCTTTGAAATCCATTCATTAAATCAGATTACAAAGAGAAACTAGAATTTTTGTCATTGGAAATATAAACAAGTGACATGGATCAGCCCAGCATTGATCATCCAAGAGCAGGAGGGTGAACCAGATGACCTTTTGAAATTCTTTTCCAAATCTGCTGGTTCCCAGAGTTATAATTGATTGGCCTATCTGACTTTATGTCTATATTACTGTCTTTGCAGAAATGCATTCACGAAGACAGCACTGAAATCTAATACACTTGTCTTTCAAAATGGGATGTTATAATTCTGGAATGAGGAGAATCTTTCTCTGGCTAAAATACTAATTTCACATTCTTTTTTGTTAAACTCTGAAGTTTGGCCTTCTGGTCTGTTTCCTAATACTAATCAGGTTTGTATGTTATGCTGATGTCTAATATGTTGTTGACAGATACCCTATGAATTGTAAATCCTACTCACTAGCATGGATTATTTTTAGCATCAATTAATAAATGTTAATTGACAATAACACTATCAAAAAGAATGGATGAACATTAGAGAGAGAGGGACAGAAAGCTGGTTCCATCACTGGGAAGGAGGAGGAGAAAGATCACTGAAGGACATAGGGTGGGGGTAGTGGAGAGACAGGGAGACTTGAGGAGCAGAGACAAATGAGCATTGTAGAAAGTTAACAGCTCTGGAACCGTCTTGACAGTAGTTCATTAAGAGAGCTGCTGATAGGGTTGAGAGTTGGGAGTTGGGAGTTAGAGAAGGGAGATGGTTGGAAATGTGCTGGTGTCTGAGTGCCTGTTGCTCATTAGCCAGAAAGGCAGGGACCCCCAACAGTCAGTCACATAAACAGGTTCTGCCCTCTTTTCATTATCCAATTATTCAATTATTGGTTTAATTTTTTAAAGCCCACCTTATCCAATTTAATTCTCATGGCAATCCTATGAAGTGGGCTTTTTTATTTTTTTAAATCAAGTCTTTTCCAGATTAGAAAACATGGAAATGGACTCAGAGAAGTTATGCAGCTAGTACAAGACCACACATTAAAGTGAGAGAAGCAGGACTTAACCAAGTTCTTTCAGCTTCATCTCCCTTGCTTATTCCACTGTACACAGAGCCACAAATATATATTCAGTATCTATTTTGGACCAAAAAAACCCCCCAAATTCATTGCCATCAAGTCGATTCCCACTCATAATGGCCCTACAGGACAGAGTAGAACTGCCCCATAGGGTTTCCAAGGCTGTAATCTTTACAGAAGCGGACTGCCACATCTTTCTCCCCGCAGTGTGGCTGGTGGTTTCGAACTGTCAATTTTTTGGTTAGCAGTCAAGATAGTTCTTGCCCTTAAAGAACTCTGAAGGTTTTTGTTTAATAGAAGATCATAAGCAGCTTGGGTGAGAAGACAATAAGAGTGTGGTTATAAAGAGATAATGGAAAGGAAGCTAAACTGCTGTCTATTAGAAAAGAATAGAAATTAGCCAGTGGTTCCCTCACTGGGGAGTCCCTGGGTGGTGCAATACACTCAGCTGCTAATTGAAAGGTTGGAGGTTCAAGTTCACCCATAGGTGCCTCGGAAGAAAGGCCTGGTGGTCTACTTCCAAAAGAGGAGCTATTGAAAACCCTATGGAGCCCGATTCTACTCTAACACACATGGGGTCTCCATGAGTTACAGTCAGTTCCCTTACTAAAGAGAAAATCCACAATAGTGGAGAGAATTTGGTTTAAGTCCTGATTCTCTCACTAATGTGTGACCTTAGGCTAGCTTCATAACTTCTCTGGGTCCATTTCCAGGTTTCCTAATCTGAAAAAGAGGTAAGATTTTTTTTTTTTTAAAGCCTACTTCACAAGATTGCCATGAGAATTAAATTTGATAAGGTGGGCTTTTAAAAATTATAACCAATAATTGGATAATGAAAGGAAGGGCAAAACCTGTTTATGTGGCTGGGCTGTGTGACTGTTGGGGGTCCCTGCGTTTCTGGCTAATGAGCAACAGTCATTCAAACGCAGCACATTTTTCTAATGTGGAAAGCTCAACCTCTTCCAGCCACTTATCCCTTATCCCACCCCCAACTCCCAACCCTCGTAGCTGTTTTGGTTTTTGTTCCCTCCCCAACATTTTATTATGAAATTTTTCAAACAGCAAAGTTGAAAGAATTTTTACAATGAACTACCACCTACTTACCAACAAGATTTGACATTAATTTTTTTTATACTTGCTTAATCACACATCTGTACATCTACCCATCCATCTATCCATCTATCAATCTGTTTTTTAAAAAAAAATGAATCTCAAAGTAAATTGCAGGGTTAGTACAGCCAAAGGGATTTTTTAAAACAGGAATATGTTGTATTCAATTTTAGGTTGTTTGTGTTGCTGTACTGTACTTCTTCTTCATCTGTTCATACCTTCAGGAAAGTTCACCATACATAAAGAGGCCTTTGTGAGAATGGTATTTTTAAATAATAGAAATCAAGGGAAGCAGCTGAGTTGCAAGTGTAAATAGATTCAGAGATTGAAATAAAACAATACCCCAGACTCAGAGGGGAGAACCGAAGTGTAATAGAATCAGCAAGTCAGAGCTGGAGGTAACCACAAGACTATAAACTCCCAGGAATTTGGGGGAAGTCCTTGAGAGGGCATCAGATTTGGCACAAAGTGGGAGTAGGGATTTGAGTTCATTTTATCCAGATCCTTTTAGGGGCAGGCAAACACCAGTTGACAAGTGAATTACCTCCCTTTCCTCAGTTACCATTTACTGGAAATAGGTGTGTTCTATCATTGGCAGCAACACCTGTGGTAGAAAGGAGACAGGCAAAGGAGGGGGCAAAGAAAAGAAGAAAGAACCCCTGACTTGTACCACAAAACCCAGCCACTGCCAGTGGGCCTCCTCTGTTTTCTCCACCCCTACCTCTGTCATCTTATTTCCTCCCTCTCTCCCTCTGTCTGGAAACCCTGGTAATGTAGTGGTTAAGTGCTATGGCTGCTAACCAAAAGGTTGGCAGTTCAAATCCACCAGGTGCTCCTTGGAAACTCTATGGGGCAGTTCTACTCTGTCCTATAGGGTTGCTG
The DNA here is from genome assembly GCF_000243295.1 of Trichechus manatus latirostris. Lineage (NCBI taxonomy): Eukaryota > Metazoa > Chordata > Mammalia > Sirenia > Trichechidae > Trichechus > Trichechus manatus. Next base: position 11,074,295 of record NW_004444001.1, on the reverse strand, counting down.
TGAGTCGGGATCGACTCGACGGCAATGGGTTTGGTTTTTTCCCTCTTTTTTCACCTCTGGGGGGTGAAAGAAAGAGAAAAACAGAAGAATATAGAAAGGAGAAATAGGAAGATGAGAAAGGGAAAGGTAAGAGAAAAGGAAGCCACTTTGGGATTTGGGCACTTCTCTCTGCCCTCAGTGCTGATCTTGCTCGATTTTGCTTCTACCTTGAGACTATTTATTAACACAGATAGAGACGAAGGGAGGAGGAAACAAAGAAAGGGGCAGGAGTACAAAGACAAGAGAGGAGAGAAAACTCATCTGGAGTACATCACTAATTTCTGTAAGCATCATTCCTGTCCACGTAATCCAAAGTTTAACCCAAACAACTCACTCTCACAGACCAAGGTAGCTAGATGACCTTGTATCACTAATTAGAAATTGCTTTACAGTTTACTTTTGTATACAAAGGCTTCAAACACCTCTTCTGCAAGAGGAGACAGCCTTCCAGAGTCAGACAGACATTGGATGAAACATAGGGTCATCCTTTGTTTTGTATGACCAAAATTTTGGGGGGGGGAATTACATAACCACTTTGAGTCTCAATTTCCTTATGTCTAAAATGGGGTCAATGACACCTGCTTTCCTGGGTTATTGTGAGAATTAAAAATAAGATGCATTATTGCACAAGTCACATAGTAAGTGCTCAATAAAAGACAGATACTAGTATTACAAGGAGAAAAGCCCTAAGTGTATATGGCTAGTTGGAAATCAAGGTGACAAACTGGTGTGAAGGTCAGAGGAGCTATTTTGGGGAACTGCCTGACTTCAAGATAAAGATTTAAGGTGAGTTAGAAAAAATGTTTTATATAAGCCTAGGAATAATGCAAGGAGCCCTGGTGCACAGTGGTTAAGTGCTTGGCTACTAAACGAAAGGTGGACGGTTCAAATCCACCAGCTGCTTGCTCAATGGGATAAAGATGTGGCAGTCGGCTTCCTTAAAGATTTACAGCCTTGGAAGTCTTATGGGGCAGTCCTACTCTGTCCTATAGGATCGCTATGAGTCAGAATAAACTTGTCGGCAATGGGTTTGGTTTTTGTTTTAGGGATGATGCTAGAACGTGGCAAAGTAATACTTGTTAATATTTAAGGATTAGTAATAAAGATAGTACTGTGGTGAAGAATACTGAATATATTGAGTATACCATGGACTGCCAGAAGAACAAACAGGTCTATCTTGGAAGAAATACAGCCAGAATGTACATTGGAAGCAAGGATGGCAAGACTTTGCCTCACATACTTTGGACATGTTATCAGGAGGGACCAGTCCCTGGAGAAGGATATCATGGTTGGTAGAGTAGAGGGTCAGTGAAAAAGAGGAAGACCCTCAATGAGATGGATTGACACAGTGGCTGCAACAAGGGGCTCAAGCATAATAAGGACTGTGAGGATGGCACAGGACTGGGCAGAGTTTCATTCTGTTGTCCATAGGGTCACTGTGAGTCAGAACCAACTGGACAGCACCCAACAACGACGACACAATGTATCTAGTTGCCAGTTTCTTTAAAACTTTCTTTTCACATGTCTTTTTTTTGTAATATTTATTCATGTTTATTTTTGTAACTTTTTCCCTGTGTATTGGTTTCAAAAGAAATGATAACACATTTAAACATTTTAAAGGGATAATTATGGGAAGAAAAACAGCTAACCTACTTCTCTGATACTAAGACCTATCGCTGAAGTCTGGCTGTTCAGATTCTAACCACAATGATAATGTTGTTGTTGTTAGCTGCCATGGAGTCTGTCGCTGACTGAACTGAACAAAATGCTGCCCCGACTGGACAGTTGCGCTCCGTTGTAGATTTTCATTTCACTTTCATTTTTGGAAGTAGATCACCAGGCCTTTCCTCCTAGTCCATCTTAGTCTGGAAACTCTACTGAAATCTGTTCAGCATCGCAGCAATACCCAAGCCTCCACTGACAGATGGGTTGTGGCTGCCAGGAATCTAACCCAGGTCTCCTGCATGGAAGGCAAGAATTCTACCACTGAACCATACTGCCCCCAGACAATGATAATAGCTAATGATTATTGAGCACTTATTGTGGCCAGGCACTGTGCTAAGAGCTGTACATGAAAGGTCTTATCTACACTTTAAGTGCACTTCACTACAACTCTATGAAGCAAGTGTAACTAGTTGAGGAACTTATTAATCTGTGAGGTGCAGGGAGTACCTAAGCTGAGGTAGTGTACTTTCCTCTGAGGACCTGAGCAGGTCAAATTAATTTTCTGTTGTGTTGTTTTTATTTAATGTTATATATTAAAGATAATTAGTTGTACAATAGCTATATTAAATGTATATGTGCAATTCTTGAATATATAAACCAATTTGAATCTAAATAATATATCTCTAACTCTTAACTAATTTTAGTTCCTTAAAATATTAGGTGACTGGCAAAAGATTTGAACAGACATTTCACCAAAAGATACATGAATGGCTAATATGCCATCCTTGGAATATTAGCAAGTATCACTTTATCAAGTCTGGCATTACTAGTCATTAGGGAAATGCAAATTAAAACCACAATGAGATACTATTTCACACCCAGTTAGATGTAATTATTAAAAACAAAACAAAACAGAAAACAAGTGTTGGTGATGTGGAGAAATGGGAACTTTCCAATATTGCTGATGGGAAAGTAAAATGGGGCCGATATTTTCAAGAACAGCTTGGCAGTTTCTTAAAAAGTTGAACATAAATTTACCATATGACCTAGAAATTTCATTCCTAGATTTAAACCCGAGAGAAGTGAATATACATCCACACAAAAGCTTGTATAGGAATGTGTACAAAAATTATTCATAGCAGCATTATTCATAATAGCCAAAAAATAGAAATAACCCAAATGCCCATCAACTGGAGGGAGAATGGATAAACAAAAACTGGTATATCCATAGAAAAACCAAACCAAACCCACTGCTGTCAAGTCAATTTCTACACTCCCATAACACATACATAAGATCTGCAATGATTTGTTTACATGTCCATTTTTCCTGTTAGACTATAATCCCCTCTAGGATAGGGATTACATCTTACTTTCTCTTTTCATTAGAAGAGGCACTTAATCTACGTTTCGTAAATGAATATGAAGCTGAGAGATACCTAATGCAAGGGAGGAGAGTCTACGGTAGTCAAGTTGTATACATTTGAAAGAAATATCTAAATGTCATATTTTGGAGTAATTTTAAAGGTTTGCCCAGAAGAAGAGACATATTTACTTGCCCCACAACCCCAGTCTTCTTAGGGAGACTGGCTCTCCACTCATCCCCCTCTCTGCAAAGACTTTCGTATCTCTATTTCCATTGGCTCTCTTTTTTTCCTGATCTAGGTCTCTTTTTATAGAAAAAAAGAAAACAAATTCTGTTCACTTATGCAGCTACCCTTTCTATCTTCCCTCTTGTTTCCTTCCTTTCTTTCTTCAACTGCTAAACTTCTCAGATGAGTGATCTGTTCAATAAATTGGTGCTTATACACCATCCCACAATCAAGACTAGTTATGTTGATGTTAAAAAACTTTCTGTCTGAACATAAAGGTAATTTCTCAGTTTCTGCGGTGCAACGGATCGCTTTTGTGTGGCCTTTTTCACCACGGTCTTGTGTAACTCCTACCCAGGTGATTGGGCAGGATGGTGCAGATAGGGTAATTGTGGCCCATCAAAGGGATTGGTCAGTTTTTGCCATCCTGCTGGGCTTGAAATGAGCCACCCCAGAAGTCGGAGAGAGAAGATTCCACCTCCACCAAGGAAGAACTGCCAGGAGCCAGCACGTCCTTTGGACCTGGGATCTCTGTGTTGAGAAGCTCCTGGAGCAGGAGACCGAGAGAGAGCAACTTGTAACCCTGAAGAAAGGGAAAAGCAGTGGCAGGAGAGACTCAGCAGCAGAGACCTAGCAGCAGGAGATGGCTCAGTGGGCTTCTCAGCCCATGGAGAGAGAAAGCTGAGTGCCTTTGGGCAGAAGCCATGTGCCAGGGAGAGGCGTGCCTGTGAGCACGGCTAGGAAGAGGCTGTCCTGATGGAAGAACTGTATCTTGAGTGTCCCTGAGCCTGAATTGTAGCTGTTACTTCTCTAATAAACCCCATAATCATGAGTTCTGTATGCCCATTGCAATGAAATTATAAAACCCAGCAGAGGAGAAGACTATTGGTGTTAGAACTGGTAAAGATGGCAGAGAGAGGAGGCAAGTCTGACCTCCACCTCATAGGAATCAGCCTCGGGCTGTTGATCTTGATTCTCCTTCCTTCTTGTGAAGTTAGAGGAAGTCAGCCATTGCCCCTGCACCATTTTTACAGTTTCTCATCCTCTTTAACTTCTCTAAGTTTCAAAATCTTTTCATAAAGCAAATTTCAAAAAATCTTTTCATAAAGCACTTTTATGAAGTGAATAAGCACAGGTTACTTTAGCTGTTTCCTGAAGAAGAAAGGCAGGTTTCCAGGTTGGGATGCTGCCAAGGAAGGCTGCCTGAATCTCTCAGTATGGAGTTTATGTTTGGGGTTTGGTCCCCTACCCTTGCCAGTTAACATCATCACTGTTCCAGAGCTGAATCATTCCAACTCATAAGAGACTGAGTAAAAACTGAAATGCTGAGTTATTGATTGGCAATGAGGAAATATAACTGTTGGGTGGAATGAACATTCCTATTGGCCTGATGATGTGGGAAGTTTTGTAGAAGCCAAATATCTAAAGACTGCGTGGTCACAACAGAATCGGGGAGTTAGCTACAAAGTTTGAATTTTTAAATGATATTAGGACACTGATGGCCTGATTCATTTGTTTCCCACTCACCTCCATATTATTGGAGTGTGCTATGCCAATTTGTTCTAATTTTGCTTTTCTATGCTTCACAGCTAACTAACCTCTCTTATTCGCACACTATTTTAATGAGGTTATAATTAAGGCTCACTTAATTACAACGTACTGTGATCCATCATTTGTTTATTTAACAAATTAACATTCAGAAGTTAGTCTGACTTCTAAGTTACTGGGAAATATCTCACCGTTGTCTGCTATGTGCACCTATGGCTTGTAAATAAGGATTTCCACATCTTATATTCCTTAGGGCAAGGCACACCTGGATAAATCGGCTTCTTCACTCACCTACGTATTTACTAAACATACTTCCAAATGACTTTTGGCCATTTTCAAAAATCAAATTCTGTAAAATAAGTCTTTAAGGGGGGCGGGGCCAAGATGGTGGAGTAGTCAGACACTTCCGGTGGTCCCTCTTACAACAAAGACCTGGAAAAACAAGTGAATTGATTATATATGACAATCTAGGAGCCCTGAACATCAAAGGCAAAGTTGAGGAATTGGACTGAGCGGCAGGGGGAGGGAGAGATGGTTTGGGAGCAGTGAGGAGTTGCCAGACCTGACCTGCTGGGAGCCAGAGCCCTTCAGGCCGGATCAGCTCATGTGCGTGGTGAGGCAAGCAGCGGCACTCAGGAGGCGTTTTCCACATTGGGAGAGACCCAGTGGCACCGAGTCTACTCAGGCATCCAGAACCAGAGGGAAGCAGCCTTTGATTGGCAAAAGATAAGTACTTGCTTCTGGCCTACTGTGTGGATCAAAAACACCCCACTTTGGGAAAAAACTCTCTCCCATTTACCACCCTGCTCCCTGCTCTGCACTGGGTCCCAGACAGCTTCAGCGATTGCTGAGTCCCCTGGGCCAGAAGTAGGACCTGTCACACACCCTGAGCCATTCTCCCAGCCTTAGAGGGAACAAATTAACAAACAGGGGAAACAATAATCTGCCGGCTCCCCTAAGCCAGGAACTCAGGGTAGGCACAGCTCCTTTGCCTAGGCACAGGCATAAGGGGTCCACAGACCTTGAATGCCTTTCACCCCTGCATAGACTTGTGTGGGCCCATTTCAACAGCATAGGCCCTCATTACCACAGTACAACAGGGTACATATCTGAAGTCTAACTTCAACTGTTTCAGCTGTGAAGTGGTAGGTTCATGACATTTGACACTGCTCTGCCCATTAAGCAGGTTCCTCACCTGCCCACATGAGGGGTCTGAGGATGGGTGGCTCCACCCACGCCACCTAGCCACCTATGACAGGGGCCCAAGAATAAGTGATGCCCCCCAGTCCTTACAGCCAACAGCATTGGGTTCTTATAGTCTGGCTGCAAAACCCACCCACCTACGTGCTCTAGGGAACAGGGAGATGCTTTCCTCCCAGACACTCAGGGGCAGCCATCAGCCCGCTGCCTTGCTCAGCTCATGATCCCCTACTGCAGCCAGATGCCTTTGCCTACACCAATTACCCATGCCAGATAGGACTGTAGGTGAGAGCCTGCACCACACACTTGGTGACTGACTACCTGGTCACCTGAGCTGAATCCATACAAGAAAAGTAAATGGAATCCTGTGCTCACATACTTGGTAACAGATATAACCACCTGGTGACAGGATGTTAGAGCTTCAAAGGCACCAATAATCAAACCAGCTCACATGGGCAGCCTACTTGGGCATATCAAAACAAAACAAAACAAGAAGCTAGGACAAAATAAGTCTTTAAGATCCCACTACACCACAAGTCTGTTGGCTTTTTTCATTGTTCAGGATATCCAAAAGAACATCCCCAACATCATGAAAGTAGTTCCAAAAGTTAGGTTCTAAATATTTCAGCAATGACAAGATTGTAGCAGAAAATGACTATATTATTGGTATGTACTGTAAAAATCATTATCATGAACAAGTGTCCAGTTAAAGAGAAACTACTGAACTAAGTATGATTGGCTAACTTCAAGTGCCATTAATATTCATTTACTACTTATTCATTTATTTTGCTACCTATTAGCACTTGCTGCAAGAAAAGCAATAGCAAAGGCCAAAGGTTTAAGAAAAATTTATGAAAGACGAACTTAAAAGTGGAAAAATTCAATTCATGAATTTTTTCCCATGAGTTAAGAACTGACTGCTATTATTTAGTTACACTCTGATGACATCAGTACAGAAGTATAATTTGAGAACTGCTACTATATTGTGAATATTTTAATATAGTGAAAAATTTTATTATTTCTCTATTATAAATGTAGAAATTGAATTAGAGGCAAATTTTTTTTACAGTATGTGCTTTGTAAAACTTGAATGAAAAAGAAAGTAATTCCTTCATTCAGATTTTTTTTCATCTTGTAAGACACCCATTTCCAGAGATAAACCAGCAGTTTTTTAAACTCTTAATGATATTGCTCCAAACTGTAATGTATAAATGTCACAAAAATTACTATATTACCATAATACAGAAAACGTTACTAAACATTACTAGAGTAAAGCATAGTTTGTGCATTATCATTTGCTTGCTAGTTGGAGAGGGCCACAAATTCTGTTGAAGCCCCAGTGCAGTGGTTCTGAAGAATCAGTATACACCAAAATCACCAGAGGGCTCATTAAAACACTCCCAGAGCTTATTAAAACACCCCAGAGCCCCACCCACCAGAATTTCTAATTTAGTAGGTGTGGAGTGGGGTTCAGATTTGCATTTCTAACAAGACATTGGTGATGCAGCCACACTTTGAAAACCACTGCTCTATACCCTGGGTTATCTTCAACTTAACAAGTCTCTGGTTATCTCTGCTCCTATTCCCCACAGTGGCCTATCAAAATTTTACCAGCTTTATCACTTCATACCCTTTTTACCCTATCATCCCCAGTTTTTCAGCAAAACAGTTTCTTTTCCTCCATCACAGGGAAAACTGGGGTCATCAGGTATGAACTGCCTCAAGTTCCTATCCCTTTCTTCCGGTCTAGGCCTTTTCCTTTTTAAGGCTCATTCCACTTCCTGGGCTCTCGATCAAAAGCCTTCCCAACTCGTCCAGGATATAATTTCATCTTTATGTCCTGGCGATTTTGTCATTGTCCATCTCCTACCCTGGGTATTCAACCCTTCCCTCTTTACCAGCTTCCTCTCCAAAGCCTGAAAATAAGCTCATATTGCTTGATCTTGAAAATCTGCCTTGTGGCCCTGCATATTTCTCTAGCTACTCTCTTTCTCCTTCACACGTCAAGCTCTTGGGAACTTGATTTCTCAACTTCCTTCTCTTCCTTTTTCAACTCATTACAACCTGGCTTGTATTCCTACCACTTTATTCAAGATGCTTTGTCAAAGGTCACCTTGAAATGTCTAAGTCTAATTAACTCTTTAAATCTCATCTTAGTACCATCTCTCTGTTTGAAACTCTCTACTCTCCTGGTTTCTGTGACATCACTAACTTTTCATTGATCTTTTTTTTTTTTTTTCCTAATGTCCCCTCCTCTTAAATGTGGGTGTTTAGGATCTAGTCCTGGTAGTGCAATGGTTAAGCACTTGTCTGCTAACCAAAATGTCGACAGTTCAAACCCACCAGCCTCCATGTGAAAAAAGAACTGACCATCTGCTCCCAGAAATATGACAGCCTAGGAAACCCTATGGGGGCAGTTCTACTTTGTCATAGAGGGTCACTATGAGTCGGAATCGACTCGACGGCACACAACACAGGATCTAGTCTTTGTTCTATCTGCTCTCTCTTGGGCATCTCATTGTCTCCCTTGGCTTTAGTTACAGTCTGTATGCTGTTGGTTCCTCAGTCTAAATGTCCAGCTACTCTCCAGAGCTCCAGGCTTTATCCTAGTTTCTATCCCCACCATTCTGTCTGAATATTCCAGTTGGCAATTGGTTATATCCATCTGATTTTGTATAGTCACCTCAAACATGTCTAAAACCTGCTACTTCGAGTTCCTTGTCTTGATGATTGTTTAAGTCAAGAAATCTTGAAATCATACTTGAGCTCTGCCTTTGCCTCACTTCCATTCCCCATACCTTTTCAGTACCTAATCAGTAAAAACCAAACCAGTTGCTGTCAAGTCAATTCTGGCTCACGGAGATCCCATGTATGTCAGAGTAGAACTGTGCTCCATAGAGTTTTCAATGGTTGATATTTCAGAGGTATATTGCCAGGCCTTTCTTCCAAGGAACCTCTGGGTGGACTGAAACCATCAACTTTTCATTTAGCAGAGAGCACATTAAATGTTTGTACCACCCAGGAACTCCTTATCAGTATCTGTCGTTGTTGTTGTTAGGTGTCGTCAAGTCAGTTCCGACTCATAGCGACCCTATGTAGAACAGAATGAAACCTTGCCCTGTCCTGTGCTGTCCTCACAATCATTGTTATGTTTGAGCCCATTGTTGCAGCCCATGTGTCAATCCAGCTCATTGAGGGTCTTCCTCTTTCTTGCTGACCTTCTACTTTAACAAGATGATGTCCTTCTCCAGGGACTGATCCCTCCTGGTAACGTGTCCAAAATATGTGAGATGAAGTCTTGCCATCCTTGCTTCTAAAGGAGCATTTTGGCAGTACTTTTTCCAAGACAGATTTGTTCATTCTTTTGGAAGTCCATGGTATATTCAATATTCTTCACCAACACTGTAATTCAAAGGTGTCTATTCTTCTTTGGTCTTCCTTATTCCTATCAGCACCTAAATCCTATAAATTCACTTCCTTAGTATTTTTCTTATCATCTTGAACATATGGGGTCACTGTGAGTTGGGGGCCAACTCAGTAGCAGGTAACAATAATATAGCCTTTCCTATTCCACTGACTTAGCTCTAGCACATATCATTTCTTCCCTAAACTGTTAGCTCCTTCCAATCTTTCACTCTTCCAACCTTCCTTCTGCATTAATGCCAAACTGAACTTTCTGAAAGGCATATTTAACCATGTTATTACCTTTAAAAAATTCCTTCCAAGGCTCTCTTTTATTAGATAAAATACAAATTCCTTAACATAGTAGAGAAGAATTTCTGGCTTCTGCTGAGAATTTGCCAAATTTCCAGCTTCCCTTCTTATACCCTGTAATCCCATCCTGCTGGGCAACTTGCAGTTCCCTGTAATGCACTGTGACTTTGCTCATGCTGCTCTCTCTGTCTAAATTACTCTTCCTTATTTTGTTTAATCATTACTCAGTTTTTAAGGCTGAGTTTTTGAGTGATCTTCTCAATAATAATAACAATAATAATGAAAAATAACATTTATGAAGTGCTTATTATAAAGGTCAGCAGTTTGAACCAGGGCTTTGAACCGGTTCATTCCAGTTCGAACCCCTGCTGAGAATTTGCATTTCCACCCCAGATATACTGTATCAGAATCTGCATTTTAGCAAGATCCCCAGGTGATCGTTATGTATAATAAATTTTGAGAACCACTGCTCTACTAGTGGTTCTCAGAAATGACCCCTAACCAGCAGCATTAACATTACCTGGGAACTTGTTAGAAATGCAAATTCTCAGTAGGGGTTCAAACAGGAAGGAACTGGTTCAAAACCCTGGTTCAAACCCACCAGACACTCCCAGGGCAAAAGATGTGGCAGTCTTCTTCCGTAAAGATTATAGCCTTGGAAGTCCTATGGTGGAGTTCTACTCTGTACTATAGGGTCACTATGAGTCAGAATCGACTCGATGGCAGTATGTTTGGCTTTTGGTATTATGTGCCAGGCACTTTATAGACATTCTCATTTAATCCTCACAACAACACTTCAAAGCCATACCACTATAGATGAAGCAACTGAGGCTCAGAGAGACTGTCTTTCTTGACACCTTTTTATGTCCCATTTAATACTTAGTGCCCTCAAATGATTACTCTACTTTGTGTCTCTGCTATAAGCAACACATACTATCATACTATTATAAAAACCAAAAAACCCATTGCCGTCGAGTCGATTCCAACTCATAGTGACCCTATACTATTATAGGAAGGGAAATATCTATATTGGAGATGATAATTTTGAAGTAAATGGTCTTTCGGTGGCAAGGATGGCCAGTATCCCCTCAAAGATTGGGGCAGCTAGAATCTCAGAAACAAAAGAGATAGCCAAACTATTCAGCATTAGAAATAAATAGGAATTTTGGGGATTGGGTAAGAAAGCAGAGAAGGAGAAAGTAGAAAGAAGAAAAGGAGGGGAGTATGTATAGAAATACGGCGGTGTGGCAGGAGGGCTTTTATGCTGGTTAATTTTGTATGTCAACTTGACTAAGCTATGGTTCTCAGAGGTTTGGTCAAACACTAGACTAGTTGCTATTCCACAATGTAATTACTTTCCATAATGCAATGTAATGTAATCAATCAATCAGTTGAAAAGGGAGTTTTTTAGGGTGTGCTCTGCCTCTAGAGTATAAATAGATATTCTGGCAGAACTCATTCTCTCTCCACTCCGTACTTGTTCTGTCTCCTGACCTAAGGATCTTGGGACTCAAACCTGCAGTCTCCAGCCTGTCCCCCGGCCTACGGATTTTGTACTTGCCAGCTCCCACAATCCTGTGAGTCAATCCCTTGAAGTAAATCTCTCTTGTTCTCCCTTAGCCTGGGTTCTCTAGAGGAACAAAACCAGTGAAGCATATATATAAATATATATAGAGAGATTTACTTCAAGGAAATGTCTCACACAATTGTAGGAGCTGGCAAGTCCCAAATCCATGGATCAGGCATCTGACTGAAGACTTCTCCTGGCTCCTGTGGTTACAGGGGCTGATAAACCCAAAATCTGCAGGTCAGTCAACATGCTGCTAGCTCATGAGGTTGTGGGAGCTGGTAAATCCAAAATCTGCGGGTCAGGCGGCAGGTTGAAGGCTTCTCATGTCCCAAGAACCAGAGGTCAGATGACAAGAAGAGTGTAGGATCCAGACAGGGAGCTTTGTGAGAACATCTATTTATCTACTGGAGCCAGGCCCCAACCCCAAGAAAACTCCCCTTTCAACTGATTGGCTGCTCACATCAGATCACAAAATGAAAGATGATTACATAGTGTCTGCCAAACCACTGAGAATCATAGCCTAGCCAAGTTGAAACATAGCATTAACCATCATCCACCCTTTGTCAACTTGGTACCCACACACATCTCTTCAAACCATACATAATCTCTAAACAAAGACAATTATAAAGTCATACATATGATACAACATGTGTACAACTGAAAATGCACTAGCCCTCTTTACATCTTGTATTTTATAATAAGCAATGGGATAAGGGAGGGAAGAAAGCAAAGATATTTGATACATATATACATATACACACATATACATGTATATGCACACACATATAACAAAACGAGGAAGAAATACTCATAACAATTACAGTCCTTGTTTCTGTAACCAGTTGTCATGGATTGAACTATGTCCCCATCATTCCCAGTATTGTGTGGTTGTCCTCCATTTTGTGATTATAATTTTATGTTAAAGAGGATTAGGGTGGGATTGTATAACCCTTACTAAGGTCACATCCCTGATCCAATGTAAAGGGAGCTTCCCTAGAGTGTGGCCTGCACCACCTTTTATCTTACAACAGATAAAAGGAAAGGGAAGCAAGCAGAGAATTGGGGACCTCACACCACCAAGAAAGCAGTGCCCAGAGCAGAGCACTTCCTTTGGACCTGAGGTTCCTACGCAGAGAAGCTCCTAATCCAGGGGAAGATTGATGACTACGAACACCTTCCTCCAGAGCCAATAGAGAAAGAAAGCCTTCCCTTGGAGCTGATGCCCTGAATTTGGACTTCTAGCCTACTAGATGTAAGAAAACTAATTTCTTTTTGTTAAAGCCATCCACTTGTGGTATTTCTGTTATGGAAGCACAAGATAACTAAGACACCAGTCAAGTGGTTGTAGCTGGCATTTAAAACTACCTTCTTCCATGACCAATTTTGTATTTCCTTTGCCCTCAGTTGATCATGGTTATTTGCTTGGTGACATGACCCAAACCTTCATTCCTGAAGGGTCTGGGCCATTAGTAGTCATGTTGGAATTGGGTTGCTGTAGTTTTCTGTTGACTTTAATCACAGGGCATGGTAGTACTAAGAGATGCCCTAAGGAATCTCCTGTGTTCCAGACATACTCTTCTTTACCTACATATTGTAATATTAATCTGATTTCCACTTGGTAATCAGGATCCATCCCACCAGCTAATATGGTAACTCCCTCCTTTGCCTTTGATCCAGAAGCATGAAGAGCCCAAAGTGGCCAGGTAGTTTACATGCACATAATCACTGGTTCCATTTCTCTGGACAGTTTTTAAGAACAGGAACGCTTAATATTTACTTCTGAGTTGTATTTTTGTGTTTTAAATCCTCTTTCATTGTCTCAAAATTTAGTTAAATTTGCTGTGCCCACACAGAGCCTTGCAAGAATGTTTTTGGGCAAATCTAGGAACAGGGCTAAGTTCCATATCTGAGTGGGTATGTGTAGAATAAGGATAGATGGCAACTCATCCATGAACTTCACTAATTTAGCATAAGTGGAACTTCCAAACCAGAGAGGATGGGTGAAAACATTAGACTCCCCTGAAATGTGAAGAAATCTTGAGTTCGGTGTTGGGCATTGGGCTTGTAAATAAGGTGGAATGTAAGTTCAAGCCAATCTTAACCAAGAGCTCTAAAGTCAGGAAGATCTCAGCTGACATCTGGGTTACATATTTTTGCAGCACCTTTGCTCATATTTGTTTATATACCAGGTCCCTGGGTGGCACAAATGGTTAAGCACTTGACTACTAGCCAAAAGGTTGGTAGTTCAAACCCGTCCAGAATCACCTCCTTAGGCTTGGAATTGACTCCATGGCAACTACCAAGAACAATGTTGCTGCGTATTTTAAGGAGCCCTGTTGGTGCAACAGTTAAGAGCTTGGCTATAAACCGAAAGGTCAGCAGTTCAAACTCATCAGCAGCTCTGTGGGAGAAAAGATCTGGAGATTTGCTCCTGTAAAGATTACAGCCTAGGAAACCCTGTGGGGCAGTTCTACTCTGTCATATAGGGTCACTATGAGTTGAAATTGACTCAATGGCACACAACAACAACACTAACCTAAAGTTGGTGGTTTAAAATCACCCAGCAGTTCCATGGAAGAAAGGTCTGGCAATCTGCTTTTGTAAAAATTACAGCAAGAAAATCCTATGGAGCAGCTCTACTCTGTAGCACACAGGGTCACTATGAGTCAGAATCAGCAATGAGTTTGATTTGATTTGGTTTCTGTCCCTCCTAAATTCATCAGTAAAAAGTCTTTTTGAGGGCAGAAACCCTGTTATTTATCTTCAGATCCCCGATGCCTAACAATGACTGGTGTACTTAGTGGATCCTAAATAAATTTTTGTTATAAGAAAAATTGTCACATTGGCATATACTTATTGATATAAGAAAAAATAAAGCCATAACATCATACACAAAAACAAACTCAAAATGGATCAAAGACCTAGATGTTAATGCCAAAATGATAAAGTTCCTGGAAGATAATACAGGGACAAAACTATAGGACCTAATTTCTTTTCGTAATAGATTACCAAACACAGCTACAAATGCATGAGCAACAGAAGACAAGTTAGATAACTGGGATCTCCTAAAAATCAAATGCTTATGCTCATCAAAAGAGTAAAAAGAGAACCTAGAGATTGGGAAAAAATCTTTGGGAATGATATATCTCATAAGGGTTTAATCTCTAAAATATATAGAAAACTTCAGCAACATCAAAAAGACTAACAATCCAGTTAAAGAGTGGGCAAAGGACATGAACAAACACTTCACCAGAGAGGACATTCAAGTGGCCAACAAATATGAAAAGAGGCTCATGATCATTAGCTATCAGAGAGATGAAAATTGAAAGTACAATGAGATACTATCTCACCCCTGCAAAAATGGCACTGATCAAAAAAATAGAAAACAGCAAATGCTGGCGAGGTTGTGGGGAGATTAGAAGCCTGTTCCACTACTGGTGGGATTGTAAGTTGGTTCAACCACTATAGAAAACAGTATGATGCTTCCCCAAAAAGCTAGAAATAGAAATACCAGTGTTATGGATTGAATTATGTCCCCCAAAATATACATGTATCAATTTGACTAGGCCATGATTCCCAGTGTTGTGTGGTTGTCCTCTATTTTGTGATTGCAATTTTACATTAAAGAGGATTAGGGTGGGATTGTAACACCACCGTTACCCAGGTCATATCCCTGATCTAATGTGAAGGGAGTTTCCCTGGGGTGTGGCCCGCACCACCTTCTATCTCTCAAGAGATAAAAGGAAAGGGAAGCCAGCAGAGAGTTGGGGACCTCAAACCACAAAGAAAGCAGAACCAGGAGCAGAGCATGTCCTTTGGACCTGGGGTCCCTGTGCGGAGAAGCTCCTAGTCCAGAGGAACACTGATGAGAAGGCTGACAGAGAGAGAAAGCCTTCCCCTGGAGCTGACACACTGAATTTGGACTTTTAGCCTACTTTACTGTGAAGAAATAAATTTCTCTTTGTTAAAATCATCCACTTGTGGTATTTCTGTTGTAGCAGCACTAGATACCTAAGACTACCAGAAATCCCACTCCTACGTATATACCCTAAAGAACAAAAATCACTGACATGAACAGATACATGCATACCTATGTTCATTGCAGTATTATTCACAATAGCAAAAAGATGGAAACAACCTATGCGGCCATCAACAGATGAATGGATAAACAAACTGTGGTACATACACACAATGGAATACTATGCAGCCATAGAGAATAATGATGAGTTCTCAAAATACATTATAATGTGGATGAATCTGGAGGACATTATGCTGAGTGAAATAAGTCAATCACAAAATGACAAATACTGTATGATCTCACTATTATAAAAAGTATAAAAAGACGAGAATAGGTATACATACAGAAAGCAACATTCTTTGGTGGTTACCAGGGGTGGGAGGGAGAGGAAGGTGGAATCACTTTCTAGATAGTAGACACTTGTTAGTTTGGGCGATGGTTAAGGCAATACTGAATAACGGTGAAGTCAGCACAACCTGACCAAGGTAAATGATGACACTAAGCAGTACACAAGAATAAGTGATGATTTTGGTAAAATCCACAATATATGCAATTTTGCAACAGTAATAACAATCCAAAAATATGTGAGTGGTTACGTAGGTAGATACCTATGTTCATATATGTATAGGTAAGCACATACAAACATACAGATGAGCATGTATAGGTGTTTCAGTAGGCAAATGTATATACATGTTTGTGTGTCCTGCATGTATATTCATACTAAAAATAAAGCACATAGGGGACACAGTTAAGGATACTTCTAGATATAACCAAACACCTCACAGGATTGGGTTACTGGGTTTGAGGGCTTTGGACCATAGTCTCAGGGGCAACTCAGTCAATTGGCATAATATAGCTGACCAAGATAATGTTCTACATTCTAGTTTGGTGAGCAGCATCTGTGGTCTTAAAAGCTTGTAAGTGGTCATCTAAGATACTACTACTGGTCTCTACATGTCTGGAGTAAAAGAGAAGAAAGCCAAAGACTCAAAGAAGAAAGTAGTTTACAGGACTAATAGTTTACATGAACCACAGCCTCATTTACCTTCAGACAAGAAGAACTAGATGGTGCCTGGCTACCATCACTGACCGTTCTGACCAGGAACACAATAGATGGTCCCAGATAGAATGGGAGAAGAATGTAGAATATAACTCAAATCACTAAAATAGGCCAGACTTACTGGACTAGTAGAGACTAGAGGAACCCCTGAGACTACTGACTTGGGTTGCCCTTTAAGCTTGGAACTCAAACCACTCCCAGTGGTCACCTATCAGCCAAAAGACAGAGTGGCTCATAAAATCAATAATATCACCCATGAGTACTGTGCTCCTCTAAACAATCATCTAAATGAGACCTAAAGGTCAGCATTTACCCTAGACCAAAGATGAGAAGGTAAGGGGGACAAGGAAGCTAGATTAGTGGCAACAGAATAACCAGAATGGAAATAATGAGAATGTTGACACATTGTGAAAAGTGTAACAAATGTTACTGAATAACATGTATAAAAATTGTTAAGTGAGAACTTAATTTGCTATGCGGAGCCCTGGTGCCTAAGTGGTTAAGAGCTCGGCTGCTAAGCAAAATGTTGGCACTTAGAATCCACCAGCTGCTCCCTGGAAACTCCATGGGGCAGGTCTACTTTGTCCTATAGGGTTGGTATGAGTGAGAATTGACTCGATGGCAATGGGTTTGGTTTTTTGTTTTTTGTTTAATTTGCTATGTACATTTTCTCCAAAAATGCAATAAAGTATTAAAAAAAAAATTAAGCCTTAATACGTGAGATATGATTTTGTGTTGAATTTGTTCTCATTTAATGCATTAAAATATGAACATTATAAAAAGTACTCAATACTTAATTAAAAACTGGGAAACAACAAGAAACTACAAATTACTGTGCATTTTCAATGTGTCAGGAACTTACCACTTAAATTTTTTGTAAACAAAATTTTATTGTGTTTTTGGTGAAAGTTTACACATCGGATTAGGTGCCCATTCGACAATTTCTACACAAATTGTTCAGTGACATTAGTCACATTTTTCACAATGTGTCAACAGTCTCTTTAATTGCATTCTGGTTGTTCTGTTTCCAGTACTCTAGTTTCCCTGCTCCCCTCTCATCTTTGCTTTAGAGTAATTGTTGACCTTTTGGTCTCATATAGATTTTTTTTTAGTGGAGTATTCACAGGTAATATCTTTATTTTTTGTGCCAATCTGTTATTTCACTAAAAGGTGACCTCAGGGGGTAATTTCTGTTCAAAGCTTAAAGAGTATCTCAGGGCGATAGTCTCAGGGAGTCCTCTAGTCTCAGCTGGTCCAGTAAGTCGGGACTTTTTAAGAATTTGAGTTCTGTTCTGAGTTTTTCTCTGAGTCTATCTGTTGTGGCCCTGATCAGAACAGTCGATAGCGGTAGCCAGGCACCATCTAGTTCTTCTTGTTTCAGGGTAGATGAGGCTGTGGCTCATGTAGGCTATCAGCCCTGTAGACTAGTTTTTCTTCTCTGAGACTTTGGTTTCCTTCTTTCTCTTTTGCTCTTGATGAGTAGAGACCAATAGTTATATCTTAGATTCCCATCAGTTTTGATAACAACCCTACCACATAGCTAATATTGTTATTTAACCTTTCACAGCACATACCAAAGTGATTAGGAAAACCAGACTACTGCGACCAAAGACGTTACAGAATGCACACATTTCTGACAGGGAGGGCCCAGATATGGGAGCAGTTTTCTTTAAGAAACAGTTCTACTGAAAAACAACATGGAAATAAAAGTAATTTAAAATGTTCAGGACATATAAATGCATAACCAGATCCCCAAACTGCCATTTAGAATGCTTTGTATTATGGGATATAAAAACTGCCCTCCCCTCCCCCACCTATGGGATGTTATGTTGACACCCAAGACAGTCAAAGCCTCCCACAATTCAACATCCCGCTGTTTTGCCTCTTAAAAAAACACATTTACACTTAGAAAATGGGATGAGGTGGGATTTCCTCCTGCAAAATGTTTCTAGGGCTACTAAAATCTTGCATTTACAAAACAGTTGATGAAAATATTCCTCTGGATTTTACAAGAAAGGCGATATATAGGACCACAGATAAAACACGGTAGACAACATTAATCAGACTTGGCTTCTTTCTCTCCTGCTTCATCAGAGGCTGGACTCTGTTTTTAGCTTCTCTGTTTTCTGCATGTCAGTCTTCTTTAGTTTCTTGGTTAGCCACTTCAGCTTATTTTCCCTTTGCTCTCCTTTTCCCTTTTGTTTGCACTTTTTGTCTGAGGATTTACCATTTCCTCCTGTATTTTCTGGTTTCCCACTTCTGCAGGAGTAGGTTTAGCCGACAACCTTGCTGATCTCTTGGGCTCCTCCTTCACTGCCCCTTCAGTCCAGTTGACCTCCCTCTTGGGCATTTTGGCAGTGGTGGGCACTGCCGGGTGCCTGTGGGCCGCAGAGTGCCAAGAGCTTTCGTAAAGCTGGGCTGCCTGTCACTGCCACTCCACCCAGCGCTTGACTGCCGGGACCCGAGGCAGGGGCGGTGGGAGAACCTTTTTCACATTTTCTTAAAACAAAAGTATAATATTCCTTGACATATGTTAGACAGGTCTGGATGGGTCTCTATCATAGGAGCAGGATTAGATTTGATTAAATTATTATAAAATGTTACAAAGCTAAGCTCTGCTTTATTTTCATAAAAACTTGTCTATGATGGCAAAAACATTGAAGATAATGAAAACACTATAATGAATTATTTATTCATGCTCGAAACTGAATTCTTGATCTCTCCCACCCATCTAAAATACTCCATCCCAGTCTTTCCCAACTCAGTTAATGGCAAATCCATTTTCCCAGTTTCTTAGAACAAACACCTTAGAGACATCCTTGACCTCTTTCTGTAGAATCTTAAATCAAATGTGTCAGCAGATTGTATTGGATTTCAAAATATATCCTGAAGCCAACTATGTCTTACCGCCTATATTGTGACAACCCTAGTACAGCTACCATCATCTCTTGCCTCGGTTGCTGCAGTAAGATCCATCACCTTACAGACTATTCTCAACTCAGTAGCCAGAGTGATCTGTTCAAAGCCTAAACTACATCACGTCAATCCTCTGCCAAGAGCCTCTTATGATTTCCCATTAGAGTAAAAACTAAAGTCCTTATAATGTCACCCAAGGCCTTCCACCATCTGGCCCCCTAGTCTCTCTCTGACTTCACATCACACTATACATTTTGGTCACTCTCCTTCAGCTCAAATGACCTCCTGGCTGTTTCTTCAACTTGCTAGGCCTGTTCCCACCTCAGGCCATTGGCACTGGCTGGTCTTGCTGTCTGGAAAGCCCTTTTTTCAGATATCTGTTTCAACTTAGTTATGGATTGAATTGCGTCCCTGAAAAATATGGCTGCTAACCAAAATGTCAGCAGTTTGAATCCACAGCTGCTCGTTGGAAACCCTCTGGGGCGGTTCTACTCTGTCCTATAGGGTCTCTATGAGTCAGAATTGACTTGATGGCAGTGGGTTGGGTTTGTATCCGTGGTTATAACCCCATTTGGGAATGGGTTTTCTTTGTTATCATAACTAGCAGTATTAGTGTAGGGTGTGTCTTAAATCAATCTCTTTTGAGATAAAGGAGAGCAGGTTAAGCAAGGAAGCAAGAAAGCAGAGATGGGGGAAGATAGATGCCATGCCACATGGAAATCACAAAGGAGATCCTAGAAGCTGAAATGAGATGAGGAGCTTCCCCCAGAGCCGACAGACAGAAAGCCTTCCCTGAGAGCTGGCCCCCTGAGTCTGGACTTCTAGCTGCCTAAACTGAGAAAATAAACTTCTGTTTGTTAAAGCCACCCACTTGTGGTATTTCTGTTATAGTAGCACTAGATAACTAAGACAACCTTCTTCAAGTCATTATTTAAATACCAGTTTCTCAATCAGGTCTACCCTGATTGCCCAATTTAAAAATGACAATTCCCCCCATTCCTGCTGTGCTTCATTTATACCAAATCACTTCCCTGCTTTCTAATTTTTCCCTCTATAACACTCAAGGCCTTCTAATATAGCCATATATTTAGGTATTTATTTTGTTTATTGTTTAACTCCTATAAGAATGTAAGTTCAATGATGGCATGGAGTTTTGTCTGTTTTGTTCACTGCTATATCTGCAGCTCCTAGAATAGTGTCAGGCACATGGTAGGCCCTCTATAAATATTTGATGAATGAATGAAATAATTAGCACCTCTCTCACCTGCACTCAGCAAATAGACCTCATCTTCAGGGAAGAAATGTAAAAGTTGTTTATTTACAGTACAAGACGTATTAGGTATTGGATTTCATGGGAACGAGAGCAACTACGTTTCCATGTACCTAGAGGTCTGCTGCAAAAGATCTCTTTAAAGTATTAAAAAGCAAAGATGTCATTTTGAAGACTAACATGTGCCTGACCCAAACCATAGTATTTTCAATAGCCTCATATGCATGTGAAAGCCGGATAATGAATAAGGAAGACCAAGGAAGAACTGATGCATTTGAACTGTGGTGTTGGCAAAGAATACTGAATATACCATGGACTGTCAGAAGAACGAACAGATCTGTCTTGGAAGAAGTACAGCCAAAGTGCTCCTTAGAAGCAAGGATGGCAAGACTTCATCTCACATGCTTTGGACATGTTATCAGGAGAGACCAGTCCTAGAGAAGGACATTATACTTGGTAAAGTAGATGGTTATCGAAAAAGAGGAAGAACCTCAACCAGAAGGACTGACATAATGGCTGCAACAATGGGCTCAGACAAAGGAACAATTTTGAGGATGGTGCAGGACCAGGCAGCATTTCGTTGTGTTGTACATAGGGTTGCTATGAGTTGGAACTGACTCAGCAGCACCTAACAACAACAACAGAAGGTTCAGGGGCCTTTTGAAACCCTAATATTCTATGATTCCCATCCCAATCTGCGTCTCAGAAACATGAACATTTTCTAAGCAGTTAAGTACTATCTTTAGAAGATCCTGGAGCTGGTTGAATGGACATGGGGAATCAGGGATGGAAAGGAGGAGTGTGCTGTCAGAGTGTGGGGAGAGCAATTACAGTCACATAACAATCTATGTATAAATTTTTGTACGGGAAAAAATAAAATTAAAAAAAGATCCTGGAATGTTAAACCTACTATGAGAGGTCCCTAAGAGGGTGGTCACAGTTACAGTTCTACAGCCTGCCCAGCACTGACTCTCTTAACAGTTCTTCTCTAACTGGTTAACCAGTGATACTCTGCCGACTTTGAAGTACGGTATATGAGTCGGAATCGACTCGATGACAACAGGTTGCTTTTTTGGTATTTCAATGTAACTGGAAGAAAGGGGATGCCAATTTGATTACAATGTGAATAATTTTGTGACCCTACCCTCCAGTGCATCAACAGGTTTGATTAGTATATATTTTTCACATTGGTCTTTCTTTTGAAATGTATAACGTCAGTTGAACATCCAAGTCTGCCTAAAGCAAGAGCTCTGTATATTCATGCAATTTTTGGAAGCATAAATATGAATGCTGAAATTATGCTGTACAACTTTAAATTATGCTGTACAACTTTAAATTATGCTGTACATCCATCCTTTCGTCATTCTTATTTTAAAGGAACATAGAATTTTAGGGTTGCAAGGTTTTAGTTTGTTTGGTTCAATTATTTCATTTTATAGATATGGAAAGTAAGGCCCAAAGATGTTAAGTGACTTGCCCAGGTAGCACAGAGATGAGTAACCTTTTTGGCAGAAACAGCTTGTTCTAAAGATAAAACAAAGTACCTTTGAGATTGCAAACTGAAAAATAGTTCTCCATGTTAGACAAATATTTGAATATAACAATAATTTCTAATACTCAATTCTGCCCAGTTTACTTCCATGGTAACTGTTTTAAGCATTAGAAATCTAAGGCAAATACAGCAAAGGATAAAATGACTGATAAATAGGAAAACAAAGTCTCCATAAGCATCCTAATAAATAAGAGTCATGGATCACAAAACAGTAAGAAATTGAAGGTTACCTGACATGAATTGTCTCCATGGAATCCATAGGAGACGAAACCACTTTATCACACAGATGGTTTCATATTAGCTATGACTTTTGCTATTCTTTGGGGAATGTAGACTTCTTTTATTACTCTATTTTCTTGGTAATGTGCTTGAAAGGGAGTCCCTGGGTGGTACAAATGGTTAAGCGCTCAGCTATTAACCTTAAGGTTGAGGGTTCAAATCTACCCAGAGGCACCTCAGAAGAAAGGGCTTGTGATTTACTTCCAAAAAATCAGCCACTGAAAATCCTATGGAGAATAGTTCTACTCTGACACACATGGAGACACCATGAGTCAGAATCGACTCACAGCAACTGTTTTTCTTTCGGTACTTGAAAGGGTTTTTCAACTATTGTATAACAGTTTTCCTTGCAAGGAATTATGACAATTGTTACTTTCCTCTATACTTCACACTTTGCCCAGCATTGAGTTGAGCCCTGAATTACAATTATGGTGAGCTTTCACATTCTAAATATCTTTATTCTTTTGAAAGTTTAAGTGTTTGGCAATATGAAGTATTGGGGAGATTAAAGAAAACTAAACACAAAATTAGCAGAAGACACAACTACAATCCACACAGGAAATAATGAAATAAATTGGAACTTAAAACAATATAAGCAAATAGGAGGAAGGAAGAGATTAATCTAGAATACTTATATGAAGTAGTAATGCTTAAAAAAACCTGGTGGATTTACTGGACACATTGAGACTGGAGGAAACCAGAATCTATTGCCTGGAAACAACTTTTAAGCCTTGAACTGAAACTATCCCATGAAGTCATCTTTAAATTAAACATTTTAGCTCATTTAATAAAGAATGTTTGCCTTGAGCATTGTGCTCTTTTAAAGAATGATCTATATGAGATTAATCGGACAACAGTAATTCTAAAACGGGGAAGTGGGGGCAAAACCACTGGGTCTAGTTGATTTGACTCATACTGACCCTATAGGACAGAGCAGAACTGCTCCATAAGGTTTCCAAAGCTGTAATCTTTAGGAAAGCAGACTGCCACATCTATCTCCCATAGAGCGGCTGGTGGGTTCAAATCACCAACCGTTAGGTTAGCGCCCAGTGCTTAACTACCGTGACACCAGGGCACAGAAGAGACTTGGACTGGTGAAATAATACGGGCAAAGATAAGAATAGTGACAAAATGTGAAGTATGGAACTATTGTTGATGATCTGTACATGTAAACATTGTTGAAGGACTGTATGTTTTGTTGCACATATTTTCACCCCGCCACCTCCTCCCCCCGACAAAAGACCTGAAGGTTGATAGTAGTATCTCTATTAAACAAAATTTTAAAATACCTGATGTGGTAGGAGCGTATGTGAGCATATGGTAATCAGTTTTCTTCGTTAAGCAACCAAAAATAATGTTACAAATACCAAGAATACTTCAAATAATGTGAAGAATGAAAGCAACCGAAGTGAAGTCATTGCCTTATGATTGTATTCTTTAAGAAACTAAATATATGTATCTCGACCAAATGACGTGAGAGGACAAGCTGCACACTTCAATAGTCGGGGTGCAGAGTTTTAAAATAGAGGGACAGGCCAAAACCCTAAGGAAAAAAAAACATTGGCAGTCGTCCCTAAAAGATCTTCAAATAGAAAAAGGTTTTCACTATCAGAAACGTGCTCATCGCGCACCATCTCCCACTGTCTCTTGGATGATTTTGTGCAGGGCCAGGGTGGGAAAATGGTGTTCTGCCACCGGGCCCCGCGGAAGAGCTGGTACTTCTTCATTGTTTCAGAAAGAGTTCCATATCCACATCCCAGCTCGCTCATTCACTGCGATCCTTTCGGTAGCTGATCTTTGTTTCCCTTCACCATTTTAAACGCACAATCCGTCTAAAATCCCCGTCCACCCCAATTCCTAAAGAGAAGCTTTCAATGGCTAATCTGCCTCAAAGCTGAAAACAAACTTTCTGTGTCGTTCACCGAATCTCTTGAAAACCCTAGCCCATTTAGCGCCATTCCTAAAGAATTCAAAGCCTGGAGCTTGAACACCTATCATTCCACACCTCTCCCAACTCTCCCCGCTCCAAGACCCCGCGGTACAGCTCAGTGTTACCCCCCAACGCCCTGAGGGCCGCGCGCGACAGCGCGGGGAAACCAGAACGCCCAAGCGCGCACGACGCCCCGCCCCCACCGAGTGTGGCGGAAGTAGCTTACTCTCGGGAAAGTAGACCACGCGCCACCAGTCCAGCGCGCATGCGTCAGCGCTCGCTGTACTAGTGGTGGGGTGGCGTATCGCTACCTCCTTCTTCACTACCCGCCTCACACAGACAGCCCGGCTCACGCCAT
>NW_004444001.1:10987929-11049487 GCF_000243295.1 Trichechus manatus latirostris | reverse complement strand
GCGGAGTCACCTTTTCCCTGTCAACACTCTCCCCCCCTCCTACGCCGCCCCTTTCCAAGCGTGTCCGGGGCCGCAGCAGCAGAAACTGCATCTTCTCTACCCCACATTCTCCACGCGGGACCCGCAGCCGTGCCTACAACTGTTCTTAAAGCAGAGGTTGTAGAGGGTGTGGGGGGCGATGGGAGGCGGGCTCGGGAAAAGGCATGGAACGGGGAAGGGCGCTGCGCCGCTAGCCTCGCGTCTCTGGGCCCTTTCCCGCCGCACCGCGATCCCCGCGCCGGCCACGCCCCGGCTGGAGGGCGGCCGCCCGGGAGTAATTGGCGTTTACAGTGGAGGGTTGGAGGGGAGGATGGTCGTGTGTGGCGCAGGCTCGGCTTGGCGCTCAGTTTCTCCGCGGAGTGAGGAATTGACTGTTGACTCCTCCCAGTTGGCGGGTGGGCGTGGGGCGAGGGGAGCTGGGCAGATGAGCTCCCGGGTGTTGGTGGTTTGTGCTAAGAGAAGCGTCTTGAGTCATCTAGGTAGTGGTAGGAAGAATCCTTATAGAAGGAAGTTGTTGCTTAAAATTTGTAAGGTAGGTAGTAAGTAGAAGTGTAGTGTCAAGAAAAAGGAAAAGATCGACTCTGTTCTACCTGGGAGAGCCCACGGCTGTGACCTTGCGGAAATTAATTACCATTTTTGCCTCGGTGTTCTGGTCTGTAAAACGGGGATCTTAATAGCCTAACTCAGAATTATGAGGATTATATGATATAATACACATTTAACGCTTCGAACAGCGCCAGGCACTGCTAGCTGCAATTAATTTTGGTCGCTAGGTTTTAAGAAGTTCAGAATGTTATTTTATAAATTAAAAATCAGGAGACTTAGTCTGACAAGTGAGAGTGAAGTTGTGGGGACATATATATGATTATTGTATCCGTGGACAAATTAGCCTATTTCCATGAGGTTGATGGAAACTTTAAACTATTTCCTTCCAAAGAAATGAGTATTTATTTGGAAGAGGTGGGTTTGGGGTTTTCGTATACATGAGGAGCAGAACCTTGGAAAAGGGATTAAATTAGGACTACAGAGATTTACTTGAAGATTCAATTGAAGACAGATTGATAGAATTCTAGTGAATGTTCTAGATAGACTAGATTTGACCGAATGTGAGAAACAGTTTTGTAAAGCTACTTTGCAAATATAGAATGCACTTCTTTGTGCTATTGCAAATTTCTTGTCTGTGGGGATATTCAAGCAAAGTGTGCCTAGGCCTAAGGCGCAGTGTCCAGTAGAACTTTCCGCCATGATGGAAATGTTCAATAAACTGTGCTGTCTAGTATAGTAACTAGTGTCCGCATGTTGCTCTTGAGCATTTGAAAGGTGGCTACTGTGACTGAGCAACCTGGTTTTTAATTATAATTTAAATTTAAATAGCCCATGTAGCTAGTGGCTACCGTATCGGACAGGGTAGATATATAATCTAAACTACTATGCGACTCCTTCCAGTTCTTGATTTGGTGGGGTTTGAATCGGAGAAGCCAGCTCGTGGAACATTTATTGCCTTAGGGAATCATAATTAATATTCAAATAATGCCTCATTCAAATTCTGCAGCTCAAAACATGAGTCTGTTAGTACTTTACAGCTTGCCAAATTAAAGCACAACATTCTTTTGATTCCTAAGTTGTACAGCTAATACCAGATCCGGTTGGAGAGCTAGAACAATACTAACTGAAGTTTTCTTTAATCATTACTGTACTGTATTGTGGTCATGGTTTCCACTATCCTTTATCACTTTGATTAATTTTCAGTGAAAACTTTTCAATTCTTTTATTCTTGAATTTTTTTTTCCATTTGAAAGATAGTGCTTTTTTTTACCAAACTTTTTGTACAATAAAGCAATTTGATAAATTATATGGCAACCTTCAGGCACTGGGCCAATTTGGAAGTAATTTTGTGGTTGTCAGTATTCAAAACTTTTGAGGAGATCTAAGTCTGAAATTTGTTGAATAGTGTTTCACAAGATTTACGTTCTTTGAAATATATGGATCTGTTTTTCCTTTTCAAGCAAGTGTTTATAAAGTTAAGTTTGAAAATAGAATTTTTTAAACTTTATTTTTAGCTGGCCTGATGTCTATAAAATGGTGCCCTTGGTCTCAAGGCTGAAGGTAGTCATCAAATCTGGAACAAGAACTTAAAACTCATGAATTAAGTCATATACATAGAATAGTCCATAACATACAAATTGTAACAGGTTGCTCTTATACAGGGTGACACTATGCCTCAATTTTTCTGGGACAGTTGTGATTTAATCCCAGATCAAAAATGTCCCCATTTGGGGTCATATAGTAAATAGTGTGATCACTCTAGTTTTAGGTTTGTTGAAATGTAACATACAGCTATACATGATTATCATAACATTTAGGAAGGTTAACAGTATTGCAATCCCAGAAGTGTACTTGCTTTCAAGTAGTGACAAAGTTAATGCTTTTGTGTCTAAGTAATAGATGAGACACCTGGAATAAGGCCAGTAAGTGACTTGTCCATTTAAGCCACCTGTAATTTAAAAGTACTTGCTTTTCTCTTTATTAAAACAAACAAACCCGTTGCCGTTGAGTCGATTCCGACTCATAGCGACCCTATAGGACAGAGTAGAACTGCCCCGTAGAGTTTCCAAGGAGTGCCTGGTGGATTCAAACTGCCGACATTTTGGCTAGCAGCCATATGGCTCTTAACCACTACGCCACCAGGGTTTTCTTTCTCTTTATAACTGTATAGATACCTTGGGCAGATTAATTTTTGGTCTTAAAAAAATGACCTTTGGGTGTAGGAGGCTGCAGAAAAAATTAGGCCTTGCCTGTCATATTCAAAGATCAAGTATTCTTGTTGAAAATAACAGCCATTTTATTTTATGGTGAGGTTGAGGAATTAAATCAGTCAGAAATCTGTTTATTATGTATTAGAATGTCAAAGAAGGATTTTGCTTATAGTTCACACAAATAATAAAGAGAATTAATTCCACCAAATGCATTGTTGTATTAATTGAATTTATACTGTCGTGGTTACAATATTTAATTGGGAGTTAAACACACTTGGTTTGAGTCCTCACTCTGATTCTTTCTAATCATGTGATTTGGGGCAAGTTATTTAACCTTTCTATGAAGGCTGTTTCCTCATTTATAAAATGAAGATAGTAATAGGTCCTACTTCTAGATTCATGTGGGTTAAATGAAGTAACCACATGATGTGTTGGGAACAGCACAGCACACAAGAAGTAATGAGGTGCGGAACCCCTTGCAGTAAACAATTCGGTCTTTGGTCCTGGTTCCTGCGAGCAGGACCACACCCTTAGTGGGGGACTACCCGGGCTAAGAAGGATCACCTGGGAACTGATGCTGACTAAGCCTCAGGAGGCCATGTGGTGAGGCTAATAAAGGCCTTGGAGGATGGAGGCTCACTGGAGCTTCTAGGTTGGAAGGGCTGAACAGTCTGCTTTTGGAAGGTAAGTCTGTCCCCTGGGGACGTGGAAGCCTTGAGCCAAGACCCCTCCGGATCTCCTCGTTGTGTTTGTATCCTTTTCCCTTCTAGATTAAAGATAGCCCTTTCCCTGTAGTTGTGAGTTGTTCCATTGGATTATCAGACCTAAGAAATAGAGAAGGAACTGGTATCGCCTGGCCTGGCCCCTGGTGAATGGGGATGAGAGAGAAAGGGCTGAGTGGAACGGCTAGGGTCTGAACTGACCAGGGAAGGGAAGCTGAGATTTCCCTTGTCTGCCTTGATATTGCAGAAATACTTGATAAATATTAGCTACAATAGCCTTATGTTTATTAAATAATAGCTCTAGAAGAGCTATTAATTTTCTGAGATGCATTGTAGGTAGGTGCAGAGAGCACGTAAAACTAATTCTGAAAACCAAGGTTTTGTCCTTTTTCTGCCATATTCTCTCTTCGGGATTTTGGTTAAGATATTTAACTTTTCTGAGCCTCAGCTTCCTCACCAGTAAAATGGGACCAGGAGCTAACCTCATTCCACCTCTTCATAGGATTGTTGGTGGGCATGAAATGAGAATTACATTTACAAATTGTCTTATCTTTACAAACATCTTTGTTTTTAAGTGGTTTTGCCTCGTCTGTCTACTGTGTGCCATTGAGTCGATTCTGACTCATAGCAACCCTATAGGACAGAGTAGAACTGCTCCATAGGGTTTCCAAGGCTATAATCTTTATGGAAACAGATTGCTAGATCTTTCTCCTGCAGAGTGGCTGGTGGGTTAGAACCGCCAGCCTTTTGGTTAGGAGCTGAGCACTTAACCACTGCGCCATCAGGAATCCTTGTCTATTTACTACCTTCAGTAAAGACTGACCCCAAATCTTTATAAAATTGTTGTATGTTTTAATTTATATACCAGTGGAAGTAGAGTATAATAAGCACTATCACCAAAGTCTGTCCTCTTTGACAAATATATTTTAAAGATGACAGTAACGGTGCTTTATTGATCTGGTTACAATATATTCTCTACAGACAACAACTCCACACTACAGATAAGGAGTTCCCAACATTTTCTTGGGCACTTGATGTGTTCCATCCACTGTACTAAATACTGTATCTCATTTAGTTATCCAAACAGATCATACCCATTTAACAGGTGATACTGATGAGGCTGTTAATTTCAGGAATGGGTCTATTAGGGTTTTTTGCAGTATACTGCTGCCTCTGATAATACCGCTCTGAAAGTACAATGGATATTGAAAGTTAAGTAAGGTAATGAGTATGAAAGTAGCATGCTGTCTGACATATAGTATGTGATAGGTACTGAAAAAGCATTATATTCACTGAATTCACAGGAACGTAAATTGAAATAATTTATGTAAATGTACTTTATAAACTGTAAAATACTGTACAAATATAAATTACCTAAAAAATCTTGAAGCGTGTGCTTTTACTATTTTAAGTGCTGTAGAGGTTGTATGACTGAATCCTGAAAATTTCACTTTATTCATGTAATTTGTCTTTGAGTCTTTAAAAGACCGTTCCTAATCATAATGTTTTTTCTTTGAGAATATACAAAATATTTAATGATAATCCTTTGTGATGCGTTTTTAAGTAGTTATACTTTTGGTCCTGTTCATCATCATCATCATTGTTAAACATGAACTGAGTGCTTTCTATTGTAACAGGCACTGTCTGAAGTGCTGTACATGTTATTTCATCTAACGTATGAGAGGAATCTTTTAAATCTCCATTTTAAAAATGAGAGAATTGAGGCAGGGAGGTGACGTGACTTGCCCAAGGTCACATGGTAAGTATTAGAGCCTGTATTTGAACTCCAGAGCCCAGCTGTTTGTGCTACACTGTGGTTCAGCATGAGCAGATCTAGCACAACAAAGTTCAGTATGACAAACACATTGTGGAGATCTTGTGGGTTAATTAAGATACACTTTTATTTGAATGTTCCTCGTGGTGTGGTAGAAAGAACTCTGGACCAGGAGTCAGGGGACCTCAGTTTTAGTCCCAGCTGTATCACTAAATAGTGATGTGTCCTTGGGCAGTTCAAGAAACCTCTCTGGACTTCAGTTTCCTCACCTGAAAAATGAGGGATTTGGAGGAAATTAGTGATTTTTTTCAAACTGTAGTTAAAACCTGCTTAGATGTCTTTGGCCCCCCCTCCTGC
This sequence comes from Trichechus manatus latirostris, assembly GCF_000243295.1. NCBI lineage: Eukaryota > Metazoa > Chordata > Mammalia > Sirenia > Trichechidae > Trichechus > Trichechus manatus. Next base: position 11,043,839 of record NW_004444001.1, on the reverse strand, counting down.
CAATTTGCATAGTTACGCTTTTGTCTCTTAGTTTTCTGTCAGCGTTCAAGATCTCCTTTTAAACAAAGAATTCCTAAACTTTAAAGTCATCAGTCTCCAAGATAATGACAACATAAGTCCCCTGAGAACTATAACTCCTCAATAATTCCACATTATTTTAGTGTGTTAGAAGGAGATGAAGAAACTAAGGCACTAAAATGGGAGAGGGTTGGTGAATTTTGGTGAAAATATATAACTAGATAGATTGAATATTCAGGTTGTCAGCTACCTGAGATCAAAGCCTGTTTGTTAGATTGGTGGCCTTCAACCATTATTTTTACTCTTAGCTTCCTCGTTGGTAGAGGGGAAGTACTTGGCTTTGTAGGGTGATTGTGAAAAAGTGAGATAATAGGTGAAAGACCCTTATGAACTCTGAAATGCTTATACAAAAGTCAATCTATTTTTTACATGCCTACAGTAAATCTGTTTCTTTTTTAATCCCATAAACTGTTTTAACCATATCAGATATTTTATTAACTTGTTTATGTTTAATATAAAATTTTCATAAGGTTTAATATTTCTAAAATGTGAATGCAGACTGGGATAGAATCTTGATAATTAAGAGATTTCATAGGGCATTTGGTCCTACCTCCTGCTTTTTTTCTTTTTTGACATCCTTGTGAAGGACCTTACTTCTTACTTTTAGAAGTACAATTGATTCCAAAATTTTGCACATACATGAAAAGTTATAAATGACTATTTATTCAGTTATTTTATGTAAAAGTAACAGTGTTTTAATATTTTAAAAATAAGCTTTGTTAGGGTTTGGATGTTGTGCGTTTTAGGATGATCTGGAGTGAACATTTGCAGTGTACTTTGGAGACCATTTGCAAAGAATAAAGTTTTTTTTTTTTCTTTTTTTTAAAATATTTCCTTAAGAGAATACTGACTATAAAAGCACATGAAATAGAAACCTACATTAAACTGAGGCTACAGGAAAAAAAAAATACGATAATAGAACTTCGTGTGTCTCTGAGCAATATGCCAAGGAGCTCTTACGTTTATAAGTTTTAAAAAAAAAATTGCTCATGTACTTAAAGAGGATATGTAAATGTGAAGTTTCTGTCTGCCTACCTACCTACCTATGGAGAGAAGGAAAGGAAATTTTCGTAGTTTATAAGACGTTCTGATGTTCTTTTCAAATATATTTTTTTGAGTGTCATTATGTGGTAGGCAGTGTATTCTTCATAACACCCGTGTGAGGCAGGCAGAAATTACTCCTGACAGAGAAACTGAGCTTGAGAGATTAGCTGATCCTTAGTACCAGGTTCTATACTGGTTATTTATATTTCTTAACAAAAACCCTATGACCCTGACTTTAATTTCAATTTTCTGCCTCAACATCAGCTGTCAAAAAGCTTCTACAGGTTTTCATCTCCACTTGAATGTCTAATAGATGTCTTAAAGTTAACATGGCCCAAACTAAGCTCTTGTTTTTTTTTCCCCCTTTCCACTTTCCTGATCTCAGTAAGTGGCACCACCATTCAACTAGTTCCTCAGGCCCCAAACAGTCATCCTTGATTGCTGTTCTCTCATAGCCCATGTCTAATCCATCAGCAGGTTAGCTCTGTTGTTGTTAGGTTCTGTCACGTTGATTTTTGACCCATAGTGACCCTGTGTGACAGAGTAGAATTGCCCTATAGGGTTTTCTAAGATGTAATTCTTATGGGAACAGATTGCCAGATCTTTTTCCTGTGGAGTTTCTAGGTGGGTTTGAACTGTGAACCTTTTGGTTAGCAGTTGAGCACTTAGCTGTTTGTGCCACCAAACCAAAAACCAAACCCATTGCCGTGGAGTCGATTCTGACTCAGCGACCCTAAAGGACAGAGTAGAACTGCCCCATAGCGTTTCCAAGGCTATAAATCTTTACCGAAGCAGACTGCCACATCTTTCTCTTGTGGAGTGGCTGGTGGATTCGAACTGCTGACCTTTTGGTTAGCAGCAGAACGCTTTAATCGCTGCACCACCAGGCCTCCTTAAATCAGCTCTACCTTCAAAATACATTCCAGAAATTTCACCACCTCTCATCTCCGCTTGTTACACTAATTCAAGCCACTGTCATCTCTTGTCTGTTCAATTTTGGTAACTTCTTAAATGATCTCGTTACTTGTCCCCTTAGCTTCTTTTTAGTATATTCTCATAGCAGCCAGAGTTATCTTTGAAGAACCTAAAACATTTTAAGTCACTTCCCTTTTCAGAATTCTCTAATAGCTTCACATTACATTCAACTAAAATTTAACCCCCTGTGGCCTACAAGGCTCTATATGATCTGGACTCTTGCCACTTTTTCAGTTCTTACCTCCTACTGCTTGTTTCTCTTTGCTCACTTCATTGTAGCCACACTGGCCTCAGGATCTTTGTACTTGCTGTTCTTTCTGCTTTCAAGTTCTCTCCAGAGCTCCTTCCTGGACTTTGTTCAGATCATATATTAAATGTCACCTCCTATTTGAAATCAACTTGTTTAATTTTTTCATAACAGTCACTACCTGAAATTACGTTTATATGCTTGTCTCCTGCGTTATAATCCCCATTTCTTTTTGTCTGGCTTAGTCACTACTATATGCCTAACTCTTAGGACAGTGTTTGTCCTGTATTGGTGCCCAATAAATAGTTATAAATGAATAATCCGAAGCACAGATGGAGCATCGGCTTTAAGTAAGAGGGTGCCCTTATTGTAAGAGAGAATAAAGAGAGGATACAGTGGCTTTGGTAGAGGAGAGTGGAGGGAGTTACTAAATACCGTATTTTTATACAAATAATGCACGCCTTCTACGTTTGTTTGCCAATTGCACCCTCCCCCTACGAGGTATTTTCATAAGCGTGCTATGCTACTTTTTTTACAGCAGCATGTGCCAAAAAACTGACATAGTGGCTTTTATAAAATACCTCGGCGGGGTGGGGTGTGGGGTGGGGAAGAGGATGGCGTGGTTGGCAAACAAACGTAGAAGGTGTACGTCATTTGCATAAAAATACAGTAATGGCTATTTCTCTGTGAAGTAGGAGGTACGATCACCTGCCAGTAGTCCGGGAGGGAAGGGTTGCTGTCCTTGCTAGTTGTCATCGAGTTGATTGTGACTCATGGTGACCCCATGTGTGCAGAGTAGAACTATGCTTCATAGGGTTTTCAAGGCTGTGACCTTTCAGAAGTAGATCACCATGCCTGTCTTCCAAAGGCACATCTGGGTGAGTTAAAACCACCAACCTCTCTGCTGGTAGTCGCGCACTTAACTGTTTGTGCCACCCAGGGTAGATGGTTGCTATTAAACTAAAATAATTAGACATCAGAGAAAGGAGAATTCCTTGTGGTTGCATATCTGGGAAGGCTTCTTGGGGATGTTGAGCTTAGGTTGCGCTCTTCTAACCAGTAGGATTTGGGTAGGTGGGGAGGATACAAAAGGTATTGTAAACAGGAAGAATTCTAGGGGTCAAGATCCAACAGAGAATGGGGTGGTTTGGGGGATACTGAATGTTTGATTTGACTACTGTAGAAAAGGAAGGTAGAGAGGTCAAGTGGAACTAATTTTAGACAGGTTTTGTTCCCTAGGCAGAGGCTTTTGAGCAGAGAAGTCACAAGTGTTTAGGATGCTTATTGTGGAGGTAATGTGCAGAATTAGAAAGCTGGAGGGTGAGTTTAAAAGGTATTGTAGTAAGGATATTGATTAAGATGAGATTAAAAAGGAATGATTGATTTAGAATTGCTCTTTTTTAAAGAAAAACCGCTGGGACCAGAGTGCCTGGATGTAGGCAGGGAGGAAGGAGCCTTACATGACTGAGGATTAGAGTTGCTCTTACAGAATTGAGGGTGTTGTTGGACAGAGAAGCAGGGAGGAAATATACCAGGAAATAGTATATTAGAAGAGTTGTTCTGCCTATGAATATGAAGTCCTTGGTAATTATATTAAAATGTGGTTCTCTTCCTACTTGTAGCTAATAACTTGTCATTTTGATCACTAGGTATTCCTTATAAATATCTATAGCTTCTTATCCATGTTACAAAATTAAACTGTGACCTTGGCTAGGAAGTACCTTTCTGTTGTAGCTTTAAGAAAGGTAATCACTCAGTGAATGGTAAGGCAGAATATTTTCTTAGATCATACGTTACTCTTGTGCTGTGGTGCTTGATAATTTTTAAAGTACTTTCACTTCTGTTCATATTTCATTTTAACAACTCAGTGAGGTATGGGCAGTTTGGATTTGCTGTTCACTTATTTTTTTTTTTTAACTGCAGTTAAATATGTCGTTTATTTTTTTTATTCTTTTAAGATTGTAACATTTAAATCTCAGTACAGTTTTCCCATAATAATTGGCTGGTTTTAATGTTCTTTCCTCTGTTCTCATAATGTCCTGTGCATAATCTGTAAACTGACTCCACTGGGTATGTCTGTTAATGTCACTAGATTATGAGCTAGTAAATGGCAGGGATATAGGTGTTTTATCTTTGTATTCTTTGTTACGGCATTCAGTCATTTGCTTATTTAGCCAGCATTTACTGAACATCAGCTATGTCAGCCAGTATATTAGGTACCAAAATTACAGATAAAAAATGTCACCATTCTTAAGGAGTTAGCTGTCTGAAGATGAGGATATAGGCAATTGTACTACAGTATGTATAGTGCTAGGAGTCCCTGGCTGTTGTAAATAGTTTATGCTTTCGGCTGCTGACCAAAAGATTGAGGGTTCTAGTTCACCCAGAGGCACCTCAGAAGAAAGGGCTGGTGATAGATTTCCAAAAAATCAGCCATTGAAAACTCCATGGAGCATAGTTCTCCTGACACACATGGGGTTGACATGTGTGGGAATTGACTTGACAGCTGGTTTATATACAGTGCTGTTTCCTCTGAACTTAGTTGATACGTGGTAAGTGAATAAAAAGGAGTCCTGGTGGTACAGTGGTTAAAGTGCTCGGCTGCTGACTGAAAGGTCAGCAGTTCGAAACCACCAGTTGCTTCTCAGGAGAAAGATGTGGCATTCTGCTTCCGTAAAGATTTATAGCCTTGGAAACCCTATCGGGCAGTTCTCCTCCATCTTATAGGGTTGCTATGAGTTGGAACCGACTTAATAACGAGTTTGGTTTGGTTTTTTTAAGTGAATAAAAATGATTCTTTCTTAGTTATGAAGCATATAATTAGTAAGGGTTTCAGAAAAATTGCTATTGATTTAAAAACATAAATTGTATGTGAATCATCTGTTCTTTGGATTATTCGTATTACTTCTCTCAGCAGATAGTTGATTGAATAGTTTTATATCTTTCAAAGTCTACTGAAATGGGGCATATATTAATATACTGGCATTATCATTGTGCTATTCTAAAAGTTAGGTATAGATGTTTAGAATTTTGTACACTTTAAGTTTTTATTTTTTGGCATTCTCAGTGCTAGAATGACCATTTGGTATTATTTTTCACAGCAGGAGAAATTGAGATCATGATGTAATTTGAGTTTTCTTATAACTAAAATACAGTGTATAATAGTGTTGGCTTAACCATAATTGCTTCCTGCCTTTGGAGTTTTATGAAGATGAAAATGTTCTGATTATAACAGTTTTCTGTGTCTGTTATGTGGGATGTTCAGGTTATGAAGATTAGAATTGGGACACTATGTAGATGGTCTGACTCAGTACATAGGTCTGAATTAATTTTCATCAACCATGATATAATAGAAATGAGATAAAATCCATGATATAATAGAAATGAGATAAAATCCCACTGTCTTTTAATAAATGGGTAGACCAATGGATTTTACAATACAGATTTTGTTATTTTGAGGGTGCTATTACTAGTAACTAGTAATAAAGTTTTCAGATCTTTTAAGATAAAGAATGTTTCATGGTATTTTTTTCTTTGGACATTTAGTCATCAAAAATAATGGAGTCCAAGTAGAAAACTCAGCAACATGTTCATTATATTTTTGTTTAATTAACTTTTTGTGATTTATAACTTTAATACAATTAAATTTATTTTTGTAGTAGTGTTTTCTGAAGGAAGGGGTACATAGTTAAATTCTATTGTTTTAAATTAAAATGTAAATGTCATACTTTTCTTTCTGAAACAGTTTTACAGATGTGACATAGTATCGGCTATTGGCTTAATAAGTTTTTAATAGTATTAATCAGAAATGAACTTATTCTTCAGGTTCACATTTAAACTGTGGCATGTTGAAATAATCTGGGTTCCAATCTGCACATCTGAATTCATTTTGCAAAATATGGCAAACAGCTGCATTTCGATTGAAAGCTAAAACAACTGCAGGACATTAACCCATTGAGAAGATTACAGTAGGTTTTCAGTTCCATGTTAACTGTATTTATTAGAGAAAATTGACTTGAGTGCTTCTGCTTTTAACCGACTTTTTTTTTTTTAAATGTCTGGAAGAAAGGAAATAAAGCATTGGAATGATACGACTTTTATGTGTAAAGAAGTTAATGTCTAAAGAAGTTAATTATCTAAATCATCAAACAAAATGTGGGCAAGGGAAATAATTATTTTAAAGAGTCTAATGAGCTATCAGCTCATCATGTCAAGAAAAATGCTGTTCACCTGTTTGATTTAAAAATTAAATAACTTGACTGTGAAAGGATGATCGTGGTTATAGTAAACTGGGATTGGGACCTTTTTCCTCTTACGAGTAAAATACTCTTGATGTGAAACATTTGTACTAGGAGAACAACTGAAGAAAGCTGTGGTTTTATTATGAATTTACTTTCTGAAATGTCTCCTGGTGAGAGAGTTAAAGCAGGCTGTCTGGATTTGCAAAATGAAAAGGGCTAGCAATGTCTCCTCATCTTTTGAGTTTAACATTTTCTCCAGGAAGCCTCTGTCAGTCTTACTGTTGCGACAACAGAGAAAGCCTTTTCTGTGGTCCTTGAGAAATCCAGATTCCTTTTTTTTAGCACTTTTTCTGGATTCTGCAGGACTACAGGGACTGGAAGTCCTTGGTTTCCTGTCTTTTTCCCCTAGTCTTGGACTGGTTGATTTTTTTCTTTTTTTTGCCTGAGTTTAAAATGGTAATGTTTTTACTCCTTTACCATTTGTAGAACACAATACTTATTCTAAAAGTCTTTGGGGAAAAATAGGACAAATTTAGACTTAAGAAAAGTGATAGTCTTTCATAGCATTAGGTTCTTTTTTTAAAATATTTTCCCAGATTTTATTTATTTTGTTGTTGTTGAGAATATACACAGCAAAACATATACCAATTCCACAGTTTCTACATGTCCCATATAACAACATTGATTACCTTCATCAAGTTGTGCAACCATTCTCACCCTCCTTTTCTGAGTTGTTCCTCCTTCATTAACATAAACTCACTGTCCCCTAAGTTCTTTCAATCTTTCGAGTTGGTTTTCTAATTTGATCCCATATAGATAGTTCTTAAAAGAACATAATGCTCAAGGCAGGCCTTTTTTACTAGCTAAGCTACACTATTGTTTTTAAGATGACTTTGGGAATATTTTTGTTCAAGGTTTATAGATTATCTCAGGGCAGTAGTTTCAGCGGTTCATCCACCCTCCATGGCTCCAGAAAGTCTGGAGTCTATGAGAATTTGAAATTCTGTTCTGTATTTTCCCCTTCTTGATCAGGATTCTTCCTTGGAATCTTAGCATTAGGTTCTTTTTTTTTTGCAAAGCTTCCTTTCAGTTTTTTTTTTTTTTTTTCAGTCTTTTTTTTTTTATTGTACTTTAGATGAAGGTTTACAGAACAAAGTTTCTCATTAAACAGTACACATATTTTATGACAATGGTTAACAACCCCACGACATGCCAACACTGTCCCTTCTCAACCTTGGGTTCCTTAGCATTAGGTTCTTTATGTGTTTTTGAATTTTGGTTTTTAGGCTCAATTTGAGGGGGGACTTTTTTTTCTCTGCTCTTGCACTCTCTGTCTAACAGTTTTGGCCTGGCCATTAGGGTCCTCAGACCAGAAGCAGAGTCTTTGTGGGCAGCTAGTTGCTCCTGCCACAGAGGGATATCGGGATATTGCAGACCTAGTCACCCAGGTAGTCTGCTGCTTGTTCTAGATCTTTGTCCGGCCTTCTCAAAATCTTTATATAAGGCCTACATTCAGGCAGTGGTCCGTGGTGGCTTTTTTTCAGCCTTCTTTCATGGAGCCCAACCCTTCCATCCTAGCCCTTAGTGAGTGACTTCCGTTCAGGTTCCCTGTATTCATTTGGCCTCCATTCTCTACAGGAGTAGTCAGATTAGAGGGATGTATTAGGAAGGTAAAATTGGCAGCAATATGTCGAGTGAACTGAGATACGAAGAGAGCGAGGGGCCATAGCAGTAGAACAAGAGGGAGAGGGGAAGGATGTGAGAACATAAAGTAGAATTTACTTGGCCTTTTCCAAATTTTAGAGTACAAGAGAAGGAATCAAAGATGATGGAGACTTCAAGCTAGGATGGCTAGTAGCCCGTAACCTGTTGCCATTGATTCCGACTAATAGCAACCCTATAGGACATAGTAGAATTGCCCCACTGCCCCATAGGGTTTCCAAGGAGCGCCTGGTGGATTCGAACTGCCAGCGTTTTGGTTAGCAGCTGTAGCTCTTAACCACTACGCCACCGGGGTTGCTGACTAGTAGCAGTAGGATGTTAATAGTGAAAATTGAACTTAAAAGGAAGCTACCTAATGTTGAATTGCTTTGAGATCTTTTAGTGAAAATATTCAAGTTATTTAAACTCTTGTGATTGTGAAATATAATCTAAATTTATCATATAAAAGCTTTTAGCAAATTAAAAAGGGAGAATTCTTAACATCTTTCTGTTTATAATAATAGCTAACATTTATTGAGTGTTTACTGTGTGCCAAGTACTGTTTTGAAAACTATATATATTAATTCATTTAATCCTGGTAACAACCCTGAGAAGGTAATATTATCATTCCCGTTTTATAGATAGGAAGCTGAGGCACAGAAGTTAAATAACTTGCCCAAGGTCCTAGTAAAGTAGCAGAGCTACTACAAGGCAATCTGACTCCAGAACTTGCCCTCTTAAATTAGTTTTTTGTACTTCCTTAGAAGTTCTCAGTACAGCTTTATTTTATCATATCCTAGTTCTAAATTACATTCTTCTTTAGAATTTGCAAAGTATTTTTATTTTAAGGAAAATTATGGTTTTGTAAAGTTTATATAAACATAAAATAACATTTATTGAGCACTTACTATGTAATAGTTTGTGGGACTGCCACATGCATTAAATAAAATGGTATACAGTAGGACTGACATCTTGTTTTCACATTATGCATCAGTTTAATTTTATTGGGAAATGTTATGTTTTAAATTGAGTTACTTATTCATAAGATTATGAAACATCACAGTGCTTACTTTTGACCCACTAATCGACTTTATTTCTATTTTTATTTGTATTTTAGGCTTTGGTTAAAATGGGAATTAGGTTATGCTGTCGTTTTCCAATTTTGCCTTTTACAGTGGTGAACTCTTTAATTGGAATCTTACTTGGAACCCCAGTCTATAAGAGAAAAATCTGAGTCGTTCTGGTGTTCTAGATGAAACTGGGGGTGTGTGTGTTTGGGGGCCAGTGGGACCTCCCTCAAGTATCTTCAGTGAACCTTAGGGCTCCCTAGAACAGATTTTGAAAATCAAAGCTCTATTAAAATATTTTAATGAGTATTTTTCTTCTGTTCCTTACTGCAAAATAGGTACTGAAATGTTTATCACTCACGTGAGTGTTTGGTACCCTAACTGACTAAGCAGTTTTTTTCTACTTTACTGTTTCGTTTTAATGTTGTTAGGTGCTGCCGAGTCAGTTCTGACTTATAGCGACCCTATGTACAACAAAATGAAACACTGCCCGGTCCTGCACCATCCTCCAAATCATTTCATTTTGTCTATTAAAATTTTATTTTAATAGAGAGCTCTAAGTATAAATAAATCAGTTTTACATAAAACAAATGATCAGAAATTTAAATTTTTTTATACTTTTTGAAGGAGTTTATAACTGCTTTTGCTTTTTTCATGTATTTATTTGTATTTAAAATACATTTTGTAAGCTTTATTTCTGTTTTTTGTTTAGATGAATAATACGGCAGCTAGCCCAGTGTCCACTGCTACTTCAAGTAGTGGAAGAAGTACAGGGAAGTCTGTAAGCTTTGCAGTCGAATTGCAGAGTATGATGTAAGTATGTTTTCTGCATCTCATTTCTATTTTAAATTTATGCTTGTTGAAGAAAAGACTATAGAAATAACAAAATTGATAAAACTTAATTTGGAAATAATTTGAAATAGTCTCTGATAACATCTTAAATAGCTATGCAGAAGAAACAAAATTAGTTAAAAATGCTACAGTGGTAATGAATTGATAAAAGTGAATATTGGTTCATCTTTATAAAAGGTAGAATGAATAATCGCATAAACGTTTTTGCTCTAATATCTGCCCAAGTCTGTGTCATGGATCGCTTATTACTGTTTTAGTTTTAGAAAATTTTGAAATTGATTATATGCTTGGCTAGTTGAAATGTTTTCACAGAGGAGTTCTCAGTTTTTCTCAAATGTTGTAATCCTATGAGCCTAATTTAGTTTTGATAATATTCAAAATCACTATATTTCATACACCGGGAAAATGTTGAGAACCTTTAAAACACATTCACTCGGGCTTTGAGAAATTGTACAGTATTAATAAGATTTCTTCCCTATGGCCCTGTTCTGGTTGGTTTCTGTCTTCTTGCATCGAGTGAGATTGCACATCTTGATTCGATGGAAGGTAGCATATTTATTAGAACTACTGTCTGCTGGTGCACACTAGTTTTCCTTTATTATTGGTTCAGGAGACAATTATCTGCAGAAGGGGACCAACACAGTAGAATTCCTCTTTTCCTCTGGATACATTATTCCTGACTTATCAGGCAGCTTTCTGTTTCTGTTGAAGGCTTAGGTGTCTTCCTCTTGAGGGTGTATATCGATAGCTTTGTATGTGATGACTATGTATATTGATAGCTACTGTGTGATGACTGTGTTTTCAAAGGTAAAATGAGTTTGAGCGTATACCCGGTAGTTGCTTGGTGAACATACTTCAAACAAAAATGAAAACATTTAGGTCATAGATTCCCAGATTTTTAATTTGGAAATTTTTCGAACTCTCAAAATTTAAAGAGAATAGTAAAATGAACTCTATCCATTATCCAGCTCTAACAATAACCATATTTAACCTTTCTCCTTATGATCTACTTTTCTTTTATATGAAGTATTTCAAAGCAAATCCCAGGCATCATATTTCAAATGTCGTGGTATTTTTAAAATGATATATTTGTAAGTAGGTAAAAAAACAGGTGATGGATAGCAGGGGTCAGCAAACTATGGCCATGGGCTCAATAGGCTCACTGCCAGTTTTTTAAACAGAGTTTTATTGGTCCACAGCCATGCCCAATCATTTACCTGTTGCTTGTGGCTGCTTTCATGCTACACGGCAGTTGAGTATTTGTGAGAGAGACCATATGGCCCAAATATTTACTATCTGGCCCTTTACAGAAAAAGTTTGATGACTCTTGATCTGTAGAAACTGCTGTCTGTAAGAAGAAAGATGTAGAGTGGTATTTCCTTTTGTCATTTATACTTAGGAGAGGTTCTACTTAGTGAATTTGATGGACTGCAGGCCATTTAGGAAAACTGAGAAAAAATAAAAGCTAAATTCAGCACTTTCGTATTAAATACTTTCGCAAACATCTTCTCAACCGATGTGCCTAAGCTGGATTCAGAATGCAGAAGTTGTTTTTGGCTACAACTCTGGAAGAAATATACATTTTCCTTCTATTTCAGACCTCATAGAGAGGCCACTCCTAATAGTTACATTCATCATTTATGGTCTGAAGGTATTTTTTCTCCTTGTGAAGTGCTTTATAGAACAGAGAAATAGGGCCAGAATTGGGGGTGTCCCTTTTAAATTTATCACTATTTTTTATTTGTATAAAATTGGCAGGTTTTTGATTGTATAAAGTTAAACTAATATACATTTGATCCTTGCATATGCGCTTACTTCAAAAGAGAAAGTGCAGACTTAAGTCTCTGTGTTTGTGTTGCAGAAATTTCATTCTGTGAATCCCTATTTTACTGCTGCTGTTTCACAGTTCCTAGCCTGTTTGTATTGCCGCATTTCAATCCTCTACTGCTACTGGTCTTCCACACCCATTCACTACTAATGAGCTATTTTTTCTTGACTCCCTGCTCTCTAAATCAGTAACAATATTGTAGTTTCATTTCCAGGGAACGTTTTCACTGGAAGGTATCTAGTTGTCAAGCACAATGAAATGGTCATAATCTGTTATTAAGAAATAGAACTGGCAGCTGGTCTGTTCTACTGTTAGATCTTGACCTTGAGGAACTTACTGTATTTTAAATTTAGGTGGTAAATACCACCAGTGAACCATTAGGAAATGCTTCTACAGATTTTAAACTAAAGGATTGGTAGTTAAACAATTGATAGTGGGCTGGGGATGATAGCAGCTGTCATATAACTGAGTAAATTTGCTATATGTTCCTTATTACAGCTCTTTGAATAACATGTACTAGAAGGGTCCAGAGAGTTTTCATTTTTAAGTTATTAAACGCAAGCAACTGTAAATTAGAAAGTGAAATTGTATGCATGTATGTATGTATTTCAGTTGTATGAGATTAGAATCAATATACATTTGATCCTTGCTGCGCTAGACGAGGGCATTGTTGTATATGTAACACGGTATCACTGACTGTCATTTAGTATTATGAAGTTAGGAACTGTGAAAGAATATATTCCTGGTTTTATTCTCACCTTAATCTGTCTTTAAAGAGACTTAATATGTAAATATTTGAATTATTAGTAGATAGTTATTAAAGTGACTTAAGGTTTCTTCAAATATTTCCCTAGTGTATTTAAGTTATTCAGGAAACTGGAGAAAAGAGAAATTCCTAACAGTAAAAAGTGCTAATATAGATGTGTTATAATTTTAAAGGTGCTTTAATAATATCAGTAATAGCAAATGCTTACATAGAACATACCACGTCCCAGGCACTCTGTGGAGTAGTTCCACATCATTTCATTTAATCCTCACAACAACCCTATGAGGTAGATACTGTAATTCCCTTTTAAAGATGAGAAAATCAGGAGGCCTGGTGGCTCAACAGTTAGGGGCTCAGCTGCTAATCTAAAGATTGATGATTCGAATCTACCTAGTGGTTCTGCACCTGTAAAGATTAAAACCCAAAAACCCATTGCCGTCAAGTTGATTTTGACTCATATTGGCCCTGTAGAACAGAGTAGAACTGCCTCATAGGGTTTCCAAGGCTGTAGTCTGTATGGACTCCTGTTGAACGACTGGTGGGTTAAAAACAACGACCTTTTGGTTAGCAGCCGAGCACTTAAATCACTGTACGCCAGGACTCCTTCCGTGAAGATTACTGCTTAGAAAATCCTATGGGGCAGTTCTGTTCTGTCACAGGAGTTCGCTATGAGTCAAAATCAACTTGATGGCACCTAAGAACGACAAACATTAACACTAAAGGTAGTTCACTGGATCATGTAGCAATCACGGTTGCTGTACAAGTTGACGGGTGATAAAGACAAGGAGAGTGACACAGAAACGTTAAGTAACTCACCAAAAATTACCTAAATAGTCAGTGGCAAAACCTGGATTTAAACCAGGACGTCTCATTGCAAAGTTCTTGCTCTTGACGATTATGCTAAAGTACATTTCAGTCAATAAAATTTTTATTTTTATTTTAGAAAATTTAGTTTATAAATTAACTTTTATTATGTGACTAGTGTGCTGTAATGAAGTTATAATGTGAAAACTAAGATAATTGTTCAGTTAGTAACTCATTAGTAATGAGGTCTAATTTTTACTAGAAGTATTAGATTAAGTTGTCATTAATATTATCATAGCATTGATTTCCGTTTCTTAAATCTAACCACCAAATATTTTTAAGCAAGGACAAATCAGTAATCAAGACAAAGTATATTTTTTTCACAGAAATCATATACTCCTTATTGAACCCATATTTATGATATAAAATTCTGTATATAAACTTGGCCATATTGTGGTTGAATATTTAAGTCTCCTAATTTTATATTTTATCATTATTAAATACTTGATTTTAGTTTCTGTATTTAATGTACACTGAAATATGTGGATAAAGTTATCCTTGTACTTTCTGTGAAATGCACCTGTTTGGGATAGTTTAAGATAGACTCTGGTTTTAATAATACTGAGGAAAATTTTCAAATTGTAATGTAAAACTGGTCATAGTCTTTCTTGAAACTGAGACTGTATGTAAAAGCCCTGGTGGCACAGTGGTTAAGCAGTCAGCTGCTAACCGAAAGGTCGGCGGTTTGAAAGCACCAGCCACTCTCTGGCAGAAAGATGTGGCAGTCTGTTTTGTAAAGCCTTGGAAACCCTGTGGGGCAGTACTGCTGTGTCGTATAGGGTCGCTATGAGTCGGAATTAACTCGATGACAATGAGTTTTTTTTTTTTTGATGTAACTCAAAGTTGGTTATACTTGTTTTCTTTTAGAAGTGAAGTAATATTTTAAGTTGGTAGATTCAACTGAATTTGTTGCCTGCATTAAAACAAATGTGTCATTTTATAAAAAGGGCAAAATACAATTTGGAATTTGTACTTAAATATCACTATTAATTTTCTCTGGAAAAGAAGGTAACTAAGACTTCCATTCTAGGGATGGAATATATGATTACCAGGGAGAAAAACATCTTGCTCACTCTTCAAAATGAATTCTTGAAATTTAGGGAGACGGAGTCATTTGAGTAATTTTGTGACAAAAATCCTTAGTTATATGAGGAAAAATATATAAACATTCACAGATCTTTGATTCTAAAATTCCAGTGTAGTTACAAATTATTATACTAAAAGATGGAAATACCTGTTCTGAACTAATTTGATGGCAGAACCACTCCTTAATTGATGTGTGGCTGTTTATAATCTTCATTTATCCTTATAGCATATGCTTTATGAGTGGTATTAACTTTTTAAAATCTGAAAACTTGTGAATTCCGAAATAATAGGTTTCCGATAGGGGTTGTGGACTTGACTCTACTTCACAGGGTTCATATGCAGTAAATGAGATATTGAATTAAAGCACACAGCATAGTTCCTTCTTATGGTGAGCACTTTCATGTTGACTCTTCTCTTTTTAAAAAGAATGATTATCACCAGCGTAGATTAGCAAGTTTATAAAAAGTGCTTCAAGTGCAGGGGGAAATGATTGTAATTTTATGAGAAGAAATTTGTAATTATAGAGGAAAAAATGATTTGTCTACATTACAGCATGCTATCCAGTAAAACTTTCTGCTGTAATGGAAATTTCTATTTCTGCTGTCCAGTATGATAGCCTCTAGCCACATGTAGCCATTGATCGTGGGAAATGAGCTAGGCAACTGAGGAACTGAATTTTAAATTTTATTTAATTTAAATTTAACTGAGCACTGGCAGCAAGTGGCTGCCGTGTTGGACAGCACAGGAGAAATCTAGGAAATATAAATTATAGGTACCATATAGCGTTTATGTTTTTTTTAAATTTTATTGTGCTTTAGGTGAAAGTTTATAGTGCAAATTAGTTTCTCATTCAAAAATTTATACACAGATTGTTTTGTGACATTGGTTGCAATGCCTGCATTGTATCAGCATTGTATCAGCACTCTCCCCCTTTCCGCCCCAGATTCCCAGTGTCCGTTCGTCCAGCTTTCCTATCCCTTCCTGCCTTCTCATCTTTGCTTTTGGGCAGGTGTTGCCCATTTGGTCTCATATACTGGATTGAGGCACAGTTTTGATTCTTTTCAGATGTGAGACTGATAGCACTTTTACATTACATCCATTGAAATGGGAATTGAACTATTCTCATATATTTAATATGTAATATGTATGTGCTACCATATATGTGTGTGTATTTTTAATGTATTGTGATACTGCACACAATATATATGTTGGTATGAGTGTTTATACCATTTTGTACGTATTAATCTTTTTTGGACATAGACATCTGGTTAAGTAAAACACCATGTACCTGTTTGAAAAAGCTAGTATAGTCTTTAGAAGATTTTCTAGTTGGCACAAATATTTTTTCATAGATTTCTGTCTTAAAACAATCACATTATAACTAGTTTTGCCATTGCTGTTAAAGTCCTGATTATTAGCTTTTTGTGGCTATCTCCCTACTCTTACGTTATACTGACTGGTAATGTGCATTTAAAAAGAATAACAATATACTAGTAATATTTCTCTACCACTTTATGGGTTAAGTTAAATTTTATGGGCAGGCCTGGAAATCAGTATTTATTATTCAACAAACATAACATTCTGTGTGGGATTACTTTACAAACTGCCAAACTTGGAGTACAATCCACTTCTAAGTTAAGCAGTGGTAGCATTTTTTATTCTGCCTCTTCCAGTCTATAATTTGAGTTTAACAGTGTCCTCGTATACTCCAGTCCTTTAGAAGCATGTGAAGAGGGATGATGTTTGTTTTTTATATATAGTAAAACTTACCTGGAATTTATAATAAAATGTGAATAACATTTTAAAGGGCAAATTGATATAAAGAACTATATTACCACAAGTAAGTGCATGATTATTTGCATGATAAAGTGAAAGGATTGGGAGCCAGGAGATCTTGACTCACTTCTGTATGAGTGGATTTTATATGTGAGAACAAAATAAAACAACTCGCCTTCTCCCCCAGCAAAACAAAAGCAACAATCTGGAAATGTAACAAGTAAGGAAATTGTTATATCAACATTTTATTCACAATTAAGTGCCTCTTATTTTTTCTTATTACGGAAGCAGTTCATGCTATTTTCTGAAAAGAAAAAGAAAAAACTCAGCAAATACAGAAAAATTGTAAAGAACACTTTAAACTCACTGAGAGTTAAGTTACTACTATTAATGCTTTGGGATTTCTTTCTAGATCCTTTCCAATGCATATAAAAAAATTTAAAAAAATATACCAACAGCTCATATTATAACTACTGTTGTGTAACTCGGGGTTTTACTTAATATATATTAAGCCTTTTCCATTTCAGTAAATATACTTGTACAGCATTATCTTCATAGCTGGAATAGTTGCCTTCCATTACAATACCTTTAGACATTCTTTTTAAATACATGAGATTATTTCTATTTTTTCATGTTATAGATAACATTGTAATGAACTTTCTGTATGTGTGTATATATATATATACATGATATATATATATATATATATCGGAGCATCTAATTGGCTATTTTCTTAGGATAAATTCCCAGAAATAGCATTCTTGGGTCAGAGGATATACTTAAATTTTTAAGGCTTTTGATGACTTTACATTAAAGACTTTAGTAAGGCGTAATAGCACCAATACTATATGTGTGCCTTGTCAATATTGAGTAATTCAATATGTATATATTTTTGGGTATGAAAAAATCATGTTCAGTTTAGTTTTTAGTAGGTAATACATTTACACATTTAAAAATGGGTATACAGTAAAAAGTTCTACCCTTGTTGCCTGGGTTACCCTCTTTGAGTAACAGCTTTTATGCTTTCTTGTGTATTCTTTCAGTTTTTTTTCCTATGTATAAGCAAATATAATGAATATCTTCTGATTTTTTTTTCCTCTTTACACACATTGTACCAGGCTGTAGACATTCTTGTTGCTTTTTGTTTGTTTGTTTTAAATAATATGTTTGGCTGTCTCTCCATAGGAGCATACCTAAAGGGAGTTTGTGTTTATGTATGTCTCTGTGTATAAATTCTAAATTAAAATTTTAATTCTTTCTAATGTTTTTGTAGTTGACTTAACTGTTTAACTCAGAAAGCCTTATAAGCACTGTTGTTATCTTGTGTTAAGTAGATTCTGACTCATGGTTGCCCCATGAGTTACAGAGTAGAACTGCTCCATAGGGTTTTCTTGGCTGTTACCTTTATGGAAGCAGATCCCCAGGCCTTTTCTTCCGTGGTGCCGCTGGATGGGTTCGAACCACCAACCTTTCGGTTACCAGCTGAGTGCAAACTGTTTGTGCCATCCAGAGACCTTAATAACAAAAACCAAGTCCACTGCCTTCAAGTCGATTCTGACTGATAGCAACCTTACCACACAGGGTAGAACTGCCCCATAGGGTTTCCAAGGCTGTAAATCTTTACAGAAGCAGACTGCCAATTCTCTCTCCTGCGGAGCAGCTGGTGGATTCAAACCACTGACCTTTCGGTTAGCAGCTTTAACTACTTTAACAACTGTGCCACCAAGGATCCCGGGACCTTAATAAGTACTAGGAAACCTCTTTTATCATTCAGGGAAAACTGAGGCAACTTGAAAACAGCTTACTTTTAAGTCAGAAGAGGTAATAAGAGCCTCATCATACAGATAAGCAAAAAGAAGAAAATGAAATCTGCCTGTAATCCTTTACCAAGAGAAGTCATATATATTTTGAGGAGTGTGTGATTGGTTAAAATATTTTTAAGTTCTCAGTAATTTTTAGCCATTACTCTGCCTTTTTTTTGGTACTCTGCCTCCCCTCCCCTCTTCATATATATTGCAAACATCTTTTCATGTTACTAGACATTACTGTTTCACTGTATGGATAGCTGTCATGTTATTAATCCTGTTAGTGTACCTTTAGGTTATTTCATGTTTTTCTACTATTATTAAAAATGCTGTAATGAAATCTTGATACCTGTGACCATATATTAATGTTTTAGGGGAAGAATTTTTGAGTCTAAAGACTTTTTGATACTAATTTCCCAGTTTTTACTCCAGGACAGTTGAACTGATTTACATTTCCATCAGTATTTGTGAGAGAGTATTGCCCTCCATCTCACTTTTCTTGACAGTTTCACAGTGGAAATATGGTGGTGTTTTAGTTTTTCTTTGACTACTGAACTTGAAAATATTTTGGCGATTTATATTTTTTCTTTTGTGTCTGTTCATATTCTTAGTGCATTTTTATCAGTCTTTTTTTTCCTTACTGTTGAGTAAGAGCTTTTAATATATTAAAAGCATTGATTCTTTGTTAATTGTATTTGGCATTCTTCCTTCACCCCTCCATATTTTGGTTTCCTTAGTGTTTGTTTATAATGATTTTTTTTTAATACGAGAGTTTTCATTTTCATGTAGTCTTTTTCTTTATGGCTTCCACTTTTGACAGAAAGTCCTATCTTCAGTTGCTTTATATACTTTATATATTGTCTTATCTTTCTTCTATTTTAGGCTTTTAGTTTCTACAGTTAAATATTTAATCCATTATTTTGTTATGTGGTGTGAGGGAGTGTTAAACAATTTAACTAAGTTAAAACAATTTTATTTCAAAGTGGTTTGCCACTGGTCTCACCATGAAAGATTAAATAAGCCTTCCTTTCCCCTCGGAATTAGTATGCTACCTTTATCAGATAATTATTTTTTTCTGCTTTGTTCCATTGAATTGTCTATTCTTTTGCCAGTACTGCATTATTTTAGTTATTGTAGCTTCTTAATATGTTTTAATATTTGGTATTATAGTTCAAGTCTAGCCTCCTAACTCTTTTTAAAATATTTGTTGACTCTTTTCCTATTTTTATTCTTCCAGATGAATTTTTAGGAATCATTTTATCAAGTTCCAAAACAAATTCTAAGTGCAGATTTTAAGCAGTTTCATTTTTCTTTCCTTTTTATGCTTTTTTCCTGTATACTCAGATTTCAAACATTGGTCTCTGCAATTCATTTTACTTTTAAAGTTGATTAATGAAATAATTTTACGTTTAGAAGGTTTATTTGAAACAACACTGGGTAGAAATACCAAAAACAACTGACTAATGAGTGGGTTGGTTGACTAGTGTATGATTAGAGACTCTGAAGAACTTCTCAGTTTTCTTTAATATTTGTTTTTCTTGCTTGAATGTAGAATTGTGCTGTGGCTGCAGTATGTAAAAACCAGCCAGACTATCCCCTCTGTTTTAGAAAAGGTAGACAAGGATGGCCAGAAACAAAAGACTAGCTTCATTTATTTTATAGATAATATAAAATTGTATTCTGACGGATTGAATCATATACATGGTGTATGTGCACTATGAAGCCCTGGTGGCAAGTGGTTAAGAGCTCGGCTGCTAACCGAGAGGTCAGTAGTTCAAATCCAGCAGCCACTCCTTGGAAATGGCTTGAGGGCAACAGGTTTGGTTTGGTCCTGGTGTATGTGCAATATAATTCATAAAGAATAAACATATTTAATATTGTATTCATTTTATGAATAAATGAAACTCATCTTGTAAAGTGATCAAATGGGTCTTATTCTGACCATTTTAATGAAGGTATTTCTGTAGTAGATTATGCACATTTATGACTACTTATAAACAGAATTCCAGGTACAATTTAGTATTTTCTCAAATTGAAGCTTCATTGTAAATATCAAGTGTTGCACTCCACCCGTACTATAGTGATGTCCTTAGGCACCACTGAGGCATATAGTTTACGTCTGTGATTAGTGATCCTACTTTGCTGTTTGAGTTTATGTACTTATTTGTATAGTTTTCATCTTTTCTCCCTCCTTGGCAGCTGCTAATTTTGTTGCTGTCATTGTGCCAGACTCTGGCAGTGTTTCACCTCCCCTCTTCTTGAATGCTGCTTCCAGTCTCCCAAAGACTCAAATCTAAAAGAAGAGTGCGTAAGCTAGGAAAACCTGACAGAACTTTCTCTTCTGAGAAACTCACTTGATCTTTGGTGTGTAAACTTAATGATAATCAGTTTTGAGAGTTTAGTGCTTGCTTCTTGATTCTGAAATTGTCAGGTAGCAGATAAAAACTTATTTATAAGTCCTTTGTTTGGGGCTGAATCCTTCTCCTACTGAGACAACGTTATGGATTTTAGTTAGGTTGCTGGCTGGATTAATTCAGTGCACAACAAGATTTTTTTTTTACCCATAAAAAAGGTCTGATGTAAATTTATTTTCAGTTATGCCTAATTACCATTTATAACATTTTGAAGAAGTAGGCAAGGTCACTGGCTGGGGGTGGCAGGGATGTGGGATAGGGAAGTTTGAGGACAGTGGTGAAGGTTTATAGTGGCTACTGTGGAGTCAGGGAGAGAAATGTAATTAGGCGTATGCTTAGTATTGCCCACTGCTGTCAAGGACTCATCTCAGGCTAGTCAGCTGATTAATGAAGACTCTTAACAGCAAGGTTGTATGATTTTCTATAGCAGTGCTCAGCTGCTGGGGCATAGAGCTGGAAAAGAAAGATGTTTGGATTGATCTAGGTGTTTGAAGGGCAGATGTGTCAGAAGGATATTGAAGTTTGAGGTGTTGAAAGTTCTGATTACTGAGCCTAGGCTGGTGGGAAGGGATGGGAGAGAAGACTATAAAGGAGTTGACCAACTTGGAGTAAAAGGAGGGTAGGAGAAGGAATTGAAGATCTTAGTGAAGTATACAGTTTTGTAGAGTAGTAAGAGAGCTGGAGGAATAGAGGATGTTAACAGAAAATAGGAGAGTTAGCTTGAACAGTCCATCTTCCAGGAAGTCTTTCGTGACCTGTCCAGCCTGGTTAGTTGCTTTTCTGTGTGCTGTGGCACCCTGAACTACTCTTATAAAAAAAGTCTTTGTCTTACTGTATTATGGTGATCTGTTTACTTTTAACTTTTCTTTTCTTTTCTTTTTTTTTTGGTAGTAAACTGTTTATGCAGTTTGTGGTCTCTTGTGCTAGAAACCTTTGACTTACTAGTATGGATGTTTACATGTAGGGGTAACACTTTTAGTTAAATTTTTGACTCAGATTATATTTTTTTCCTTTGACTTATAACATCTTTTGGAAACAGAGTAATTGTGGTTTTGAGTCACCTTCCAGTTTTACTTGAAATTAGTGTTTTTTTTATTGCTGTAAAAATATATATAACACATTTGCCAGTTCAACATTTTTCATGTGTACAATTTAGTGACACCAATTACATTAATCATGTTGTGCAACCACCAACAATTAGTATTTCTGAAGCAAGGTTTTTTATTTAGAAGGAGGAGTTAATATCCTGCTCTAAAAAAAGAGCAGTGACAACATGAATTCATTATGCAGAATATGTGGATGAAACAGTATATTAAGCAGTCATTCTTTGGTTGCCCTTCTTACATCACTGATGGATGTCAGTACTAAAGTACCTTAGAGGTAACCCATTAAACCTGTTGCCTTCTAGTCAATTCTGTCTCAGTGACGCTGAGTAGAACTAGAACTGCCCCATAGGTCTTCCAAGAAGCAATTAGTGAATTTCACCTGCCAACCTTTTTGTTAGTAGCTCTTAACCACTGTGCCACCAGGTAGTGCTGAAATATTAGAATTTTAATGATAGAATATAAAGATTGGCAGATTAAATTGATGAGAACCAGTGAAGTAACCTAATGCAGTAAATTTCAGACTTTGTGTGCATTAGAATCAATCACCTGAAGACCTTGCTAAAACATTGCTGGGCCTTACCCTGAGGCATTCTGATTCACTAAATCTGGGCTGGTCCCAATAATTTGCATTTCTAATTACTTGCCAGGTGAGGCTGATGCTGCTTGTCCAGAAATCACAGTTGGAGAATTAGTGCTCTAGTATTACCTAGCACTGTCCGCTAGATTTATCAATAAACCGAACCTGAAAAACCAAACTTGTTGCCGTTGAGTCTATTCCAACTCATAGCGACCCTATCGGACAGAGTAGAACTGTCCCATCTGGTTTCCAAGGAGCAGCTGGTGGATTCGAACTGCTGACCTTTTGGTTAACAGCCAAACGCTTAACCACTGCACCACCAGGGCTCTGTATCAATAAACAGCAGATTTAAATTAATCACAGTTGTAGCAGACAATGATTTAAAGAAAACTCATCAGGTAAACTGAAAGCCAAGCAAGAAACTTAACATTTTTCTTAATTCTTATTTTTGTAGGCTAATTAATAGACTAGTAAGGGAGAAAATGTAGAGTTACTGTGATTCATCATTGGAACTTTAAATATATAGAACTAGATTCAAATACTTGCGATGCTTTTTTTTTTTTTTTTTCCCTCCTAGTGCACTTGTCTCCAAAAGTGCTAAATTCATGTTTGGATATCCCATTCATAATTATAGGGAATAACATTTATAATCATTTATAATCAGGACCTCAATGATTATACAGACACAAAATTTTATGATAATAAGGAAAAGTTGTAAAACTTTCTATTCAGAAATCCATTCATTCATACTTGATTATATTCTATGCACAGTATATACACTTACAAAGATAAAAGTTATAAATTGTAATAAGGACTATGAAGCAAAATATATAGGGTACTATAAAATACTGTAGCAAAGGGAACTTAATTTAGGGAAACCCTCTCTAAGGAAGTTCATTTAAGCTGAAACCTGAAGAATATTAGGAATTTTAGCCACACTGAGAGTTGTGGGAAGAGGAAATACTACCACCATCACTAAATAGGCACTGTGTACTAACATCTTTATGCATATTATTTCATTTAACAGCACTGTTAGTAATATTATTCCCAAATTTTAGGTGAAGAAACTGAGGGTTAGAGAAATAACTTTTCCACACTCACCCAGCTATTAAGTGGTAGAACTGGGATTTCATCCTGTCTTTCTGACTCCAGAGCCAAGCTTTTAACAAGTATGTTAACATTAGGGAGATTTGAGAATATTTTCTTAATTACTGAAGTACTATAAGTTACCTTTCTACTTTTATTTTTTTTTCTCATTTCTGCGTCAAGGCCCTGCTTTCTGTCTGAGAGCCACACATTATACATAAGAAGGCCAGTCAGGGAGACACACATACACACTCAAACACACACGTTTATGTTTGTTTATATAACTTAAAAATAACTTTTTATGATTGTAAAACTGGAGTCTCTGCGTGGTGCAAACGGTTAAGCACTTGGCTGCTAACTGAAAGGTTGGAGGTTTGAATCTACCCAGAGGTGCCTCAGAATAAACGCCTGGCAGTCTGCTTCTGCAAAGTGACAGTCATTGAAAACCCTATGGAGCACAGTTCTACTCTGATACGCATGGGGTCACCAAGAGGTGGAATTGATACAAGGACAACTGGTTGGTTGGATTGTAAAAGTATTACATGCTTATTTGAGGTATTTTGGAATCTAGGTCGAAAGAAGGATACAATGTCATCACCCAGAGATAACCATATTAACATTTTATTAACTTATTATGTTTCAGTATTGAGGCATTTGTTTTTCTAAACTTGTAATCATACTGTGTATAGAAGATTGTTTACTGATAGATATGCAGTGTTCAGATGAAATATATGTCTGTTCTTGGAATACTAATCATTTTTTAATAGTATCAGTTCATAATATATTGACTATCTAGGTGTAGTAAGAAGGAAGATGTTTCGTATTTTTCATGAAGTCAGGTGAAAAGCATTCTGTTATAGTCATCTTTAGGAGTCATATTTGGTAAATCATTCTTTAACCTTGTTGCTCTGATAGAGTGAAGTTTTTATAAGAGATATTTATAATCTAATTTCTGTTCTGTTTTTCTCATTTGAAGGACTATAAATAACTTTAAAGAATAAGACCTAATCTTGATTTGCAGCTTACTATTACTTCAAAATATATTGTGCTAATAGTGCCACTATTTTTTTATGCTATTAATTTTTCTTTTATTGATTTTCATCATCACATGAAGTTTTAAAAAATTTTTTGTTTTTTAAATCCAGAAAAATAAACCACTTGGCTTTTAGCCTCTGTTTGAAAGGATAATCCTACAGAAAAATAAGTCTCAAAATACTGAAATGTAGTAAGTCAATAAAATGTTAATATGCTTGTTTCTGGGTGATGACATTGTATCCCTCTTTGAATCTAGAGATTCCAGAATATCACAAATAAACGTGTTACCTTTACAATCCAACCAACCATAATATGGTTATGTTTCTTTCATTTGAATTTTTTTTTCCTCTACTGTGTGGATAGGATTCACTGAGGGGTGTAAATGTTAATGCTTTCTGCTGCCAGCCCAGTGGTTGGAGGTTCAAGTCTACCCAGAGAGGCATCTCAGAAGAAAGGCCTGGTGATCTACTTCTGAAATATCAACCATTGAAAACCCTATGGAGCACGGTTCTACTCTGACACACATGGGGTTGCCATGAATCAGAACTGACTTGATGGCATCTGGTTTGGTTCATTTGGTACTTTGTGCATTCTCTTTTTTGCTTTTGTAGACAGACTTACATCAGAAGTGTATTAAAATATATAGAATATAAACCTTGCTTCATTTTATGTTTATTAACCAATTTAAAGAAATACTAGGGGTCAGCTTTTGTTTTTATCAAACTTAACATTGTGCATTAAATGATATATGCCTGTTCCTTTTGGGTTCATTATGTGTCATAGTGATTTGTGTTGAGGTATTTCTTTTGTGAACTTCTGCCACCAAAAACTTTTAAATACAATTGCAGAACTTTACATTTGTAACTTGAGAAACAAGGAAACATATCTGAAAAAGAAAATCGGAACGTTGTTCCATAAGTCCCAGGGAAGTTAAATTCATTTTAAAAGAACATAGTAATTGTTCACTGTAGTTTAATTTACTATAACTTTTATTTCTAAGCCGTTCAACGTGAATTGAGTTTAGATAGTAGCCAGATATATTGTTAGCACGTAAGCCTTAATATGATGCATGTAAATAATTATTTAGTCTTAGCTTCTTTCTCAGCTAGTAAACACAGTTACTTATGAGATATTTTTATTGAAAAGTCTCTAATTTTTAGTTATACAAAGAATCACCTTTCTTATTTTACAGCCATAGAAAGTTATTTTTAAGTATTTTTCCTTTTGTCTCCATATAGTATTTCTTTACCAAAAACCAAACCCTTTGCCATTGAGTCCATTCTGACTCATAGCTACCCTAAAGGACAGAGTAGAACTGCCCCATAGGGTTTCTAAGGAATGCCTGGTGGATTCGAACTGCCGACCTTTTGGTTAGAAGCCGTAGCTCTCAACCACTGTGCCACCAGGGTTCCCAGTCCCATGTCTTTTATTCCTGTGCCTATTATCGGATCCTTTTTAAAAAAATCTTGTTTTTCTTCAGACAGCTTTTGTGTGTTCATTCATTCATTCAAGAAATGTTTATTAAATTCCTACTGTATGCCAGGCATTTGGCTAGATGACGCGAGAAGAAAGTAAGGGGAAGAGCAAGGAAATGGGAAATCTTATATACCTATGTTATTAGTACTACATAGTATGAGTTTTATGTGTCTTGTCTCATGTGGTCATCACATGAAATGGGTTTTACCGTTTCTGTTTTACAGATGATGATTTAGATTCAGAGAGATTAAGGATTTTCATAGAGAGCATAGTTTCTAAGTGGCAGAGCTAGAATTTCATCCCAGGAATATCTGATTTTATACAATATTGCCTTCCTACATGGAAGAGAGATAAAGTAGGTACATTCCTTGTCTTCATAGAGTGTACAGTTTAGTGTACTATAGCTCTGTGCTTTATGAAGATGGCCTGAGGGGCTGCCCCGAGAGGGTGTGAGATTCTAGCTACTTCTCAACCCTTCTCTCTTTTGGTTAGAGAGGTTCCTTTAAAAATCCATTTCATTTATTGTGCTTTTCATGTGCCTGTTAGCATTTCATGTGAAGAATGGATTTTGCAGTTTTTTTTTAAAAAAGAACCTAGAGTCAACATTCTAGTAGAACCGTGTGTGTTTACACACACACACACACACACACACACACACACACACACACACACACACACACACACACACACACACAAAATCTCATACACAGAAACTGAGACAGAGAATGGCAGGTGGTAGATGGTGATGAATATCTGAAAAGAGATCTAGATATTACCACCATGGGAATGTAGAGGTAGGTGAGAGGATTTTCAGTTTGGAAGATGAAAGCTTGTGAAAATAATTTGAGATCTGCCTTCAAAGATAGACAACATTTGGAACTGTGGAAATTTCAGGGGAAGAGGTGGCAGTAAGGGTAAGCTGGGAACATTGCAAATAAAGGGAACAGTATGCCCAAAGACCTAGAGGCATATGGGGCAAAAAGTTTGGAGAGAAATGTGTTTGTAGGAAATACAGATAAAATTCTTGATCTATATCAGAATGGCAACCTTTGAGTGTCTGATTAAGGAGTTTTCCATAGGCAATAGGAAACCTTTAAAAAACGTTTGGAAAAATGAAGGTGATGATGTTCGTTGATACTGAAAATATAAACCCTTAGACATGGGATATTAAAAACCTTTCATCTTGTCTGCAAATTCCGTTGTTTAGTAGTAGTTCTCTGAGGACTTGAGTTGAGATGGTCGTGCAAGGTGTCAGTGGGGAAAAATGCCATGTACCATGATGTCTGTTTTGTGTGGCCTTGGGCTGATCAGGAATGTCATTGGAAATAATTGTCTATCCAGAATTGGAGCCCTGGTGGCACAGTGGTTAGGAGCTATAGCTACTAACCAAAAGGTCGGCAGTTTGAATGCACCACCTGCTCCTTGGAAACCCTAGGGGGCAGTTCTGTCTTATAGGGTCGCTATAAATCAGAATCAACTTGATGGTAATGGGTTTTTTATCCAGAATAGAATAGATAAAACAGAAACATAAGAATTTGAAAAAGCGTTAGAGTATTATATAGTTTAGTACTGATAAGTGATGAAACTGAAGTCCAGAGAAGTTAAGTGCTTTGCGTCCTTACATTGTGGATAAGTCAGTAATAAGATCTTTGTTTTGTCAACTTCTAGTTTAGCCCGTTAAGTCATACTGTATCAGAAAGAATAGGGGGTGTGGAGATCTTGAAGATAACTAAATAAAGTTAAAAAGATCAAGAGGAATAATTTATTGAGACTTTGTTCTGTGACGAGAAGTATTTCACTTGGACTTTCTGATTTTCTGGCTATCACACTTTTTGTTTTTAAGTTTGCTTCCTTTGTAAGAATACCTGTTAGATATTTGGGTGACCCATGCAGATAGATACTGGCCATAAGAAACAGTATATAGTTCTTTTGTTGCATAAATCAGTTTGCTAGATTTTGATTCAACTAGGATAGATGGAGACATTTCTCAACTCAAGAATGAGAATCTGACTTCAGAGAACAGTATTTTGTAACTACTGAACCATTCTGGTGTTAAATACTCCCTTATACTTCAGGCATTTTTACTGTCTCATTTGCCTTAGCTCCGTGTCTTTGTTTATTGCATTTTGTTTCTGAAATGGCCTTCCTTCCTCCATCCGCTAAGTGTATTCCTTTTGTCTTTAAGGCAGACTTTCCTTTCATATTCAAGTTTTTTTCTCAAGCCTTCTCTGTCCGGAGGGAAATGCTGGTTTATACACAACTTCCTTGCCCCCAAAATTGGCATGCTTTTCTATGTTCTTAATTTTTAATGGGCTCTAAATTTGCGATGTTAGTGTGCCTATCATAAAACACTTAAGTGCTTTTTTACTGAGTATGTCACTATTTGAGGTGATGTTCAAACAGGATTCTATAGATGGGGGTTCTCCACAAGAAGCTTAGTATCTAAGGCAGTGCTGTTGTGGACTTGAATGAAAAGAAGGTTCAGATAGGAGAATGAAAAGAATAAATCAGTGCATAAATAGACAGCTGAGGCAAGTCTGTTTTAACAGTGGGAGCAAGAATAAGTGTATAGGTAAGGGGAATTTTAGGCAAAGTAAATGAGACAGTTCCTAACTATATAACAGATAAAAGAAAGTGCTACTTAAAGAAGTCTCAGAAATCCCTGCAGAAGAGATAAACTCCTAGGAGCTCTATAATGGTCTTAGTATACTACTGAATCTAGTATGTTCTTTTTCTTTGGCATCTCTACTTCATGTCACCTTTTATTTCTCTAAATAAGGAAATTTAGAATATCTACTTGGCCTGGCAGTTTTTCCTATATAGCGGTTATCTTCCGTGTTTCCTGTTTTATTCTATCAGTTTGTTATAGAGAGTAAAAAAGTCAAGAACAGGCACCTGTGGTTGTAAAAGATTTTATCAGTAAACAAATAGTATACAATATCAAGGAATCTTTGCAAAATGAAAGTCTCTAGACCTGTCAGCTTGCGATCTCTGCTGGTTAAGATTCTAGAATGGGCTATTAAAAGGATGATTTGTAAGCACCTAGAAGGTGAGTATTAGGAGCAAAATGATTTTTTAGTTTTACTTAGTAGTAGTTATGCCTCGCAAAACCTATGCTGTGTCAGGGGTACAAGATAGCTGTCTCAGAAATATGGGACAGCATAGTGTTTTTAAACTTTGGCAAGGCATTCGACAAGACCGTGATGAGGCATCATTGACAACGTGGAGAAATATAGACTAGTATTAGCTAGTTAATAATTTACAGAATGTCTCATTATCAAAGACTTACTGTTTATTGGAGAGAGTTACGAACCAGCTCTTGTGGTTACACTGAGGGGTGACCATGACAGCTACCTGCAGGTTTGAAAAGTTGGCCTTTTCGAAGTAGAATTAGATTAGATTTACTCTCAAGATTCCCTCAGAATTAGGAATTAGGTGTAAACTCTAAGGAAACTGTTCTTCACTCGGAAAGAACTCTGGAACAGAAATGAAGTGGACAACTTCAGGGAGCTGGTATTACACAAACAAGTTGAATATCCTCTTAGGATGTTATTTTGAGCAGGTCTTCTCAAACTTTGTTTTTCTTGGGGATCTTGTTAAAGTGTAGATTCTGATTCAGAAGGTTTGGAGTGGGGCCCGAGATTTCTGCATTTTTAACAAACTTTCAGGTGGAGCTGATACTGCTGGTTTATGGGCCACACTATGAGTAGGCCAGTTTAGACTCTTATGATGATTTGGGGATTGGAAAGCTCATTATACTTAATAACTGTAATGATTTTGCCTGACCTAGTGTAACCATGTTACACATGTTATGTTGTTTAAGTTTTACAGAATACTTTCAAGGTAGGTGGTGATATTTGTATAATGAGGAAATTGCAACATATGGGAGCTTAAGTAACTTGGTCAAGGTTATATAATAACTGATGTAAATGGTATTTAAACTTAAGGGACATTAAAACCCTTGCCACCTCTGTCTGAGAGACTCTATGGTGTTTTTGAAAATAATCTTCCCACTGAAAAATAGTTTCTAATTAGAGGAATTTGCTCTATTTCTGAACTACTTCACATAAAAGAAAAATTATTCCCTGTATGAAATTTGTTATATGAGTTCAGGAAAAATAAACTTTTTAAACATCAGAGGATATTATTAACTATATTTTATAAAATTGTTAATATATATTCTTTTTTTTTAGTTGAAAAGTAACTAGCAAGTATAAAAAACAAAAAGGTCTTCTGTAATTCTATCTAAACATAATTATTATTACCATTTTGGGTTCCTCCTTTACACATAAAAAACCAAACCAAACCTGTTGCTGTCGAGTCAATTCCAAGTCTTAGCAACCCTTAGGACAGAGTAGAAATGCCCCATGGAGTTTCCAGCGAGCAGCTGGTGGATTCATACTGCTGACCTTTTGGTTAGCAGCTGTAGCTCTTAATCACTACGCAACCAGGGTTTCCTGTACACATCCCCAGCCTTATATAATTTTAAAAATTGAGATTATATTGTATATAATTTGATATCCAATTTTTTTTCCCACTAAGCGCAGGTTTAATAATGACCAAGACCAAACTCTTTCCGCTTAAACCCTTTCCCATTTTCCTCATAATCGTTGGCAACATCACCATTCTCTCCTAGGCCACAACCTTATTTTCCTTGTTTTTGTCTCTCTCAATAACTCTGCTGCCAAATTCTTCTGGTTTCTTTGTAATATCTCTTCAGCTTGCCCATGTTTTTCACATCCAGGCTTAGTTTTTTTCCTACCCAATTAATGACTACTGGATCACCCTGTGATTCTTACATTTATTCTCTGCTTCATTGGTTGACTGCTGTCACTGCAGACATAACCCTTTGTCTCTCTCTTCTCGCCATCTTTTTACATGGCTTCTTATGAAATAAGTGTGAACACTTGGTGGAGTTTAAACTAAAGGCAGTGATTTATCCTACCCTATTAGCTTTTATGTCTAGCCACATCTTCTAAATTCTTGCCTCCTTTGCCAGAATCAAAGAACTTGTAATTATATCACAACCACTGAAGATTCTTAACTATCTCCTATTTGGTAGTGATTTTTGTAGAATTTGCCCATTTCACTGCTTTCCTTATCTTACCCATTGTACTCATTACTCCTGAAATAGTTTTTTTCTGGAAGACAAATTCACTTTCAACCTTTTTCACCAGATCTTTCTAATTAAAACTATCATGAAAATTTGTATGTTGTTTGCTTTTCTAAAGGTGGGTATCTATGATTTTATACTTGTACATGTATTTGTTTAATTTTAATAGATTATTTTAACTTAGACTTTTTAAAGATGTAGGTTTGCTCATTAAACATTACATATCAAATTAAATGTGAGTGCAGAATACTTGGACAAATGTGTTGACATTTCTAGATCTTCAAACAGCTCCCTCCTCAGTTCTTTGCTCCTCAGGTAGTATCCCATCATCTACCTACCATTACCTGTGCCTTCTGGTCAGGGCATCTTTCTTCAGTGTATCCATATAGACTGAGAAATTTAATCCCTCAAGCTTTATTCCTACCTGCTGCCAGAAAAAAAAAAAAAGGCAGCTAGAGCTCTTTTGTGACTTCTCTTAAGAAATTTTGCTTCGAGTAATAGTGGAGAAATGGTTTTGGAGAAAATTGGGGTAAATAGCACATGTCAAAGATTTACTCCTTAAAATCTCGTACATGTTAATCTCTTTGGTAGGTAAAGAAAAAAAGAAAAAGCAAACTCGTTCCCGTCGAGTCTATTCCGACTCATCGTGACCCTATAGGACAGAGTAGAACTGCCCCACAGGGTTTCCAAAGAGTGGCCGGTGGATTCAGACTGCTGAACTTTTTGGTTAGCAGCCAAGGTTCTTAACCACTGCACCACCAGGGCTGCCAGAGAAGTATAGGAACCAGTATTTAACTCCAGATCTGACACCAAAGCCCATGATTGTAACCACTATTGCTTTAATTTTATATATTAGGAAGATTATAAATTCTTTGTGTTTAGAAGAGTTTAATTTTTAACTCCTAAGATGAGGCATTTTTATATCACTTACAGAATATACTGTATGATGTGGCCATTGAATAAGATTGACTGGTTAAGAATTATCTAGTTTCTTGAAACTTTTATTTACTAGTCAAACCTGACCAAAATCTTAATTCTTGGTATACTCCTCAATTTTATTTTATCTGAATCTTTGACTTTCACTGGGGAGTTATTTCTTAAAGATATGCTTTGGGATAATTTGGAGACTCAAAAAATTTTCTGCCTTTTTGTATTTTGTCAGTTTAGTAACTTTAGAGTAATTATGTTTCTGAGAACTAACACCTTAACAGATGAAATTGAAGACTAGAAAGTATCTTCACTAGGAGCATATGCAACACACTGTAAGATAGTTATTAAGAGTTAGAAGACCCAGTTCTTCAACTGTGTGACCTTGAGCAGGTTTCGCTACCTCATTTTCAATTTTCTCATCTGTAAATAATTATAATACAAATCTTATATAAGAGGATTGTGAGGCTTAAAGGAGAAAATGTTTATAAAAGGTTTAGCACAGTGCCTGACACGGTAAACACTAAAATGTTAGATTTTCTTACTGTGTTTTCAGCTATAAAACACAGCTTACTTAAATTGTGTGCTAAATGTTGTTAGCTTTAGAAATAAAATAACAAGTTTATTTTATCATATATTCATCAAGTGTTTATTGAGTTTCTGCTACGTGTTAAATCCTGGCCTATAAGCCTGTGTTAGGCCCTAGGTATAAACAGGTGAGTACCAAACAGTCCTTCATTCCAGAAAATTATCCTGGTAGGCAAAGACATTTTATTCTTTGTATATTAAGAACAACAAAGAAAAGCTAACATAAATACAAAGTACAATTTAGTTAAGGTGTATAGTATAAAAATCATGGGGCTATGTTAAGGCATATTGATTTTTTTAATATGTTAACATGAACCTAATTAATTTAAAGTTTAAATTATTAAGTTTTTTTGAAATACGTTCATTATGTACTTAAAATAGTTATTTGACCCTAATGGAAAATAAAAAATATTTTTTGCTTGTCTTCATTTTATTGAATTGTCTATGCTTATGACTTTGTTTTCTTTATTAATATTAGTTGTTGAATATATCACCATTCACCAGCATTTCTACTAGAGGAGAAGGAAAGAAAGAAACTGAAAATTTAATGTTTTATTTTTTATAAATAGGCTTTACAAATATTTAGTGGGGAGACAATTTGGAAATTTATTTTGTACACCTATCTTCTGTTTATTTTTGGGTGTATTAAATGATTCCCAAACTTGGCTGATTTACCTGAGTTATGTTTAAAAAATACTCCCAAAGCTCCCACACAGACCCATTTCCCAGATGATTCTGTTGATTAACCAGGTTTAGACACCACTGGGCTATGTAACAAGTCCTGTATAGCCCTGTGAACTTTTTAATGGAACATACTCACACTGAGTGCTCTTTTTTTTTTTTAAGCCTTATGGTTAAGTGATAAGGTTACTCAGTTTGTGGCAAGTATGAGTCTCTTTTAAAGAAAGTTTGTAAAGTATTAGAACTCTACTGATCAGAATATAAAATGAGCATTTTTTAATGTTCAGTTACATTTGAGTACCAGTGGGTTCTTTTTTAAATATAAATCAGATTGCTGTTAAACATTTAATTTTTATTTACTTTTAGTTCCTTAAAGTTCTAATATTAAGCATTTTTTGTTTCATAATACCCTGCTTAGCATAAGTCTCATTAAATGGTTTATACTAATGTAGTATAAATGGCTTATACTAATATGCACAGTGTCTAGGGTACAAAATTTAAGGAGGCACTCACTTTCAGATTTTGCACCTTAGCTACCTTACTTGCCTTACCTACTCCTGGATCTGCTCTAGCGAAGCAGGCTGCATATAACTTATTTTGATTTTAGTTTATGATCTTATGCATGCGTGAATGTTTTATAAAAAAATTGATGACAAGATGAGAATAATACAGCCAAACCCAAATTTATATTACCTAGGATAAAAATAAGTTAACTATTCGAAAAAAGTAGCAGTATGATTTTATTCTTGCATGTTCGGTAATTATTATACCTTCAGAAATTCCACTAGAATCTTGCCTCACACTGAAATGTGCTTGGTTGTGTTACCTACTCCCTGCTACCTGAAGTCAGTGCTCTTGTACCTATCGTAAGTTTCTTCATTTGAAATATAGTACACTCAGTTCTTAATTTGAACATATGGATGATAATTGAAGTGATAAGTAGTGACTCTAGTTTTACTACCCTTTTGTTAGTAATTTTAGTATTCTCTAAGATTTGCCTATGATTTTTCTTTTTGGAGGACTACATCTGGAAATGCTCAAAAGTTGCTTGCCTTTTTAAGAGAACAGTCTGCAGTAAAAGTATAACTTCTTTAGAGGTGAGGTTTGAGTTAACTAGTGATGAACCATAATGTGAGGAAGCATAATATTATGAATTATTATTTGGCAAGCATAACTAATGCAGGCATTAGCTGCTGAAGCCATTTATAAAGTACCACTTGCAGAAAGCTAGAGAGATAGGCTACACAGAACTTTCTGTGTAAGCTCTCAGAATGTAAACTAGAGTACAGCCTAGTTTATTCAATAAGGACTAAATTCTGTAAGTTTAAGTTTGATATGTTTGTAGGTTTCATGATTAATGTGTAACTAGAGTATGAAAGGAGTATTTAGAATCCTTTAAAATTTGTAGGTGTGACATCATTATCAAGTCAGGCATTTTATTTCTTAAAAGTTAGAATTTATTTAAATGTACTTTTTTTTTCAAAATACATTTTCATTTCTCCTTACAGTGGTGCCAAAGTAATTTTTCCCAAATAGAATTACTTAGTATTTAGTCAGTGGGTAGTGTTTAAAATAAGCAAAAATAAACCCATAACAAATAAGGGTGGAGGGGTGTCTAGATTTGTTTTTAGCTTTCTTTTTCATGGCTTCTCAAAAGTGTATCAGATTATAAATGCATTCAAAATGTTTTGCTCT
The DNA here is from genome assembly GCF_000243295.1 of Trichechus manatus latirostris. Classification (NCBI taxonomy): domain Eukaryota; kingdom Metazoa; phylum Chordata; class Mammalia; order Sirenia; family Trichechidae; genus Trichechus; species Trichechus manatus. The sequence goes on along the minus strand of NW_004444001.1, from coordinate 11,008,811 downwards.
GAGGATATGTAGCATTCCTATAAAGGTTAAATCAATAAAAATGATTTGGACACATTCCTAAGCATGGCTAGAACAGGTAGTCCGTTGTTTTAGGTACCCTTGAGTTTCTGGAGCAGATCATTATGGCGTAGCAAAAGAACTTACTAAAAGTTGCTTTCTATGTGTAGATGCATCAGCTTAAAAAGTTTTCTGACCTTCTAGAAAGAGTATTTTTCAAGTAACCCTGTCCGTATTGATTTAATGATTTTATACGCAGTTAAAATTTTGAACCTTTTTTTCCTTTTCTCCGAATGCTGAAGATACACCATAATTGATAAGGAGCAGGTACGTACAGGACAAAATGCAAGGGGCAAGCCTTTCCAGCCAATTTAGAGTAAATGGTAGTCTTATAGTTAAGGATAGTCTTATGATTAAGGAAAGTATCACCCATTATAATCGCAAAATTAGGAATTACATGTGATTCTTTTCAATCTTGCTAGTTTAGGAGAAAATTCTGTAGTTACTGGGATGTTATTCTGTTGATTTGAGCAGTCCAAAAGGCAAGCTTCAGTTTGAGTGTTTATATTACAAAGCATGTATATATATAGATATAAGTATCTGTATATGTCTATGCTCAGGGGTGGCTTCTCGGTATGATGTTGTTGCTAGGTAGAGTTTCATTTTATACATTTGTTTGCCGTTACCCTTTTTATTTCATGTGTTTTAAGTATGTAAGTTTTAAGTTCATGTGTAAATTTTCAGGTCATATTGTTTTCACAGCTACTTTTCCAAAAATGTTTGTTAGCTTATAATAATGAGTAGGTGATTTTTCTTAAAGGTTTCATTAAACAACAGTGAAGGTATTAAGTATTTTTGGATCATGGAAGCAATGAATTGACCATATTTTTAGCTGAATTAAGATTTAAACTAAAGTAGAAATTTTATGAGTTACATATATTAATGTAGTTTCATTAGAAAATCTTTTATCTTTTTGTACATGTAGTATATAATTACTTTGTAAATACTTTATTGAAATAATTTGTTATTTGTTGGAGCCCATGATTTTATTTCATAGCCAAGAAAATGGTTCAAGCGTGTCTCAGTAAAAATTTGTTTATATGTATAAACGTATATACAGTTGTTTAACCATTCAGCAATGAAATAATTTAGCAACTTAAGCCAAGTATTTTGGTTTTTTAAAAAACTGAAGCTATTTTTTTAAGTGTCTCTCAATGTATTTTGATTTAGTTAGAAAATAAAACTATATATGAAATTGAAATTAAGCCTTCTAAATTTTCCGTCTGGGTACTTGTGAATGATAACTAAAAAAATCTTTTCCTTTGTTTTCTCTAGTTATATTGGCACACTAAAATATTTTGTAATATATGCTTATGCATGTTGTAAGGGAATATATTGTTAAATCTTTACTACTGAAATAAAGAATGAAATTATTCTGACAATGTTGAGCATTCCTATGTAATTTAGATAACTTTTTTAAAACAAGGTGAATATTAGTGGTAAAAAATTTTGAAATTATTAAGTTTTGCTCCTAAATTATAAAGAAAGAGTATCTGTATGTGTGTTTAGTTTTAATAGCTGGGGGAATGTAAAGAATTCTTTTTGAACTCTGGAGTTTATAGTAATATGAAAAAGAGAAGTTTCTACTATGGAGAGAAGGTGAATTAATGATTAAAGATTGGATTACATTGTCCTGTGTTTACATTGCTTTGCAAATGTACTACATTGTCTCTGTAAGTTGTATCTGCTTTATTGATTATCTTCTTAAATATGTTCATTTTTATATTGAACCTTATATTTGTAAGAGCACTAGAAGATTTTTCCGCATTTTGTCAACAGCTGAATTACCTAAAAGCATTACAGATTTTCATGAGAGGTAACAATTAACCATTCTAGATTACTTTTGGTACCCATTATCTTAGGATGCTACTGTCTTGATGGAAGTTTTTTTTAATAGGTATCCTCTCATAATGTCTTAATGTATTTGAATTGTGTGTTTAGCCTCTTAGCATGAAATGCTTACAAACTTTACATTTACCAGTTTATGGGAAACATAATGATTGACATATAGATCATCAGCATAAAAGTTTTTTCGGTGATACAATAGTGTTGCAGGTATTTGCAGTTTAATATTATGTGAAATAAAATGAAAATTTACTTTTCTTCAAAAAATAATTTTTCTTAAAACTGAGCTGGATTTACATGAAAATACCTTATAATAAAATTATTGATTAAAGGAGTCTACACCCTGAACCTTTTGGACACTCATGCCTCCGTTTTCAAGGATCAAATTATAGTGATACAATAAGTGCAATGGGTTGGAATGTTGATTGTAAAATATAAGTTTATTACATAGTAAAATAAGATAAATGTAATGATCCTTTTCTGAATCTACCTTGTTTAGAGTCATCTAAATAATTTTTAATCACATGACAGAAATAATGATTCCTTTTTACCTGGAATTGGAAGTCTTTTAAATTAGGAAGTTAAGTAGAGAAATTTAAAAATTACAGAAACTAAACAATCAGAAATTAAGAACAAAATGCTTAATTATACTTTTTTACCCAGGTTACATGGGCAATGGATGAATATATGGAAAATATACCCGTTAAGCTGCAAGCTCAAGTTTTTCTTTGAAACGATATCCATAAACTGAAGATGTTAGCAAATTAATTACATTAATATTTGCTCTTGTAAACTATAATAATTTATCTCATCTGATGTCAGTTTTTAATTATCATTATTTAAGTTTATAAATGGGAATTATCGTTATTTAAGTTTATAACTGGAAAACAATGTCCTTGGCATTTACAACTATAGTATTTGCTTATTTTAGTCTTGAATTTCCTAACCTCAGTTACTGGTTTTATAAATTGACATTTATGTGTTAGTGCACATGCAAAATAATTAATTGTCCTTTACAAAAGAGCTATAAACACTACCTCAGTTAATTTACATTTCTTTGCTGGTTTAGAATCATAATCCCAAGTTCTGTAGTCACTGATGTGTATGTATGTACACACGCACACATACATATATATATGCTGTGTATAAAAAATTTTAAGCTGGACTGGTAGTCAGAAGAAATTTAAGTTGAATATATATAGCATGTATTTTGTTTCTGTATAAAAAATATGTGTCTATGTCCATATAAAGTTCTGTGGAATACCACAACACCATTATCCTAATTTTTCCAAAGAAAGACTGTGTGTGTGTGTGTATATATATGTGTGTGTGTGTGTGTTTGCAAAACCTTACTGATGATTGTTATTGCGATCTGGCTAGTTTCTTTCCTTTTACTATATTTTCTTTTACTGAACCACAAAATGGGTTTAGTTGTAAGATATCTGACCATAGGAATATGTAAATAATGGTTTGTCACACTCATGGTTCATATAATTTTTGGGGAACCTGTAAATGTGTAATTTAAGTTCTTGAATTTTTAACTTAGTCTTTTATGTAAATATATTTTTATAGTTGATGGTGCGATAATTCCAGTAGAGACCATTGATGTAAAAATGCCTAAACTAACTGAAAAGTCAAATAAAATTAATTTGATTTTGTGGTTAAAAAAATTATTTGCCTTGCATAGGCTATTCAGTTGCACCTTGTTAGAAATGTCACTAATCATATGTACTTTCTTAAAGGATGGCAGTATAAATAGTGTAGATAAGTCTTTAGCTGTCAAAATAATCTTAAATATATTCTGAGAATAATATTAACCTTGTAAATTTTCTAACATCAGTATAATGATTTTAAAATATCTTAAACATTATTGAAAATTATATTTGCTTAATATGTCAGTGTGTTGCAGAATTTCTTGTTTTCTGCACTATTGATTTAAAAGGAAAATTTGTTTATCAAGGTAAACTAATATTTGTCATCTCTTTTTAAGAGCCCAAATCATAGTTGGTGATTTTAGTCTTTGGCTATATATTGGATGTTGGATTTATGACTATTACAAGAACATAGAGCATTTAAATGTGTGATTTTTTTTCTCCACAGCAAGTATTAAATGCTTATGTAGCAACTAGACTTTAAAGGATCCATTTAATTTTATAGCTCCGATTATTTGTTGCATTGTGTTAAATGATGAAGATTCTATTTGTTAGTAGAAGAAAGCATCTTTATTTAAAAAAAATGTTTTAGATTTTAGCTGCTGTTAAACAATAACAAAAAACTTGAAACGTTTAATATGGTGTTGCTTACATCCATCCAACACTATTCATAATCCTGAATCTTATATACTTAGTAAATAGTATAAAGGGGAGAACATTCCTAAGAATTTGAGATAAGGTAAAGCGGTTGTATACAATATAATAAAATAACATTTACTCTCAATTGCAATACAGGTCTTAAAATAGTTATGTGGAAATGTGTAGTCTGTTTTATGTATGTTTGCTGTTGAATGGACAAAAAAACTTATGGTCAACTGTGGTAAATATAGTAAGGAAACTCTTTGAATAAGGTATAGAATTTCCCCATTTTTTTTTTTTAATTTAACACATTAAATCAAAATATATATAAAATAATCCTGGGTCCACTGGATTCCATAATCTTTTTGGAATGGCAGTAATTGTATTAAGGTATATATTTTCATTATGTGACACTTTCTTTTCTAAAAAGATTATCTTAAAATATTAAATATTTCATGTATCAATGAATAATTTCTGTATACTTTAGACAGCCAACTTAGAATATTTTCATCTTTAGAAAATACTAAGTATTGGAGTTTATTGTTATTCTTGTTAATGGAGTGTATCAAATGACAAGTTTTTTTGGGCAGAATATTATCTTCAGTGGAAGTTGAAGAGTTCATTGGTATAGGAAAAAAAGAATTGTGCAGTAAGATTACCTATTGGGTTGTCGCTGCTTAAATTTACGTTGATTTTGCTAGCACCTGCTTAATAATAAGCCTGGCATGATAAGTGACTAGAAAAAATAGTTATATGCTTTGTTACATTTACAGTTTTAGTATTTGCAAGAAGGATTTTTTTTTTTTACACTGAGTTGATAATATTTGTGTATTGGGCCGTATGTGTAATATTTTTAAAAAGACACTGCAGAGGTAGACTGTTCCACTGAACCCTTTATATAAAAATATCTCTAAAAGACTTTTGCCAGGCTATAGCATTTGTAGTCTTTATGCTTTTGAGAAGCTTTTGTATGACTTCACTATTGACTTAGAGTTGTCACATCTTAGTATCCTGGATCAAAAGTTATGGAAGATTGGTATTTATATGCTTTGGAGAGGAATTTGAGATGTTACCATGTTTTGCCATCAGTTTTCCAGTATGAACGGGTGCATCAATTAATCATAGGAAATGCAAAAATAAATAATCAGTCCCATTGGATTTTTTTATATGAATACTTACCTTTTCCTTTTTTTGTATATACAGTTGAGGTATTTAGGTAACCCCTAACCTTTTGCTTCAACAAAGAAGTACAGTATAAAAATATCACCACAGTTTTCATGTGAGCAGCTCTTGAGAGGGGAAAAAAACCCTCGAGATGAATATTGGTTGGAAAAAAAAAAAGTTGTGATACAGAATGTCTCAACTCAGCCCCAGTACAGTACTTGAGGACCACCAGTGTATAAAATTGAAAGCACATGAGTTTTGAAGCACTAGAAAAGGTTTGTAATTGATTAGCACTGCTTGAAAGTATTGAAGTACAGTGAGTTTTGATTTGTGAATGGTTCTATTCAATAAAGATTAATTCTGTGTGTTTGATAAAATCTTAGTGCCCTCAATGAGTTAGCTTTTCCCCCCTCTGCAGTTTATTTAACCATCAAATATTTCAGTGTTCTTTTAACAAACTGGAACATTTCTATCTTACTGAATTTAGCTTAGCATGACTGATTTAAACAAGTGAAACTATCAGTGATTAGGTTGAAGGGTGTAATTGAATAGATTAATTTTTGTTCTTTTAAAAGAGCTAAAATATATCTTAATGTAATCATGTATATTTCACGCCCTCCTTGTGATTTAAAGACTTTCATGCCTTTCTTGTGATACAGAGACTATCAGGAGATTCACACAGACTTAACAAGATTTTGTCCCCTATGATTTATTTCAGATCTTTTACATTATAAAATATTTTTAAATTTAAAAGTAAAATCTTTAACAATTTTTCTTATAAAATCAGGATTATTATAAGTTAAAATATTTATAATACAAGTTTTTGGGAATTGCGTTGACATTTCTAGCTTTTAATATATGTTAGAGTGGCCTTCTTATTATATTCTTGGCTTTTTAATTCTTCTCCCTGGATTTTGGAATCTGGCACTCTTATTTTAGAAGCAAGTTAGGACACTTTGTCACTATTAAATCTTGACATTATGAAGTTATTAATATGGACCACAACTGTTGTTTTGGAAATCAGTGTTCACACATCATTTTCAATCAGTTACTATGGTCAGTTACAAAGATTTTATGTAGAAATTTAATTAGTTACATGATACCATTTCATAAGTAAGTTCTTAATTGTAGAACTAATGAGTCACATTTATCATTTTCTGTAGGTTTTGTTTTTGATAAGTACCAGATTTTGAGTAGCGCAGATTTTGAAAATTCTTGATTAATTCAAGGTAAATGGTATTCTGGAGGAGCAAGGACACAGATTCTGTCTCTTCTCTCTCTCTCACATGCACACACACACACACCCACCCACCCACCCACCACACTTCATTAGGTTTGAGGAGAGGCAATCAGTCAACGTATGCTTTGTCCCTCACCTAGCAAAAGCCTAAACTTTCTTGTTAACTGTTTCACAAAATTGGGGCACATGCTTTTGACATTTCATTGGTGATGGTTATCATTATCATATAAAAATTTAAAACCTGAAGTGAAGTTTTAGACTTCAAATAGGTTATAGAATGGGAAAATGTTTGCAATGTGATGATAACCTATATAGTATGTCCCTTGCCCACCTGTAATTAGTTTGGTGTAGGGGGTTCATGTTAAGTTTTCTCTCCAGGCTCTAAGGCGCTGTGGTGTCAGGAGGGGGAGTGAAATCCACTTTTCAGAAGAAAGATTCCTTACAATGTTTAGTCAAAAATATGGCATGGAATTGAAGATGATCTTTATCTACTTAGTTCACTATTATGCCTTGTTTAGAAGCTTGGTCAAATTTCAGAAATCTTAATGTAAAAATGGTTAGTAAGAATGTCAGGGAAATACAAGACCTGATAGAAAATGTAAGAACATTTTAATGTATTCTTTCTGTCAGTATTAATAGCTTTTCTTCTAGTGCTGAAGTATTCCCTGGAACTTGTGGTGCTGTCAATGTAGTTAGAAAAGTATGTATTTATTTTTTCGTTTTCTTTTTAACAGTAATATTGTTAAAAAGTAACTGCTTGATATGCCTGTTTCAAGTTATCTCTATATAATAAAAATTTTGACCATTTTTTTTTCTCTCATCTCTTGGGTAGTAAGAGCAAAAATTCCCATGCATAATCTATAATTATAATATGGGGTACAGTACAGTCTAGTTGTATTTATGTTCTGTTAATACAAAAGTTTTTAGATTAATGATTAAAACCCACCATTACGTTTAAAAAATAATTTGTGATTATTGTATGCATTATAACTGAGGGGGTCCACTTACAGCTATTGAGGGAGTCACTACAGTAATTTTACATTTTTTGTAATATACAAAGTATACTTCCTCACTGTTTAAGAGAAACTCTTTTTCCCCTTCAGATTTAATTATTTCTCTTTGACCTAAACTAAGACTGATCCTCAAGTAGTAGCCAGTTAAAATGTGTGTGAGGTAGGAGGAGTAAAGGAAACTCCAATCATTAGTTGTAAGTTACAAAGCAATGTTAATATAGGTATACACAGCAAAGGGATTTATTTTAAAGGATATAAGAAAATTTAAAAAACTTGCCTTATAGTTGCAACATGTTGGACATCATAAAGAAAATCTTGTAAGTGTTTATAGATTTTTACTATAATACCACGGCAGCTGACGAATGTTAGAGTAGTTTACATATCTGTGTCAACACTAACTTGAAATTAAGTATTAAGGGATTATATTATGCATGTTTTCTTTTAAAGTCCAGCTTGATTTAATAGGTATGGCTCTTTTAAATCAAGCAGGGTATCCTTACGGAGCTTTATTTTTCATGAGACTAAACGGTATTCATCTTGGTAGGTCCAAGAATGTGTTTAAAAGAATCTTAGACATTTCAATATTTGTGTTTATAACAAGTTCTACATATGGATAATAGTGTCTAGATGTAAAAATAAAATTATATAGAAAATACAATTGCATGGAATTTTTTAAAGACTTCTGTGAACTTTTTAATATTCTAGGCAACTGTAAAGATCTTTTAAAAATGGTTATTATATACCTGTAATTTTATTTTGGTTGAATATATGCTTCAGTTTTATGAAGTTGTTTAGAAATAGACTTGTGCAGATAACTTACAAAGCAGTTTAAAATAATAAATAGATTTCTTTTAGTTGAGTTGGTTCAAATGTTAACTGTAGGCTTATTTCTGTTTTGCATGGTAGAGCATAATGTTGGGATAATTCTGTGGTCTGTTATTTTGTAAAATTGCTTCCTTTTTGAAGTTTGCTGAAATATTGGGAACCGCTGGAGTCAATAATCTATAACACTTTGATTAATTTAGTGTCTAATTTTATTCCAGTGAACGTTGAAGGGAATATTAAGCTGTTTCTTTTTCCTGTTTTAGCATTCTCATTTCCATAACTCTAGAAAACATTTTGATTAATGCAAAATAATTTATTTTTGTATATTTCAAGTCATTACGCCGAGAATTAGATAAGTGGCAGATGCCAAATGCAAATATATATAGCAATTTCATCTTTCAATATTTTAGTGCAACAATACAGCATTATTATGATCTTTAATATACTGTTATCTTGACGAGCTAGCACTTTATCTAACACACGTAGCTTTATGTTTAACAGGTTCATCTCTTATAGTATTTTAAAATATGATAACACTTACCCCAAAAGAAGTTTTGCTGACATGGTGTCACTGTGCTGAAGAGGCTGTTTGATGCCATAGTCCCTCCTTTTTTTTTCAGATAGAACTTGTACCCTCTGTTGTAAATACTGCTTGCAGCCTTAAACTGAAAATACAAACCATACCCAAATCTTGTTTTAGTTTTACAGTATGCCTGGAGTACATAGACTTTTTCTATTTATTTTTTTCTGTCAAGAAATTATGTCGCTGGTAACATGTGAAAAGCAGGGAAACAAAACAAAAAGAATGAGCAAATATTTGAAGGACCTACTATTACTGCATAGACTGTGGTTTGAGAGCACTCACTGACTCTGTTGGTCTCGGTGGCTGGTAGTGACCTGCGGAGATTAACCATTTAAAAACCAGAGACTTCTTGCTGTCCTCCTGGAGAAAGTTTGCACCGCACTTGTGGTTCTGTGGTTGTTTGTGAGGCGAATGAAGCATTCACACAATCCAAAAAAGCAAAAGCTTTAAAACTCCTTTTTTTGCAAGCACTATTACTGGAGAGACAGAATCATGTGGTTTGTGACCTCACAGTACTCAAAGTAAAGTGGGACTGCCTACCACTGTGGCTTTTCCCCCTTGCTCTTGCTCTCTTTCTCTCTCTCTCTGACAAAAGGCTTGTGGTAAGGCCCTTCCTGGCATCCAGAAGGATATAGCTTTTTAATTTTTGTGACTCATGAGGATTTGGATAGAATACAAATGCTGAAGGAGCCCAAACTCCTGTAAGGTTAAGCATCTGTAGAGCAGAACTCTGTTCTTTCTCCTTCCTACCACCCTACCACCGCCCCCCCTCCTTTTTTTGCCTCCTCCTCTTAGTTTATTATTGTGTCTGTGGAAAAGGGAGCAAAATTTGGCTCAAGTGGCTGTGTGAAATTCTGAACAACAGTGATGATTTACAATAATTTACATCTTTGGATTGTATCACATTCTGGGGTCTGCTTCGTATTTGCTGGGTGGCTGGATTCCTTCTGTTTTTCTTCTTAAACTTGTGAATCTGTAACTCATTGTAAAAAAAGGTTTACCTTTCTTAAGGTCTGGTTGCAAACTGCTTGCTGGGCTGGACTGTAATTGGCTGTCATGAAAGTGTTAGTCTGGAGATACCTTTACAAATATTAACTCATGTCTGTCTAGCTTATGGATTATCAGTATGAGATGGCAGCCTCTCTACAATAAAGATTAAATGTAACATCACGTATACTTTCATATCATGACCAGTTTGAGAGTCTTATGAAAATGAATGGCAAGAATCGTAACATAGTTTATTGAATGAATCTTAGTTTTCTTTATGCTTATAGTATAATTATTATCTTTCAAGGAAATGCATTCATTTTGTAGAATTCTTCAGTTTATTTTGCCATTTGCTTTAACAGAGGCTTTGATAGCAAATCTTACACATATATAAAGTAAAATACTTATATTGTATCTTAGATTGTTCATTGTTAGACTTCATATGCTCAGGATGGAGTGGGTTAAGAGAAGCTGTATTTTTTGTTTATAATAGAAGCTTTGAAATAAATTACAAAATGCTGTGTGTAGTGAGGAATAATGCACACAGACAGAGTATGTTAGTCATCTCGATTTGCTAATTCTGATTCAGAAGAAAATTGGAAACATCTTTGGGAAACTATCTCCTTTTTTGCCCCTTTGGACATGTATGTATAGAACTCATTTTCTTATTAGGATGATTGTATATCATAGGCAGTGAAATTTATATTTATGAATAGGGCTTCCTGTTTTCATCAGTTGGGAGTGAGGGGGTATTTTTCAACAAAAATTGTAAAGCCAAACACACCAATTTTCTAGGCATTTTTTGCCATTTATCCATGCCACTCTGAATTTGCATGTGTTCGGTTGTTAGACTTCTTCCTAGTGTGATAGTAACTAGGAGTGGCGTGAAGTCAGTGACTTGGACGGTGGGCGGAGACAGTGAATTTCAAAACATTTTTTTGGTGTGTACAATGGGATAAGGGGTGGGGAAATACTTAGGAGGGTGTTAGAGCTAAATATCCCTGCATGTGGTGTTCCTAGCACAGTTCACTGTCTGCTGTTGGCTTATATTAGATAACTGGAAAAATATGTCCATAAATTTCTTTACAAAAAATTTTGACTTGTCCAAAGCATGCTGGGAGGACACAGGAATAATTTTAATCTTTTATTCAAATGTCCAGAGCTTTTTCATACGTTTTAATGGTTTATTTTAAGCACTTATTTATCATGCTTATTTTGTGTATAATGAGGTTTTAAATTGAGAAGTAAAAATTTTCATTTAACACACATTCATATAAAAGGGAGAAAATAAATTATTTGGTTATTCTATTTCATAAATAAGGTGCGCTGGTATGATCTATATATCTAATTAATATCTAAAGTAAATAAAAGAAGGGTTTTGTTCATAATAATTTATGGAAGTTTAAACTCTTCACATACAGTAGCATAAACTCTTTTGCACATATAATAGGAGAGTGAGGCAACTGAAAATTTTGGGTAACAGCTGTAGTTTAATAAGTAAATGGTTTTCTTCTTTTAGAATGAGGTTTTTGTTTCTGCATCAGGGTTCTCTGACATTCAGGCAACCCCAACTTTTTGCTGAGTGTTCGCTTCCTTAATTTTTTTGTCTCATGTATACTTTGGTCCATGAAAATTGGAGTAATTTTTAACATCTATGTGCCTTCTAATTACTTGTTCTCTTATTGCAGGTTACCCTCCTGCACATAATCTTTGGGTCAGAATCATCACTCTTAATGCATAAGAGTTTAGTAGATATTGTTTAATAGGTCCTTTCCTTTGTCTTGCATGAGGCCGATCACATTCTGGCAGGAGAAAGCGACATGATGTGCTTTAAAGTTTGCATGTTTATTATCCACACTTAATTTTTTTTCCCTAAATTGAAAATGTATCTTTTTTTGTGGTAAAATTTTTAAAACAACACTGATAACTGGTACACATTTGATAATTGACAGTTTGTTTCATTCGAAATAGCTTATTACATGTGATGAAGAGAGATTGATTCAGAAAAGCCAATGTGCAAGTAAAGCTCTTGATTATAGATTTATATCATGTTTATAATCACAAATGGAAACCACAGGGCTTTTTTTGTTTGTTTGTTTTTTAAGACCTTCAAAACTTCATCCTGCTGGAGATATGTTAATATCTGCTTATGTTTAAGTAAGTAGCAAGTTTAGGTCTACTGTGTAAATTATGTTCTTTAATGTCACGGAAATGAAATATAGCTTTGAACCTGAAGTCAAATTGCAAAAAGTCAAGAAGTTAGTATCTTGCCTCCCCATTACCTTGTATTTAATAAAAATTATCAGAATTGGTTGAACTTTTTAAGATACCAAAATGTTTACACATAATATAACATAAATTGCTTTAAATGCTACATATGTCTTCATTGTTACCATTTGGATTTTTTTTTTGAACTAATGATAATATTTTAATATGCTACTTTATCAATATGGTTCTCATTTCTGTGCTTTTTTTTTTTTTTTAGGATTGTGTTAGAGTTCTGTTTGTCACCAGTCTATTTTAATTGAAAACAATAGGAGCAAGACCCTTGATGTGGGAATTTTATAAACTATAGAAGTCCTAATGTGGCTTAAAGTGTTCTCACTGATTATGAGGTTTTAGCAAAAGACTTTCTTAATTTTTGTTTAAACTTGGTATGTGACAATTTATTTTTTATATTTTTTTATTTGATATCTAGCAGCTCAAACTTACATAGCATTTATTGGGCCTTATATTGATGACTTGTAAATTTTTTATATTAGTAAAATATGTATAGTTTGATTAATATTTTAAATTATGATTATGAGATTAATTGCATTTCCTTATTTTAATGAGGTATATATCTGTGTACACAACTGTATACACACGTGTGTGGTGGTGTTTGTATATGGGGTAATATTTTGTAGTACTTTTTATAATGAGAGCATTTTTTGTTTTTATTTTAGTTTAATTAAATTTTTAAAACCCAAAGCACCACCATTTCCTGGGTTGTTTGAACAACTTGACTTGGTTAATATTAGCAGCTATCTGTATAAATGTGAGATTATGTGGAAATTGGATGCCAAAAGAGAAAATACTAAACTAACTTTCTCTCTCTCCTCTCTCTCCACCTCACTGTACTTCGGCCTTTTCTTTCTTTTTTTTTTTTTGGTTTCTCTTTTCTCTGACATTTTCATAAAGTCTCAAAGTAGATTCTTAAAATTCTAGTGAGGGATATTGACATTAATCGGTCCTAAGGAATACCTGGCAGGTTAGAAGCTCATAACATTCATTGCAAATTATTGTTATATTCTGATATATTATACCTCATTTGTTAGGCATGTGTAGGCATTGTGTTGGCATCTGACTACAGAGATTTTGTTTCTTTTAATTGTTTTCACTTGTTCCTTGAGTCTTTCCTTTATGTTATTTTACATTAGCACATTGTTTCATGTGTCATTAACACTTTAATTATGAGGATTAGTTTTTGTTTCTTTTTTCTCTGACTATACTTTGAAGCACAGAGTGATCCATACTTGTTTAATGTAGCCGTAGAAGTAATTTATGTTTCTTATAATTATTGGAACAATTCATCTTCTAATGCTGTTATTTCCGCAAGTAGAAAAAAAAGGCGAGAACTTGCACAAAATATGGGAAACATGCTCATATGACAGCTGAGGATGTGGCTAGGCTAAAGCAGGAAACTACTACCCACAATGCAATGTTACATACACTACCACTTAATAAAATTTATATCAAACATGCTACTGACAAAACCAAAGAAAAATAATATCCCAACTATGCTAGTTAATGGTACTAAATACATCTAGGGAAAAGTGAAACTAATCTTTTTAGAACTTTTTTACTTACAGAATGTAGTAAATGAAACTGGGACATCATAGTACATTGGAGCTGCACCGAAACTTTGTCTCAGAGTTTGTGCTATGGGACTTGGTTGTAGGGAAAACTGTTTCATAAGGAGAACGTTTTTGGGTATTAACTCCTGGAAAAGGAACAAAAGGGCACCACTCTTTTTCAGTTGCGTTGTTTCGGTATTAAATGGGGTTAGTCATCTAGTAGGAAAAATAAATTAAATTTCGAGGTATTCATTGTGATTATCCAGACTTTTCACATAGCCAGGTGCAGTATTTCTTTACATTTTAAGTTGTCTTTTGTTGCCAGGTTTGGGGGAGAGGAGGCTTGAATTGTCCTCTGAGGCGTATTTCTTTTCAAAGTAATTTATTTTCTTGCTCTTTTTACTTACGTTAACTTACCTATCATTTACCCAGTCAGTTCATGTGCTTTACTGTAGGGAGGTTAGTCTAAAGCAAAAATCTGAACTGCTTTTGTAATGTGGTTGAAAAAGATACTAGGGCATCTTCTAAAAAATCAGGTTTCAATATGTTTAGGCTTTCTATTGATAAATCTTTAATGTACTGTGCTCTTAACTGTCGGACTTCAGTAGTTTTGATGAATTTAGTACCTTAGCAATTTAGATGAATTTATAGTTTTTGAGGTTTAAATAAGGGAACATTATAATAGAGTTTTTGAACTGATAAATAATGCATAGAAATTTTATCAAAGGAAGAAAAGACTGTACACTAGTGTTGCTTATGAAAGATTCCCTCTGCATAGTCCAATATATAAACTATCAATGTTTTATTTCAAAACTGCCATGGTATTTGCCATCTGATGCTTCAACATGAATATCATTGTCTATATCTCTATTAAGGATGATTTGCTTAATTGTTTGAAATATTTTCTCCTTTAGTTAGAGACTGCTTATCAATAACAGCTGTAGCACTGTGGCTTTTCTCCATGGACTCATGGTGGTCTGTGGAACAACGTTCTTCAACTTTGACAGGTGAGACAGAGGCTCTCCAGTGCCACTGCTTTTGGATGAATCTAGCTGTGGTCGGAGAAAGTGCATCTTGCCAAAATATATGGGTGAGACCACACACAGCCTTTAAAATAGTTATTGTAGGCTTATTTTTAGGAAATACATGTCTTGACAGCTCTTTTACTTGCATGCCAGTTTCATTGCTGTGTATAGATTTTTCATTGGTTTCAGTAAAGGCAGTTGCAGATTTAGTTCTCCATTGGTTAAGCCTGTGTATACTTTACACTAGAAAATACTCCGAGTTCAGCCATAATTAACAATATAGAAAATATATTGAAAATGAAGCACTAGAATACTGATCTTTTTGTTTTTATAAATCTGACAGTATTCCTGTTGGAAAGCTCAGTTTCCCAGACAACTTAGCAGTGAAAAATTGGTCCAATTTTAAGTTTAAGATTAAAGAAGTTAGGAAAAAATGTTATAAATGTTCATATACTTTAATTACATTAATATTAAGAAGAAAAATTGCAGTTCTTGTCATTCAGATGTATATTTTTTATGATAGTGGTACAATAAAGCATTGTTCAGAAATTAAGTTTTAAGCTTTAGTAGAAGCTTGTAAGCATCGAAACAAATTACCTAAGAAGTCAGTTCTTACTATATAGGCATAATATGCAAATTATCCAGTCTTTTTATGAGATGATTAAAACTTTATTCAGTTTAGAAAATTATAAAATTAACTATACATTTTAAAAAGAGTATTTTCAGTCTTCTAAAACTGGCTTTTTTAGTGACTGGTAGAGAACACTCTTTAGAATTTTATAAAATGTTAATTGTTTCTTTTTATTAAATGATCTATTTGGATAATTATTTATGATTCTTATTGCGCTATTAGGGAGGACAATGTTAAAGATCTTGAGTTCTGGCAGGTAATTAGTCACAAGACTTTTCCCTTGGTTACTAGTGAATATTGCTTAGCTATATATTTATAATAAATTTTAACCAGTTAACAATATGGTTTCTTTGTAGACAGTTTCATTGTGAAAATAGAATCTACATAGAATTTTAAATCCAATTTTCCCCTTGCTGTTATCGCAATACCCTTCCATTGCTGAATGGTTTTGGCAGGAAAGTACTAGGGAAATTGTGTTTCTATAGCTTTTCCTGAGAACAAATTTATGGAAAGAAGAGAGAACATAGTACACACAAATAGATTGTTTAAAGAAAGATTTGCTTCTTTGCCTCTTAAGAAATTGGCCTTGTATGTGAACCTTCGTGGATGCTAGATTGAAATAAAAAGCTACAAAAGTCATTTTTAGGATATTTGAGGAAACTTGAATATTAACTAGAAATTGATGATACTATGGAATATTTATTAAATTAACCAGTAACCAGTTGCTGTTGATTTTGACTCATGGCAGCTCCATGTGTGTGAGAGTAGAACTGTGCTCTGTAAGGTTTTCAATGGCAGGTGTTTTGGAATGGATCTTTTTGCCTTTCTTCTGAGCCGCCTCTGGGTGGACTCAAACCTTCAACGTTTTGGTTAGCAGTCAAGCATATTAATAGTTTGCACCTCTCAGGGACTTACTTAGGTATAATATTGATATTATGCTTATTTGGGAAAATATCCTTATTCTTAAAGGAGATGCATGGTGAATTATATAGGGATGAAGTGTTCTGAAGCCACAGTTTCAAATAATTTTCAAAAAAAGGAAAAGGTCTGTAGATAAAACAAATATGGCAGAGTGTTAAGAATTGGTGAATCAAGGTGAAGGATGTACAGGTGGCCATTTTACTGTTCTTTCAACTTAAACAATGAATTCTGAAAGGTAAAACGTTGCTGTGGATTAAAATCAAATCAGTAGTTGGAAAAATTTATTTGATGTATGCATAATAAATTCTAAAAAATGAATGAATATGAATATCTTGGCTTTTACATAGAAGTTTTAGATTTTAGTTTATGGCTTTATTTTTTAAATTTAAATATTCATAGTAAAACATAACTAATTCTTACAGATCTGTGGATGGCATATATAAATTAAGGCTCCCTGGTAGTGCAGCAGTTAAAGTGCTTGGCTGCTAACCAAAAGGTTGGTGGTTCGAACTCACCAGCCGGTCTGTAGGAGAAAGATGTGGCAGTCTGCTTCTGTAAAGATTTACAGCCTTGTAAATCCTACGGGGCAGTTCTACTCTATCCTGTAGGGTCACTATGAGTCGGAATCAACTTGACGGCAGTGGGTTTGGTTTAGTTTTGGTTATATATAAATTGGAGGTGATAAAATATTATTGAAAACACTAACTTTCAAAATTTCAAGTTTGCATTATAGTAACTCAGGCTAGACCAATAAGCTAGAGATTTTTAGAGGATATAGCTTCCAAAGTATATAAAAAGTCTTAAAATTTTTATTCACATAACTAAATACGTCTAACTTGTAAATTTACTCTTTCAAGAAGTATTTTAACAGAAGCCAGCATCTGTCTCTGCAAACTATTAATTCTGAATTTGTGTTACACTAGTTAATACCCTACCTGGGGTCAGTACACTTTTCCTGTAAAGGACCAGATAGTAAATATTTTCAGTTTGCAGGCCAGTGGATCTCCATTGTGACTACTCAACTCTGCCGTTGTAGTCTGAAAGCAGCCATAAACCGTAAGTAAATGAATGGGTATGGATGTGTTCCAGTAAAACATTATTTACAAAAACAGGCAGCTGGCCTGCCATACTTGGCAGAACTTTGTGGCCCAGTGGATGTCCTCTTCAATAGAACAGCCAAGAATGCTTTGAAATAATGATCAAATTTCTTATTTATGTATTATAATGGAATTCTTTTTTTAAACTATTTACAAAATCATTTTTATAGTTATTATTATGTGAAATATCTGTCTGTGGTACATCTGTTGAATAGGGCAACTTCATCTTGATTATGTATTGTGTATAGTTTTATAAGGTACTCCAGAATCCTTTGAAATAAGAGAAATCCAAATAAATAATCTTGATCATAATTCATCTTCAGATTATCATAATCTTGATTATAACATCTTAAAATTATTGTAAATCTCAATATTTAATTTAGTCATTCGTTATTACTAATAAAAAAAGATGCTAAGGTTTCTGTACCCCTCGTCCATAGAAATGTTTCATCTTTCAGAATGCTTGAGTATTAAACCCAGTGAAGTCTTGGTAGTGATTATGATTAGCTATTTTACCTTTCTTTCATCAATATTTAAATTTCATTTTGAGTAGAAAAGGAATGAATTATTTTTGTTACTAATCTCCAGAAACATTCATTGTACCTGCTATTGGACATAGTATACAAAGTAGTTTTCTGAGAATTCCTCTATATTATGTAGGCTTTGAGTATGATTTGATGGTGATGATGTTTCAAAAAACAGAATAGGAAAAGTTACCATCTTTATGTATCTTCATTGCTAAAGAGTGCATGAACCCATATTTTGATCTGAAGTTCAGACCTTTAGTGTATTATTATTTAATGTTTTAAATAAATAAGGTAAATATAAATGACATGGTTTTAAACAAAAGCTTTTACAGTTCTTATTATTGTACACTTTATTTTATCCATGATCATTTTTTAAGCAATTCCAGTTATTAGAAACATAACTAAGGATCAGATGGTTAAAAAATAATTATTTAATCTCATATAGTCTCATATAATGTAGTCATGGAGGAGAAATCTTCCAGTGTTCTTCCTCCTATCCTGTAACTCTGGTCTCATTTATGATAATGTTCTAACGTTGTTTTCACAGCCTCTCCCCATATTTAGTTATCAAATAGACACATAAGCTGTTGTAAATAGCAAGAAGGATAGCCTTTCTGGGCGGGAGAAACAGGAAAAAATTAATATACAGAGACTTAAAAAAAAAAAAAATCATCCAGCATTGTTTACTGTGAGGGTGGGTTGTCCTGTCTATCTTAATAGATTTTAAAAGGTATCACTGTGTGGTAGAAATTTAATAAACTAGTAGTTAGGAGGGACAGGTTGTTAAACATACTTTGAAAAAGAAATATTTAATATTTATGTAAGGTCCCTTGGCGCAAATGGTTTGGACTCAACTGTTAACCTAAAGGTTGGTGGTTTGAACCCACTCATCAGCACTGTGGAAAAAAGGCCAGGAAGATTTTTTATCCAATATTAACAAATTAAAAAAAAAAAAAAAAAATTGGCACTTAGAAGTTGTAATGTTCGTTTAGCAGAAAAGTTAACTTCTGAGGAATAAAAACTTGCCTAATCATAAATTCTTGCAGTTTTATGTTTTGCTTTGTCTTGCTAGTATTTTAAATGTCAAGGCCTCTTGTCCTTTTTAGCTGTAAAATCCAATTTTTGAAAAGGACCGAGAATCCTAAAGGTGGTATATTTCTGAAAGAGTTTATGGATTATTTGGTATAATTGGTATATACTGCAGGATTGCTATTTGGTTATCATTTACTGCATATAATTTTTATAAAGCTTGTTACCAAAAGTGTCAAAAAGAACGTTTTTAAACAATAATTTTATATGTAGCAATGTCTCTTGAAATATAGAACTCAAAAGTTTGTTATCATTCATTCATTTATTCCCAAAGCATTTATTGAACACCTGCTATGCACTGGGCTTTGTGTTAGTGCTGGGACTACAGGGTTGAATAAGGCATAGTTAACAAGTCACACGAATGCATACTGAAGGAGCAGAGCTACGAACACATAAATAAGAAAATGAGTATGATACTGTGTGTAAATAGTATGACAAAAGTATGAGTATGATTCTAGGGAAGAGTAGGAAGGGGTAGTTTAAATCTGACTTGAACGTTCAGTGAAAGTTACTCAGAATTGGTGAAACTTAGTGAATTTGAAAGACTGGTAGTAATTGACTCAGCCGTGGGAGAAGGGCGGGAAGAGGGGATTCCAGAAAGGAAAAGTGTACAGAGATAGCACAGAACAACATGCAACATTTTGAGAATCACAGTCATTTTGAAGATAGCTGGGACAAGGGCTGGAGAAGAGTCTGGAGAGGTAGGTAGGAACTAGTAATCATGAAGGACCTTCTTTTCTTATTAAACTATTAAGTAGATTAAACCTTGTGTTAAACTAAGGGGAACTGTTACTGCATACCTGTCTGTCAGTTTGTGGTACTGTGGTGACTTGTGTATTGCTATGATGCTGGAAGCTATGCCACCGGTATTTCAAATACCTGTCACTCATGGTTTCAGTAGAGTTTCCAGACTAAGGCAGACTAGGAGGAAGGGTCTGGTGACCTACTTTGGAAAATTAGCCAGTGAAAACCTTCTGGAATCAGTTTTGAAGGAAATGCAGCCAGAATGCTCCTTAGAAGCAATGATGGTGAGACTTTGTCTTACATACTTTGGGCAAGTCTTCAGGAAACACACCAATTATTAGAAAAGGGCATCATGCTTGGTAAAGAAGAGGGTCAGTGAAAATGAGGGAAACCTTCCATGGGATGGACTGACACAGTAACTGCAAAAATAGGCTCAAACATAGCAACAATTGTGAGGATGGTGTAGGACCAGGCAGTGTTTTGTTCTTTCATTCAGAGGACACCATGACTCGGAGCTGACTCCACAGCAGCTAACAACAAGAAGTGACATGATGTGACATGGTTTAGAATGATCTGTCTGACAGCCATGTGGAGGATGTATTGGAGGGAACAGAGGCTTTTATAGTGAAAAATGCTGATGGCCTGTGTTGAAGGCCTAAATGAACTAAAATGATAGAAAGGAATGGAACTCTGAAAACCATTTATAGAAGTCAGCAGTTTATGTGACATGCAGTTCTAGTTATAAAAAATGAATTGGTAGAAAGAACATTTTGTTAAACATTATTAGAATAGACTCGTCTATCTTAGGTGAAGGGAAGGACAGCACACACTACAGGGGAAGTCAGCATAACTGGATTAAATCAAAGCTAAGAAGTTTCCTGAATACAACCGAACACTTCAAGGCACAGAGAGTATCGGGTGGGGGCCTGGGGACCATGGTTTCAGGGGACATCTAGGTCAATTGACATAACAAAGTTTATTAAGAAAATGTTCTGCATCCCACTTTG
>NW_004444001.1:10961122-10987829 GCF_000243295.1 Trichechus manatus latirostris | reverse complement strand
GTATTAGCCCAAGAGACAGAAAGGGCCACATAAACCAGAGACTTCATCAGCCTGAGACCAGAAGAACTAGATGGTGCCCAGCTACCACCAAAGACCACCCTGACAGGGAACACAACAGAGAGTCCCTGACGGAGCAGGAGAAAAGTAGGGGGCAGAACTCAAATTCTAGTAAAAAGACCAAACTTAATGGTTTGATTGAGACTGGAAGGACCCCGGAAGACATGGCCCCCGACTCTCTGTTAGCCCAAAACTGAAACTATTCCTGAGGCCAACTCATCAGACCAAGATTAGACTGGACTGTGGGACATAAAATGATACTCGTGAAGAGTGTGCTTCTTGGCCCAAGTAGATACATGAGACTAAATCGGTGGCTCCTGTCCAGAGGCGAGATGAGAAGGCAGAGAGGGTCAGGAGTTGGTTGAATGGACCCGGGAAATCTGAGCTGGAAAGAAGGAGTGTGCTGTCACTGTATAGGGAGAGCAACAAGGGTCACATAACAATGTATTTATAAATTTTTGTATGAGAGACTAACAAATTGTAAACTTTCACTTAAAGCACAAAAATTAAAAAAAAAAAAGAATATACTCATCTAACTGAATTTAGGTGAAGGAATTTGTGAAAACTTTTGTTACTTATTGAAAAGTTCAAAACATGACAAGTCATTTTTCTATCTGTAATAACACTGCTAAGTCATGAAGTTCAGTAGATACTGTAAACAATAAATATGGAAGTTATATTGGAGTTGGTTTGAAAAGACCATGATAGTCTGTGGTTTTTAGGGTTCTTTGTAAATACAAGTGGTGAAATGAAATGAGTTCCAGTAATGCAAAAGCTGTTGTTTTATACTTACAGATGATATTTCTTATTTCAAATAGTGCAGCTAGCCTAGTGTTTTAGAAGTATCCAAGAACCATAGTTATCTACACTATTTTCCAGACTTTTATGCTTCCAGATTAATAATGCTTCCATATTTCTTGGGCTTTTCTTTAAAAAGCAAGAAAGAAAGCAAACACACACAAAAACATGGGGGAAAGAAACATATCCACTAGTGATTCCTGTTGACACCTGTGTTCAGAGTCTGAAGAAGATCAAGGCAGTGGATTTAGTAAAAATGGAGTTAGTGCTGCCTTTGGCTCAGTTTTCTTCAGTTGGGTTTCTGTAATCAATTATTTCTAAAAACGAAGGCTTGAGTCTGTTGATTTCTTCTTCTGTTTGTGTTATTTTAGGGCACAGTCAATTTTAATGCTTAGTACATTATAGAGATGTGACAATTTTGTACCACTTCGTACCCTCTTAATTAGTAAAATAAAATTTCCACTATGTTAAATTGTTTTTCAAAATCGTTGTTGTTAGGTGCTGTCGAGCTGGTTCCGACTTATAGCGACCCTGTGTACAACAGAATGAAACACTGCCCGGTCCTGCGTCATCCTCCCAATCGTTGTTATGCTTGAGGCCATTGTTGCAGCCATTGTGTCAGTCCATTTCATTGAGGGTCTTTCCCTTTTTCACTCACCCTCTACTTCACCAAGCATGATGTCCTTCTCCAGGGACTGGTCCCTCCTGATAACCTGTCCAAAGTATGTGAGACGTAGTCTTGCCATCCTTGCTTCCAAGGAGCATTCTGGTTGTACTTCTTCTAAGACAGGTTTGTTTGTTCTTTTGGCAGTCTGTGGTATATTCAGTATTCTTCGCCAGCACCACAATTCAATTCTTTTCTGGTCTAACTTATTCATCATCCAGCTTTCACAAGTATATGAGGCGATTGAAAACACCATGTCTTGGGTCAGGTGCACCTTAGTCTTCAAGGTGACATCTTTGCTTTTCAACACTTTAAAAGAGGTCTTTTGCAGCAGATTTGCCCAGTGCAATGTGTCTTTTAATTTCTTGACTGCTGCTTCCATGGGTGTTGATTGTGGATCCAAGTAAAATGAAATCCTTTAGAGCTCTTTAATTTGGATAGATTGGTAGAGAGAAATCACTTTTACTGCTTAACATTTTACTGTAGAGAACAGTTTTAAATGTCTTTTAATCTGTTCTAAGTGAAAAGTAATGAATTTAAATGGGTAAAAATAATATACATTTTCCATTTACAAAGGACCGTCTTATGAGAGTGACTCTAATCTTTGGTAGACTCCCGAGAGCACTGGTGGTCACCCACTTACCATCTACCAAAATATTGAAGCAGTGTTAACGATGTATGTATAGTCAAATCCACTTGAACAAAGGTCTTTGAAAAATACAAAGTTCAAAATATAGTCTATAGTTTTGGTTTATTTTTAGTTATATTAAAACAAAGTACACTTTAACTCAAACTTTTATTGACTTCCTCCTAGGTGCTAAATATCCATCACATAAAGATTGATATACCTAGCAGATCTCTGCTCTTCCGCACATGACAGTTTTAAAGAGGAAACAGGATTGTAAACATTATTGCAATTTAAGAGCTATGAATAGGGCTTTGAGGGAGACAAATGAGAGAGAGAAACCACTTCTCCCAGGTGATGTGACATGAATTCGGAGTTTGCTAGAGAGGGGAACTGATGGCAAAGGTTGTTTCAGGTATAGCTCAAGGAAGGAAACTGGCCTTCACTATCTTTGCACCAAAACAAAACAAAACAAAGCAAAACAACTGGACAGACAAACACCCCAGACCAAAAAACAGGACGGAGAAAAAAATAAAGGGATAACAATAGCAGGGAAAAAAAAGTCACCATTATGCTTTAATAGGTTGAAATCCATGCAGAGTTAGAGTGGAAAAGAGCATAAGTTGTGAGGTGGGGAGATACAAGTTCAGGAGAATGACTTGCAAGTTCGATTTGTACTTGCTGTGTGGTCTTAGAGAAGTCGCTCAATTTTCTTAAGCCTCAGTGTCCTCATAGTAAATGCTGTTGGTGCCCCGCCTAGATCCTTTTTACCTGAATGATGTACCTACCTTTCCCTCACGTATAGAGCTGGTGATTAACAGCCGTCAGTTGTAGCCTCCTCCACCGATCAGCCTTGCCCAGAGATGCCCATTATGCTTACAGCTCCCCCAGGGGGTAGGTGGGTGACCTGCAGCAGTAACTGAATGATGTGGATGTAGGGGCCTGGGCTTGTCTCAGGACAAATTTCTGGTGCCATTCAGACTCCAGAGCTCACTCTGGGATCCGGCCAAGGCTAGGTAGTCTTTCAGTGAAGCCATGCTTTGTTGCTGTATCGTCTTCCTTGACCTTTTCATTTACTAGCACCTCCTCAGTCACTTGCAAAGGAATTGTCATCTTAGACTCTGCCTCTCAGAAGCCATACCTAAGACACTTCTTTGAATTTTTTCAATTGTGATAAAATATACAATTTACCATCTTAACCATTTTAAAGTGTACAGTGAAGTGGTAGTGAAGATGTTATATAACTATCACCACTGTCTTTTTTTCATTACCCCCAAAGGAAACCTCATATCCATTAAGTAGTCACTCCCCTTTCCTCCTTCCCTTCAGTCCCTGGCACCACTAGTCTTTCTGTCTCTGTGGATTTACCTATTGTGGATATTTCACACAAATGAAATCATACACTATGTGGCCTTTTATGTCTAGTTTCTTTTACTTAAGGGTAATGTTTTCAGGGTTCATCCAGGTTGTAGCACATATCAGTACTTCATTCCTTTTTATGGCTGAATAATATTTCATTGTACATATATATCACGTTTTGTGTATCCATCAGTTTAGTGGACGTTTGTTTGTTTTCACCTGTCTTAGTTATCTAGTGCTGTTATAGCAGCAATACCACAGGTGAGTGGCTTTAACAAACAGAAATTTATCTTCTCACATTTGAGGAGACTAGAAGTCAGAACTCTGGGTGCCAGCACCAAGAGAGGTCTGTCTGTCTGTCAGCTCTGGAGGAAGTTCCTTGTCTCTTTAGCCTCTGCTCTTGGGTGATCTTCATGTCATTTGTTATCTTTCTTCCCCCATCTCTGCTTCTCTCGCTTGTTTAATCTCTTTTTTTTTTGTCAAAAGAGATTGACTGAGATACACCCTATACTAATCCTGCCTCATTAACATAGTAACCACAGACATAGAGGTTAGGATTTACTGTACATATTTCTGGGGGACACAGTTCAATCCATAACACCACCTTTTTGCTATTGTGCTGAATAGTGCTGCTCTGAACATTTATGTACAAGTTTCTGTTTGAACACCTGTTTTCAATTCTTTTGGCTACATACCTAGGAGTGGAATTGCTGGGTCATATGGTAATTCTATGCTTAACTTATTGAGGAACTGCCAAACTGTTTTCCACAGTGACTGCACCATTTTGTAATCCCACCAGCAATGTATAAGTGTTCCAATTTCTCCCCATCTTTGCCAACACTTGTTATTTTCCGATATTTTGATTATGGCTCTCCAAAAAGATGTGGGCATTTCTCTTTAAAATTGAACTAAACGTTCATCCTAAGATTATTCTGATGATCAAATAACTTGGCAGACATAACATTTGGCATATTACAGAGCACTCTACTGATGCAATTACTTTTTGTCTTGTGATGTACGGTTTGAACTGAAATTGGGTTTAAATTATAGGTCTGGTTCATCTTACTTTTTATAAGACTTGCATAGAAAGAAAATTAGGAAATCAATTATGTTATAGCATGGGGCAGGCTAATGGAACTCTACAGTGTTAAGCTTTGGTCATCCTTTTTCATATTTAAAAGATGGTATTCCTGATACAGTTTTAGTGTAAGAAAAGACTATTGAAAGAATTGTTTCATTTTCAGTGCCTGTGTTTATCATTTAAAGGGCCACTTTTGTCAGAACCTGCCATATGTATTAAAAAAGCCAAACCTGTTGCCATCGAGTTGATTCTGACTCATAGCGACCCTATAGGACAGAGTAGAACTGCCCCATAGGGTTTCGAAGGAGCGGCTGGTGGATTCAACTGCCGACCTTTTGGTTAGCAGTTGTAGCTCTTAACCACTATGCCACTAGGCCTATGCCATATGTATTAGTATATAATTATTATTATATACTAATTTAGAAAAATAGTAAAATATTGGACAATACAAAGAACATAAAAATCACTCTTAATTCTTTTTTGTAGAGATAAACATTTTAAAACAAGTCTTTTTTTCTTTGCATATATATTTGAAATGTACATATTTGTACATATGTATGATTTTGTTAATTTTTTATTTAACATAATTTGTGTTTTCTAAGTATATTCAAAATTTCTGTAGCATCATTTTTACTGACTGTATAGTATTCCTTCTTGTGGATATTACAGCATTTTCATATTTTATTTCTCTTTTTATGTGACACTTTTTTGTGTATCTAAATTTAAAGGCTTTTTTTGTATTTTGGATCTTCAAATATTTTAAGATTTATTTTGCTTCAGGGCCCACCTCTTCTATAGCCTGTTTTTTTTTTTTTTTAAATAGCCATTACTTGAATATCCTTGCTTCATATAGTTCTTCAAAATATTTTTATTTTGATGCCTTTTAAGCTTTGCACTTCTGTGTTTTATGGCTTTCTGCCACAGGATTAAAATGTTTCATCTTTTGAAAGCATCAGTTTTACTCTCTGGTAAACAATTAAAATTTTTCAATATAAAAGCAAACAGGCATATATTGTGAGATGAATGTAAAGTTAATAGGACATTTAAGGTAATACTGGAAATTTGAAAGAAGTGTGATACTTGCTGGGGGTTACTTTGGTGAAGATGTTTGAGAAGTACTGGTTTAGTTTGCCTTATGTAATATTGGCAGATTTCCCCATTCAGTCCATAGAGTAACGATTGCTTCGGTAACCTTCAGTCATTTATCTTTCTCATTTGAGCAGACCCAGTAGCTATGTATGTTTTCCCATGTATTGTTTTGGACTTTCAAGTTATTTGTCATTAAGAGTTAGATGACATTTTAATAAATATTCTTTACATATGTTAGACACATCTTTGAAGACTCTTTTCTGATTTTTGTGAACGATTTTTTTTTGATATGTTACAGGTGGCTCAAGGCACAGATGTCTGGGAATTAACTGAAACATCTTCGATTCGCCTCTTGATTTTCTACCATTTTTTTCAGTAATTACATTTAAAATAATTTTGGTTTTTTTTATTATGAAACTAATACATGCACATTATTGAAACATGGAAAACAAAATCTCTTAATAGCACCATCATTCTCCCATTCATCAGATTCGCAGTTTTGTTCGTTGACTTGTCTGTATTAATCAGTTCCTGTCACTTCTTTGTTTCGCTATATTCTTTCTTTCCCTTCTATTTTTCCATCTTAGCTTATACCTTAACCTCATCACTCCTTGACTTATGAATTATGACCTGACTTCCTTACTGCCTCCAAATTTACCCACTCTGGTACTTTTTTTTCTATTATATTAATCTTCCTGAATCCCCTATATAACTTTTCTTGAGTTAAATGATTGTTTTAAGTATAAGTCCTTGACATTTTTTCCCACACTTGTTCCTTGCTGTCTTTCTTCTGTCTCTTTGCTGCTGTTCATTCCTCTGCCTGCAGTGGCCTCCTTGTTTCCAATTTTTGGAGCCCTAGTCATCCATCAAGTTATCACAAGTCTACCTTTTCATAAAACTTTCTACTTTAGCCTTATGGAAAAGAGATGAACTTGAGAATGAGAACAGCAAGAGCTGGTGGAAAGGTACCAGCTTTGGAGCTTGTTGTAACTGCGTCTGGCCCTGTCTCTGCAAATAATCAACCTGTGACCTGAAGCAAGTTATTCAACCTCTGTGATCTGTTTCTTCATCTTTAAAATGGACATAATAATAGTTTTTGGATATTGTGAGCATTAAACGAGATAAGTTTTGTAAAGTACCTAATACAAGGTACCTGATAAGCAGTTTATGTTGAAAATAGTCATACAATAAATATATATTGGATATCTACTATGTGCTGGGTTTTCTCTAGGCTATGGACTACATAGGGAAATGTTTAAATTTTAATATTTTACTTACCATTGGTAATTTGGGGGAGGGGGAATACCAAAGTGAGAGAGTAAGACTTTTATATTTTTTATAACAAATAAGAGTGAAAGACTGTGTGCTTGATCGTCAGGAAGGCCTACTCTTTCTAGGTATAATACTATAACTTAAGAGTCTGTATGCTGAATGTTTAAGAATATATCTTTGGAGTCTGTTGAATCTGGGGCAGCTTTGGAATGGTGTTATCTTGGGTAAACATCAGTGTCTTTGTCTGTAAGATGGGGTTAGGAGTGTACCTTTCTTGTAGGACTTTGATAAGGATTAGATGAGATAATGCATGTAAAGAAATTAGCACAATGCTGCCTACTATTGCTGCAATAATAATAATAAATACCATTGATCAGTACATTAATATAATACTAATACTTTAATTATATGAATATAATTATATTCATATATAAATATAACATAATATGCTAATATCTTATTCATTGTCATCACTAATAGTAGCAATAGTAAAGTACAAACTCTCAAATAGCCTTTAAACTATGTGGCAGATACTGTTCTAAGAGCTTTACATGTATTAAGTCCTCACAATAATCTTATAAAATAGGTATTATTATTTTCCCATTAAGAGTTGAGAAAATGGAAACGCTCAAAAGCTAAGCAGCTCATCCACAGGCTTGCAGTTAATAGTAATGACAACGAAAGCAGCTGCCACAGTCACCTATCTCTCTTGGTACCTTGTGTGACATCTTCGTGGTTTTTGGTCTCAGAAAAGTTTTGACCATTTTGTTTTCAGTGCAGATCTTTGTTGAACAAGAGTATAGGCAATGGGAGAGAACCACAGTCGATTTTCCTTGGCTGTTAATGTTGGTGGAAAGTGGCATGTCTCACTTGCTGGTGGTAAGGGGACTAGAGAGTCTGGAGAAATACTAGGTATCCAGAATTACTATTAGATTGCTGAAAGGTCATATGGGTAGATAATCTCATTATGGTTCAGATTAATTTGTAGGAGAATAGGTAATTATTTGAGAACCTTTTATCCTACCTAGTGATACCAGTGGTATAGGAGGAAAAACGCATTAGCCTTGCAGTCTGAAGGGTTGAATGTAAATCTTTCTTCTATCACGTAATAACTGTGTGACTTTGAGTAAGCCACATAACCTCTGAGAAGCCATCCTAAATTGTTAAAAGGGGTAATAATGTAGTTTAAGATTATTTTGAGACTAAAATGAGATAAAGTTTAATTCCGTGTAGCATAATGCTTAGCTTATTGTAGATGTGACATGCATTATCTCACTTAATCATTACCTATGAGGGTGGAAACCCTGGTGCACCCTGGTGGCGTAGTGGTTAAGAGCTACAGCTGCTAACAAAAGGTTGGCAGTTCGAATCCACCAGGCACTTCTTGGAAACCCTGTGGGCAGTTCTACTCTGTCCTAAAGGGTTGCTATGAGTCGGAATCGACTCGACAGCAGCGGGTTTGTTTTTTTTTGGTTTATGAGGGAAGTTCTGTTTTCATCTCCATTTTGCAAATGATGAAGCAGAAGCCCAGAGAAGGCTATATGAATTGACCACTTATTAAAATAGTAGATCAAAGATTTGAACTCGAATTTGTGTGGCTCTCACTAATAACTAGAATTCTTATAATGTTCTGTATGTTTAAAGTAGTTCATAAATTTTAAAATGATAACATGAAAAGTTTTAACAAAGCACATAGCAGCGTATCATTAGAATTTAATAACAATTTTACTTTCATTCTTACTTTACAGTTCCCTTTTATTTACAGCATATGATTTTGGATTTTCATTTATGATAGTGTTTAAAAAGATTCCCTTTAAAATCTATTTAAGTAAAAGAAAGATCGATTTGAAGAAAGTATTAAGCAAATAGTGCAGTGGTATGCCAATATGGAAAATTGTTGAAGATGGAATATGAAAAATTTTAGGAAGAACCATGTTTTGAGTTTCAGTTGCCTGTAAGGTTAACAGAAGTGTTACTCATCCTTCCCTGATGCTGAGAGTAAAGAGAAATCTCTCCTGTGGACCCTGTAGGGTGGACACTATAAGTATCACTTGTATCATAAATACAGCATGTATTTAGAGGACTGTATCTCATACTGTTGGTTGATTGCATCACACTAAAGTGCAGTTCAGTTGAGAGGGAAGGTGGGAAGATGAGTTGATTGACAGGATAAGCAAAACGTGCTCTTTCTAATGGTTTGTCTTATCAAGGGATGGGTGTTAAGAGTAACTTAAAGTATTCTCTAGCTTGATTATAACAAGGCATCTGAGAATCCATAAATAGTACTTAGAATATTGAATGTAGACTCAAAATGTCTTGCCAGAGATGCGTACTACTATGTCTATAATGTGTAAATATTTTTGTGATTAATAAAGTACAAATACATTTTAAAACATTACTGAATTCATAGTAGTTTTTGTTTATATTCTTTATCAATGTAGCATAGCTATTATGTTTGAATATGTGATTTTCTTGATACTGAAAAAGCAGCCTTAAAATGGCTAGAAACCACTTATTGAAATGACAAACTGCATATCATTCAGTGTCTTCTTTTTTTTAATAGACTATTTTTTAGAGCAGTTTTAGATTTACAGAAAAACTGTGCAGACAGTACAGAGTGTTCCCTCCACCCCTACCCCCCGCCTATCATTTCTTCTAACATCTTGCATTCCTGTGGTACATTTGTTACAATTGATAAACCAATATTGATACATTATTATTAACTAAAGGTCATAGTTTATATTAGGATCACTTTTTGTCTTACACTGTTCTATGGGTTTTGACAAATGCTTGATGTCATGTGTCCACGATTACAGTATCACACAGGATAGTTTCACTGTCTTAAACATGCCCCGCACTGCGCCTAAACTCCTGGCGAGCACCCCTCTCCCTGAACTTCCTGGCAACCACTTATCTTTTCATTGTCTCTATAGTTTTGCTTTTTCCAGAATGTCATATAGCTGGACTCATACAATATGTAGCTTTTTTGGACTGGCTTTTTTCACTTAGCAACATGCATTTAAGGTTCCTTGGTGTCTTTTCATGGTTTGATAGCTCATTTCTTTTTACTGCTGTAATGCTCCATTGTATGGATGTACCACAGTTTATCCATTCACCTATTGAAGAACATCTTGGTTGCTTCCAATTTTGGCATTTATGCATAAAGTTAATAGAGCCCTAGTGGCACACTGATTAAACGCTTGCCTACTAACTGAAATGTCAGCAGTTTGAACCCACCAGCTGCTCCATGAGAGAAAGATGTGGCAGTCTGCTTCCGTAAAGACTGCAGCCTTAGAAACCCTGTGGGGCAGTTCTGCTCTGTCCTGTCGAATCACTGTGAATCGGAATTCACTCGAGGTTTGGTTTTGGTAGAAAAAAAGTTGCTGTAAATATTCATGTCGAGTTCTTATGTGAACATTTCCATCTTGTTTGGGAAAATACCTAGGAGTGTAATTGACAGATTGAATGGTAAGCCTATGTTTAGCTTTGTAAGAAACTGCCAGACTGTCTTCCCATGTGGCTGTACCATTTTGCATTCCTACCAGCAATGAATGAGAGTTCCTGTTTTTCCACAGCCTCTCCAGCATTTGGTATTGTCATTTTAGCCATTTTAATAGGTATGTAGTGGTATCTTATTGTTGTTTTGATTTACAATTCCCTAATGACATATGAGCGTTTTTTCATATGCTTGTTTGCCATCTGTATATCTTCTTTGCTGAGGTTTCTGTTCAGATCTTTTGCCCATGGTCAGTCTCTTCTTAATAAATGTTGTTACTTTAGTTCTCAGTGATAATCTCTGAAAGGTACATAGATTGCAGCCCCTCTTGGTTGCTGGTTAAACACTGATTTAATGCTTTGAGGTTAAGCTAGAATCAGTTTCATGTCATTGTGGAAGTTGAGGAGCTGAAGTTAGATGTGTTAGATGAAGGAGGCGAGTTTAGGAATTGCCTGATGGTAGCATCAGGATTCTTTTTAGAAAATAATCGTAGGTAAATTCTAGTAGGGATTTAGTGCTTGAGGCCCCATAATTTGACATAATAATACTGTGGCCACAGTCACGTTAACCTAGAAACTTTTTAAAGCAGATGTAATTATTAGTTATTCTCAACCATTAAAAAAAAATTTTAGGTAATTTTAGGTAAGCAGGTCTATCTCTGAGTAATGTATTATTCTAGTGTACCTTTAAAAAAGTTACAAGATACATGAGTAACTAAGTGTGGTAATTTGCCACAGGTAATAGTTAGGATAAATCAGTTAAAGTTGGGAAGCTGAAGTTTATTTTTAGAAAAAATTGGTTTAAATTTATTAACACACACTCTTAGAACTTTTTAAAGCTCCTCAAAACTAAAACTTAATCAGATAAAAATTGCTTAATTTGAAGTTTCCTCAGCTAATTAGTTGCTACTCTTTTTAAAAAACACAGATAATGTAGATATGGATACATTGAAGTCTAGTTTTCCCGTCCCCTTTTATTTTGGTTGGCCATTTTTACTTATAGTGTGATTTTTATGGACATGGGAAGATGTTAACAATTACTTCACCATTTTAGAAAATTAAAAATATTTAGGCATGTTTAACCATTCAGCTTAACCAATATTATAAAATATGCTATGTTTTTAAATGGGAGAAAAATAAAGTTGGTAAGGCATAAATTAATGTTAATAATTAACTCTATTGCTGCTACCCTAGGCCAAGCCATTAGAACCTCTGTGGTTGGTCTCGGCCCTTTGTAACCAGTTGACATTTTAAGGAAAGTAGTCAATAATAATCCTTATCCCATGTTCTGAATCCACTGAAAACTAAGATACAGAAGACAAATGGTGATCAAAATGTCCTTTTTTTTCTTTTTTTTAACTGATAAGCTGATTGGAGAAGCAGCTCTTTACGTATAACATTTTTTTCTTACGTACTTGGCCTACTCTTATACTTTTTAGTTCTTGAGAATTCTTTCAATATTAGGGAAAATCTCGTTCTCCATCATAGACAAACTTATTCAGTCTTGTTATCTCATGACAGTACAGGGTGGTGGGAAGAAAAAAATTTCCACTGCTTGTAGCTTCTTTGTAGCTTCTTGGTAGAGTAGTCCCACTCTGTTGAGAAACATGGGCTAACTGATGTCATCTACTAATCAGGGAACTGAAAGTGAATAAAGGATAGGGTACGAGGTTTATTATACTACTTACAGGGTCTTTTCAGTGCTAGTCCCACTGCTCGGAGCTCCTCTACCCTTTTATCTAGTTGCTCCTCATCCTTCAGATCTGTACTCACTGTCACTTGCTCTAGGGAAAAGGATGGTAGAGCAGAGCACCTGTGCAGTTTGAATTTTAGTAGTTGGTTTAGATGAGAAAACCAAGTAAGGACTATAGACTACTCTGTTCTATATATTTTACAATAAAGGTAGTATAAACCTATGGTTCTTAAAAAAGATGGAACTATAAAAAGTAATTGTAGAATACATTTTCTGCCCTCCTTTTTTCCTTTTTTTAAATTTTATTGTGCTTTAGGTGAAAGTTTACAGCTCAAGATAGTTTCTCATTCAAAAATTTATACCCTTTTTTTTTTTTAAATGCTGTGATTTAATAGCATCTAAGTTTGAGCTGCATCCTAGAGTAGTCCCAAACCCCTCTGTTAAAAGATTGAAATCAGTATTTGACGCTGTCGTCTGGTCTGGGCGATTTTTGTCAGCCTTCAAGTCAATTTTTGACTCATAGCGACCCCACATGATAGAGTAGAAGTTTTCTTGGCTGTAATCTTTCTGGGAGCAGATCACCAGGTGTCTTTTCCATGAAGGTCCAGGGAAGTAAGGTAGTTTGTGTTTCATTTTTTTTCTGCCCTGTTTCTATGGCATCTATTTTTATTTACAGGGCCAACTCTAGTCTATGTGGTACTTTCCTGTGAATTAGGAAAAGGTGAAAAGGTGCCGTTTCTGGGCAAATTAATTAGGAAAAGACATGTTCTCTGAGCCAAAGACCCTGGACTGCATACACTGGTGAGAAGATGGTACCATTGGATTTGGGGGGGAAAAGAAAGACATACTTTTTTTCAGTGTATTCTATCTTAATCAAGTAAAATTGCAGACTAGGTGGCTCAGCCCTTACCTGCACTCTCATCCAGGAGCCTTTGTGCAGTGTATAAATCCTATAACCATGCTTGGTAGTCCTGCTCAGTTACGTATTTTTATATTGAAAATGGTGTGCCTTGGAATCTTCTTTATTATTTCTTTTCTCATTCATTCATCATACAGTATGTGGTATGCATTGTGCTTAGTGCTAGGGATACTGAATGGATAAAGGACCTGAAAGTACATTAGGTGATAAATGAGCAAAGCAACAACACAAGAATGACAGAGGAACGATCCGTAACTTAGCCTTATGGGTTAGCACTTGGGCTGGCATGATACTTAGACTGAATCTTAAGGAAAGTAGTAGTAATTATAGCTAACACTTAAAATATATCTTACATCTCTTGTACTTTTCTAAGACTTTATATTAACTTATTTATGTCTCATAACAACCCTATTAGATAGTTACCATTATTACTCCCAGTTTACAAGTAAAGAAGCCATGGCACAGAGAGGTGAGGAATTTACCAAGTTGGTACAGAATTTTGTTCAGTCTGGGTTTCAGGACTTGTGGGGGCCAGGGTTCGGATTGGGGAGAGGATTGTGGGAGAGGTGGTGGTAGTTGAGGAGACACCAAGTGAGACAAGGGCGAGAATTCTAAGGAGATGGAATGTCATACACAGTACTGCAGAGGCTTGAGAAATCATGGCCCTTCTCTGGGAACTGCAGGTTGTATACTTGGATTTGGCACTTAGCTGGTATGTGAAGAAGGTTGGTGGGTGATGACGCTAGGAAATAGGTTTAGATCATCAGAGACCTTGTATACCATGCTTTGAGGGGAATAATGTATATCAGTTCCCCATAATCTACCTTTAAGACATAAAAATTAATTCCCATATTTATCTTCATTTACATCTATCCTAATAGGGTGAGAGGGTAGGTGGGGAGTGTAGTAGAGGATGAAGTCAAAGACATACTAAGGGCTCCACCATGTCGGGCTTTGTAGGTTATTGTAAGGACTTTGCTTTTACTCAGTAAAATGGGGAGCTATTGCAGGGATTTAAGCAAAGGAGTGACATGACCTGACTTCAGCTTTAAAAGGATCATTCACTTCTGTGTTAAAGGTCCACTGTAGCAGGGCAAGAGTAGAGGAGGGAGATCTGTTGGGAGCCAGTTACAGTTATCAATGTGAGAGATGGCTTGTTTCAGGATGGTAACAGTAGAGGTGGGGGGACATGATTAGATCTGGATATATTTAAAAGGTAGAGTCAAAAGGATATGCTGAGTTAAGTGGATATAGACTTTGAGAGGAAAAGAGGAATCAAAGATGATTCCAAGATTGTTGGTTTTAACAACTGAAAGGATAGTAATTCGGATCAACTGTAATGGAATGCCAGTGGAGCAGGTTTGGGTGCTGAATTTTGGTTATGTAAGGTTTGTGATACTTACTAGACATCCAAGTTGAAATATCAAGTAGGCAGTTTGGCGAGAGCTCTAGGTTGGAGATAATAGCTGCATCACTGTTAAAGCTTTTATGTATATCTGTATATGGTTAGGAGCCCTGGTGATGCAGTGGTTAAGAGATTGGCTGCCAACCAAAAGGTCAGCAGTTCAAATCCACCAGCCACTCCTTGGAAACCCTATGGGGCAGTTCTGCTCTGTCCTGTGGGGTCACTGTGAGTTGGAACTGACTCGACGGCACTGGGTTTTTTTAATAGATGGTTAAGTGTTTAGCTGCTAATGGAAAGGTTGGTTGTTCGAACCTACCAGCCGCTCTACCGGAGAAGGATGTGGCAGTCTGCTTCCGTAAAGATTTACAGCCTTGGAAACTCTATGGGGTATCTCTCCTCTGACCTCTGGGGTCACTAAGGTTGAATTGACTTGAGGGCAGCGGGTTTTTGTTTTTTTTAATATGTACACTCACACACACACACACACACACACACACACACACACACACACACACACACACACACACACACACTCACACTCACGTGCTTAATCTGCCTGTGTTCATTGAATATCATAAACATTTTACATTGTCAGTAAATACTCTGTACAATGTAATGTTTAATGGTCACATGGTATTGTGCTGATGTACCATTAATCAATCAGTTATTTTTAGTCAAGGGATATTAGACATTTAAAGGTCTTTAAGGAGCCCTGATGGTTCAGTGGTTAAGCACTCGGCTGTTAACCAAAAGGTCGGTGGTTTGAACACACCAGTGAGAAAGATGTGGCAGCCTGCTTCCGTAAAGATTTACAGCCTTGGAAACCCTATGGGGCAATGAATCAGAATCAACTCCATGGCAGCAGATAAAGGTCATTTTAAAACTTTCATATGAGTGGTGGCAAACACTGAGGATCAGAACTCCAAGAGAATTTTAATGGGTGACAATTTTTTCCATTGTACTTGGGATCTGAAAATTTTAGATGGATCATTCATATAGTCATCTGTTTTCTTTTGAAATAAGCCAGTTATCAAAAATTCTACATTATACCTATCTTAACAATTAAGTGATTGTTATGTTGCTTAAAGTCAAAATAAGCAGTTTTTGTGTTTGCAGTCTTATTCATGAATGATTTGCAGTACCCCTAAACACGTCTGCTTGTTTAAGAATTCCACAGTCAAGTGTTTCTTAACTGATTGTTCTGTCATTCTTTATAATCTTTATTGAACAAGTCACAGACTTGTCATTGTACTCTACTCAATGTACTTCTTGCTCATAAATTGCAGTGCTTTGAAGAAATAATTCAGTTCCTCTGAAATGACATTTAAACTGAGATCAACATTTAGTTGTTAGAAAAAGTAACAGCTGTGACTTTGTAAGCTACTGTTAGTGGCTTTGGACGCTAGTTGGTTAGCTGTCATAATGAGGTCATTTTCCAAAAGAAGATGAAGTCATTTGCCATCTTGTTTTAGTCATAGTGGGCTTTTTCTTTGACCAAACATTTTCAAATTATACATTCCCACCCATTTATTTTCATAGTTGCTAGTAGTTTTCATGGAATTAGATGATGGAACTTTTGAAAGGCAACATTTTATATTTTACATGTTCAGTATGTGATTTGTATTTTGTATCATAGAAAAAGACCTTTATAGACTTGAATTATTATTAATTTATATTTCCTAACGAGAGAGTCAAGTAATGTGCTGTATTATATATGTGTAAATCTCAGCACACATGTAATATGGAATTGTACCAAGAATTGTGTTCTTATGAGTCCCTGTAGGGTCATGATCTAATCAGAGTCATGCAGTCTCTATGTACTTGAATGCCTGTTGTTTCACCATAGATTATTCTTCAATTCCTTCTGGTCTCTGCCCTCTTATTTCCACTTGTGATGGAAAGATTATGGGTAGAAGAGATAAGGAGTAACTATTCCACTCATTTGTCATCTGTTTTCACTGGCAGCCCGAATTCTCTTTTCTTCTAGATTGTATCCCATATAAATCTCTACATTTATTTTAGCCTCAGGATTCTAGGCATACAAGAAGGACTAATGCTAGATACGTAGAAGCCCTGGTGGCTCAATGGTCACGCACTTGGCTGTTAACTGAAAGGTTGGCG
This sequence comes from Trichechus manatus latirostris, assembly GCF_000243295.1. Lineage (NCBI taxonomy): Eukaryota > Metazoa > Chordata > Mammalia > Sirenia > Trichechidae > Trichechus > Trichechus manatus. The sequence continues at coordinate 10,971,251 of NW_004444001.1, read as the reverse complement.
GTTTGAACGCACAGGAGAAAGATGTGACAGTCTGCTTCTGTAAAGGTTACAGCCTTGGAAACCCTGTAGGGAAGGAAGTTCTGCCCTGTCCTGTAGGGTTGCTATGAGTGGGAATTGACTTGACGGCAATGAATTAATGCTAGATACTTCTGATTCTCTGATCCAAGCCTCCTTTTCTTTGTAAAGGAAACATAATTAGTATAATGTTGTAATATGAGAATATAAAATATATATAATTTAGAAAGATAACATCTAGAGAAAACTTTCTATGAGATACTAGAGTTTATCTTAAAGTAGTAATAATTTGAAATCAAAGTGATAAACTGCAGAATTCTACAAAATATCAGTTGAATCTAAGAATTTAATGTAAGAATCACAAATCAAGAATAAATATTAAATAATGTTGCTTTGGATTAAAGAGTTTAATATGAAAATAATTATAGGAAAAACAGAAAATGGAAATGTGTTCAGAGGTATTACAATTAAAAAAATTTTTTGATGACAAAAGTACTAATGCTCAAAGTAGTAAAAATAGGTAAGCCTCTTGTATCAGTTATCTATTGTTACAATAGTGCTGTATCACAAACAACTCTAAAGCCTAAGTGGCATACAACAATAAATAAGCTTTACTGCTCCTGAGTCTAGGATGGTCAGGCCAGGCAACTTTGGTGATCTAGGATGGCCTAGGCTGGAACAACTAGATGACTTGATTTTATTCTGTTTCTTTCATCATTCACCAGGCTAGCCCAGGTCTGTTCACATGATGATGACAGAGGTATAGTAGACAGCAAAAAATGCAGTGAATTTTGAAGCTTGATCTTGTAGCTGGTGCACAGTTACTTCTACTTTTATGCTCTTGGCCAAAGTAAATCACAAGGCCATCTGAGATTCAGAGGGTGAGGACTAGATGTTATCTTTTTAGTGAGAGAAACTGCAAAGTCACATGGAAAGGGTACGGATGTGGGGAGGGGTGAAGAATTGGGGCCATCATAGCCATCTACCTCACATCCCCCAAAACAAACAAAAAAATCAAATGAATAATTACTATTTCAGTGCATACCTTTATTTCCACATAGCATTTGATCAATAGACAAAAATCAGGTGTATTCTTATATACTAGCAATGAAAACTGAAAATGAAGAAAACAGTACCATTCACAGTAGCATCAAAAAGAATAAGGAATAAATTTAATAAAACTTCAATACTTGTACACTGAAAACTACAAAACATTGTTGAAAGATCTTAAGAGCCTAAGTTAATGGAAAGTCAGCCTGTATTTATAGATTAAAAGACTTAATGTTAAGATGGTAATACTGCCCAACTTGATCTACAGATTCCATGCCATCCCTAGCATAATTCCACCTGCCTTTTTATAGAAATGGACAGGGTGATCCCAAAATTCAAATGGAAATGAAAAGACCCAGAATAGCCAAAACAGTACTCAAAAAGAAGAAAAAAGTGAAGGATCCACACTTATTGATTTCAAAACTTACTATAAAGCTACTGAAATAAAGACTTATATGAAACCCTTACATAGACCAAGAGGCAGAGCAAAGGAATACTGCATGGTTTAAAATTGGCAACAGTGTGCATCAGGGTTGTATCCTTTCATTATACTTGCTCAGTCTGTATGCCGAGCAAACAATCTGAGAAGCTGAACTATATGAAGAAGAACACGGCATCAGGATTGGAGGAAGACTCATTAACAACCTTCAATATGCAGATGACACAACCTTGCTTGCTGAAAGTGAAGAGAACTGGAGGCATTTTACTGATGGAGATCAAAGACTACAGCCTTTAGTATGGATTACAACTTAACATAAAGAAAACAAAAATCTTCACAACTGGACCAACAAGCAGCATCATGATAAACAGAAAAGATTGAAGTTGTTAAGGATTTCATTTTACTTAGATTGACGATCGACACCCATGGAAGCAGCAGTCAAGAAATCAAGCGATGTATTCCATTGGGAAAATCTGTTGCGGAAGACCTCTTTAAAGTGTACAAAAGCAAAGATGTCACCTTGAGAACTAAGGTGTGCCTGACTCAAGCCATGGTATTTTTCAGTCGCCTCATATGCATGTGAAAGCTGGATGATGAATAAGGAAGATTGAAGAAGAACTGATACCTCTGAATTGTCATGTTGGTGAAGAATACTGAATATACCATGGACTGCCAGAAGAACAAATAAATCTGTCTTGGAAGAAGTGCAACCAGATTGCTCCCTAGAAGCGAGGATGTACTTTGGATATGTTATCGGGGGATCATTCCCTGGAAAGGGCAACATTCTTTGGAAAGGGCACAGATATGGATGTCTTCCCGTCAGTCGGCCAGGTAGTTATCTTCCAAATTTCTTGGAGTAGACAAGTGAGCACCTCCAGCATTGCATTGTTTGTTGAAACATCTCAATTGATACACTGTCAATTCTGGTGTCTTGTTTTTCGCCAGTGTCTTCAGTGCTGCTTGGATTTCTTTCTTCAGTACCATCGGTTCTTGGTCATACGCTACCTTCTGAAATGGTTGAACGTCGACCATTTCTTTTTGGTACAGTGGACTCCATGTATTCCTTCCATCTGCTTTTGATGCTTCCTGCGACAGTATTTTGGCTGTAGAATTGTTCAGTATTGCAACTTGAGACTTGAATGTTTTCCTTCAGTTATTTCAGCTCAAGAAGTGCTGAGTGCGTTCTTCCCTTTGGTTTTCTAACGTGAGTTGTTTGCACATGTCATTATAATACTTTACTTTGTCTTCTCCAGCTGCCCTTTGAAATTTTCTGTTCAGCTCTTTTATGTCATCATTTCTCCCGTTTGTTTTAGTTACTCAACGTTCATGAGCAAGTTTCAGAGACTCTTCTGACATCCATTTTCGTCTTTTTTTCTTTCCTATCTTTTTAATGACCTTTTACTTTCTTCATGTGTGATGTCTATGATATTGCACGTCTAGTCTGGTCTTTGGTCATTAGCGTTCATTGCATCAAATCTTTTGTTGAGATAGTCTCTAAATTCAGGTGGGATATACTTAAGTTTGTACTTTGGCTCTTGTGAACTTGTTTTAATTTTCTTCAGCTTCAACTTGAACTTGCATAAGAGCAATTGATGGTCTTTTCTATAGTCAGCCCCTGGCCTTGTTCTGACTGATGATATTGAGCTTCTCCATCATGTCTTTCCACAAATGTAGTTGATTTGATTCCTGTGTATTCCATCTGGTGAGGTCCATGTTTATAGTCACCATTTATGTTGTTGAAAGAAAAGATTTGCAATGAATAAATTGTTGGTCTTGCAAAATTCTGTCCTGCAGTCTCTGGTGTTATTTCTATCCCCAAGGCCATATTTCCCAACTTTCACATTCCATTCACCAGTAATTATCAGCGCATCTTGTTTGCATGTTTGATCAATTTCAGTGTGTAGAGGTTGGTAAAAATCTTCAATTTCTTCATCTTTAACATTAGTGGTTGGCCATAAATTTGAATAATAGTGGTATTAACTATTCTTCCTTGTAGGCATATGTATATTATTCTGTCACTGACAGCATTGTACTTCAGGATAGATGTTGAAATGTTCTTTTTGATGATGAATGCAATGCCTTTCCTTTTCAAGTTGTCATTCACAGCATAGTAGACCATATACTTATCTGATTCAAAATGGCCAATACTAGTCCATTTCAGCTCACTAATGCCTAGGGTATCAGTCTTTATTCTTTCCACTTCATTTTTGACGACCTCCAATTTTCCTAGATTCATACTTCGTACATTCCACTTTCTGATTATTGATGTATGTAGCTGTTTCTTCTCATTTTGAGTCAGCCACATCAGCAAATGAAAGTCCCAAAAGCTTGGCTCCATCCACGTCATTAAGGTTAACTCTGCTTTGAAGAGGCAGCTCTTCGCTAGTCGTATCTTGAGTGCCTTCCAACCTGAGGGGTTCATTTTCTGGCACTATATCAGACAGTGTACTGCTCCTATTCATCAGGTTTTCACTGGCTAATTTTTTTTTAGAAGTTGATTGCCAGATCCTTGTTCTTAGCCTGTCTTTATCTGGAAGCTCCGCTGAAACCTGTCCACTGTGGGTGACCCTGCTGGTATTTCAAATACTGGTAGTGTAGCTTCCGGCATCACAGCAACGCGCAAGCCACCACAGTAAGACAGACTGACAGACGAGTGGTGGAAGTGTTGAATGAATAAGCAAAATGTGAAATAGCCATGCAATGGAATATTATGCAACAGGAAAAAGGAATAAAGTAATGATACGTGTTAAAACATGGATGAACCTTGAAAAAAATAAGCCAGGTGAAAGAAGCCAATCACAGAAGAGCTCATATAGTATGATTTCATTTATGTGAAATGTCTAGAACAGACAAATCTATAGACAGAAAGTTTATTAGTGGTAGCTTATGGCTGGGAGTTGGGGAGGTTTGGGATGAGGAATGATGCAAATGGTATAGAGTTTCTTTTGGGAGAAATGAAAATGTTCCAAAATTTAGATCGTGGCAGTGGCTGTACTACTCTATGAACATACTGAAAACCATTGAATACTGCACTTAAAATGGGTGAATTTTAAGTGAATTATATCTCATTTAAGCTGTTTAAAACAGAGCAAAACAGAATATGCTGTTTACTTTGCCTGTCTAGTGTGGGAGACAAATATATAAAGTAAATAACTAAATTTATGATGTGATAAACACAATCCTAGATATGACCAAGTCTGATGCTTTACTAATTGTTTACCTGGCAGTTTGGGGAAGGGATTCTCTGTAGATGGCCCGTCTTTGCTAAACTTACAGATGTGAGAAGGGAATAAAGCTTTAAGAGGTTGACAGATTGTTCCATGTAAGTATGAAATAAAGTACATGCAGAATGCTCAGTACATGTTATACTCTTGAATTGTACCTCTCATTATAATTACAAGTAGAGAACAATGCCAAGGACTTTAATTATTAAAATTTATAGTCTGAGGAACTGTTCATTTGTCTATGTTAGTATATTCCAAAATACGTTCTGTGTAAGTCTTCGCTTCAGATGCTTCTTGACGGAAAGGTGGTAAAGTTAAATAAGTTTGAGAAATGTGATGTTTTCACGCTTAACAGTGTATATGCAGCCCTGGTGGCATAATGATTAAGTGTTTGGGTGCTAACCAAAAGGTTGGAAACTTAATTTTTTTGAAACTTTTTTTTATTGTGGAGAAAATACACATAACCGAACATATATCAACTGAACATTTTTACATGTGCAATTCAGTGACATCGATTAAATTCTTGAAGTTGTGCAATCATTCTCTTGTCCTCTTTCAAATCACTCCACTGCCATTAACATAAACTCGGTGTCCCATAAGCAAAAACCCCTCCTTTCTCCTTCCCTCTTTCTCCTGGTAATCACTTATCTTTGGTTTATATATATTTGCTTATCTCATGTAAGTGAGCTCATACATTATTTTTTCTTTTCTAACTGACTTATTTCACCCAGCATGATGTTGTCAAGGTTCATCCATATTGTGGCATATATCAGGACTTGATTTCTCTTTATCACTGAGTAGTTATTCCATTGTGTGTGTATACCGTATGTTGTTTATCCATTCATCTGTTGATGGACATTTCAGTTTCCACTTATTGCCTATTGTAAAAAGAGCTGCAATGAGCATTGGTATACAGGTTTCCCTTTCTGCCTTTAGTATTCTGGGCCTATACCTAGGATTGGGATTGCTGGGTCATATGATAGTTTTATGTTAAACTTCGTGAGGAACTGCCTAACTCTATTCCACAGTGGTTGTACCATTTTACATTCATACTACCAATGGACATCGGTTGCAGTTTCTCCACAACCTCACCAACCCCTATTGTTTTCCTTTTTTTTTGATCGTTACCATTTTAATGGGGGTGAGGTAGTATCTCACTGGAGCCCTGGTGACGTAGTGGTTAAGAGTTCAGTTGCTAACCAAAAGGTCAGCAATTTGAATCCACCAGCCGCTCCTTGGAAACCCTATGGGACAGTTCTACTCTGCCTATATCCTATAGGGTCACTATGATTCAGAGTTGACTCAACGGCGACAGGTTTGGTTTTGCTTTAGTATCTCATTGTGGTTTTGAGTTGCATCTCTCTAATAGAAAACAGGAAACCCTGGTGGCGCAGTGGTTAAGAGCTATGGCTGCTAACCAAAAGGTTGACAGTTCAAATCCACCAGACGCTCCTTGGAAACTCTATGGGGCAGTTCTGCTCTGTCTTACAGGGTTACTATGAGTTGGAATCAACTCAGCGGCAGTGGGTTTGGTTTTGGGTTTTAATAGAAAACAAAAATCCTCACAACTGGACCAATAAGCAACATCATGATAAATGGAAAAAATATGGAAGTTGTCAAGGATTTCTTTTTACTTGGATCCACAATTAATGCCCATGGAAGCAACCAATAAGAAATCAAGTGACATTTTGCTTTATGCAAATCTGAAGCAAAAGTGTTAAAAAGCAAAGATGTCACTTTGAGGACTAAGGTGTGCCTGACTCAGGTCATTGTATTTTCAATTGCCTCATACACATACGAAAGCTGGACAATGAATAAGGAAGACTGAAGAATTGATGCCTTTGAATTATGGTGATGGCAAAGAGTATTGAATATACCGTGGACTGCCAGAAGAATAAACAGATCTGTCTGGGAAAAAGTACAGCCAGAATGCTCCTTAAAAGCAAGAATGGCAAGACTTCGTCCCATGTACTTCGGACATGTTATCAGGAGGCACTGGTCCCTGGAGAAGGACATCATGCTTGGTAAAGTAGAGGGTCAGCGAAAGAGAGGAAGACCTTCAGCAAGATGAATTGACACAGTGGCTGCAAGGATGAGCTCAAGCAAACCAACGACTGTGAGGATGGCGCAGGACTGGGCAGTGTTTCGTTCTGTTGTACATAGGGATGCTGTAAGTCAGAATCAACTCAGTGACACCAGCAACAGCAGTGGCTAATGAATTGAGCATCGCTTCATGTGCTTGTTGGCTATTTGACAAACCTCTTTGGTGGACTGTTTGTGCAAGCCCTTTGCCCATTTTTTTGATTGCGTTGTCTTTTTGTTGTTAATTTAAGTTTGTTCAACTAATGGTTTTTCAAACTTAGTTGATCCAGGAGCCTTTTGTTTTGCTGTATCTATTAACCTGTTTTGCAATTCATGTTCCCTGGAACACATTTCAGTAAATGCTGCTCAAATTATTTTTTTACCAGCTGTGGTCAGGGGAGTATTACATATCCAGGCTTTATTTATTTGGGCTCGTAGATGACGGACTTCACAGAACAGGTATAATGTTCATTTTTCTCTTACGCAAAGCCCTGCATGACAGTGTCCTTTCAAAAATTCAGAATAGAAGAAAAGTTATTTTTTCCTGGTGAACTGTTGTTCTTTATTTTATTAGATAAGACAACGAGAACTATTGAATATGGTTTCCTTTTAACATGGTTGTGCAGTGGTTATAGCTTTTTTTTTTTTTTTTAAGTTATTGTCTTAGTCATCTAGTGCTGCTGTAACAGAAATACCACAAGTGGTTGGCTTTAGCAAAGAGAAGTTTATTCTGTCATGGTCCAGTAGGCTACAAGTCCAGATTCAGGGCATCAGCTCCAGGAGGCTTTCTCAGTCAGCCTTGGAGGAAGGTCCTTGTGATGCATCAGTCTTCCCTCGGTCTGGGAGCATCTCAGCTCAGGAACCTCAGGTCCAAAGGACTTGCTCTGCTCCCGGCACTGCTTTCTTGCTGGTGTGAGGTTCCCTCCTCTCTGCTTGCTTCCCTTTCCTTTTATCTCTTGAGAGATAAAAGGTGGTGCAGCCCACACCCCAGGGAAACTCCTTTCACATTGATCAGGGATGTGACCTGGGTAAGGGTGGTGTTACAATCCCACCCTAATCCTCTTTAAAATTACAATCACAAAATGGAGGGCAACCACACAGTACTGGGAATCATGGCCTAGCCAAATTGATACACACATTTTTTGGGGGACGTAATTCAATCCATGACAGATTATCAAACACAGTTTTCCAGAGTAGTTGATCTTTATTGCTTCTTGATTGTTTGAGGTACAGAACCATTTTAATGATGACATTAGAATTTTATCCTAAACCCATAATACCCGTTTGTTATTTATGATACTCACTTTTTTAACTAATTTGATACCTTTTTAAATGTGCTTTTTATTTTAAACATATCTTTACAGTAGCATCTTGAATTTGGAAATGTAAAGTAATTCTCTCAGGAATAATTATAAAACTTGCATTGAATTTCTTTGCTGCTTTTTTTTAAATCTTTAGGTAACCTTTATAAGCTTCTAAAACTAGTATTGATTGAGGTTGATTCAGGTTAGTTTATCTTTCCCAAATTTTACTTTTTGATTCAAAATAAAGTATCTTGAGAGAGTGCTCTGTTACATGAGAACCTTTGTTAAAATTTTAATCTGTTTTTGAAAAATGATTTTGTGGAAAAAGAAGTTTGACTTTTATTTAGGTAAAAGACACAAATAAGTTCACTTTTTAATCACCTTTTTAATAGATAAATTTTAATATATGTCTATCTTTTCAAATATCATTTTAGTTCCTTTAGTGTGGTCTCTCTTTTTAATTTCTTTCAAGAGATTAATTGGTCAGATGGTATTCTTGTATGCATAATGTATTCAGAACCTCTATTCAAAGAAATGGTATAATTTTCATTGGATTGCTGTAAGGACCACACAAATTTTGTGGTTTTTCATGGCCATGTAACACCGTTAGTACTTTTTCTGAAGATTTATTCCAAAGACAAGAGGTATAAACCCTAATTTGGTGTGCCTTGTATATTTCAGGGTTTTCAAAAGTACTAGACTTTACTGTATTTAAATGTATTATCAGTGTTACTCAATATGCATTCCCTGTTTTCCTTACCAGGAAGTTGTGATTGGTTAAAAGATATGTGTCCCAGGAGGTAGAAGGATTAAAATTAAAAAAAAAAAAAAAATTAGATCTAGTTTTATTGAAATCACTCTAGATATTACTACAATAACCAGAAAATTGGTAATTGATTATGTTTGACAAAATTTAGTCTAAATAGTCTTCATCCCTGAAAAACTCGGACAAAAACCAAAACAGCAAAACATACACAGTTTCTTTTGTGACGTAACAAAATAGAATTAAAAGTTGATGTGGAAAGAAACAGATACGGTTTTGTTAAAATTTAGAATCATTTAGAATAAACTAATAATGTTAGATGTCTTATCGTGAGCTCTTTTCTATTGTACATTTTTAATTCACTTTGAAAAGAGTTGTTGTATTCATCAGAACAATCAAAATTCTCTTGAGGAAATGTATTGATCCCAATAGAATTGTATATATTTTGAAGAAAATTTTTAAAAATGGAAGAAAACTTTTAAAATTATAGCTGTTACCTTAACCAAACACTTCATAAGAGACATTTCAATTCAAATTAACCTAACTCAGAAATTGAATTTTTTGCTTTTAATAGATAAGTTTATTCTGTTTACATTTATTGTTCTGACATATTTGGTCTTCTCTCATTTGAAATTAGTTTCTCTTCTATCCCTTTTTTTTGCTGATTCCTGTGTTTTCTAAATTTTGCCTTCCTTCTATTTCTCCCTCCCTCTCTCCCTTCTTCCCTCCCTTCCTTAGTCTCCTTTTAGGTACCAAATACTTTAAGAATTAGGCTTATGGTAGACTTATTGTAATAAAACCTGATGAACAGCAACTTAAATAAGTGTTTTTTTATTATTATTTTTCTTTTTCCCTTAACAAGAACACAAAGGATAGGCAGTTCTAGGTTGGAGTAGCTTTCAAGGCGCCAGATTTCTATATTATTGCTTTCTTATCAATAGGCTTTTATTCTAAAAGTTGGCTGTAGCATTAATCCTACTTATCATGAACCCCCACTGTACTCCCTTCTCCTAAGCTATCATAATCTTTCTTTTTAGAACAGTTTTACTGAGGTATGAGGAAGCCCTGGTGACACAGTGGTTAAGCGCTTGGCTGCTAACCTAAAGGTCATCGGTTCGAACCCACCAGCTGTTCCTCGGGAGAAAGATGTGGTAATCTGCTTCCGTAAAGTTTTACAGCCTTGGAAACACTATAGGGTAGTTCTGCTCTATCCTATAGGGTCACTGTGAGTTGAAATCAACTTGATGGCAAT
>NW_004444001.1:10954536-10959891 GCF_000243295.1 Trichechus manatus latirostris | reverse complement strand
TGCATAGTACTCCATTGTGTGTATGTACCATAGTTTGTTTATCCATTCATCTGTTGACGGGCATCTAGGTTGTTTCCATCGTTTTGCTATTGTGACAGTGCTGCCTATTTTGCTTTATTGAGGTATAATTTACATGCCATAGAATTCACCCACCCAAGTGTACAATTCAGTGATTTCTAGTAAAGTTACAGAGTTGTATAACCATCACCACCATCCAATTTTGATACATTTCCCTCTCACCAAAATATTCTGTTTATGGTAATCCCTGCTCCCACCTTATGTCCCAGGCAATCACTGATCTGCTTTCTTTGTCATTTTGAACATTTCCTGTAAGTGGAATCATACAACATGTTGTCTTTTGTGTGGACTGGCTTCATTTTCTTAGCTTGTTTTTGGGTTGATCTATGTGGTAGACTGCATCAAGGTTTTGCTCTTTTTTACTGTGGAATGGTATTTCATTGTATAGCTATACCACATTTTGTTTACGTGCTCATTAATTGATAGACATTTGAGGCTATTAAAAATAATGCTGCTATGAATATTCATGTACACTTTATGTGGATGTGTGAGTGCTCTTGGGTAAACTTGCTGGGTTGTATAGTAAGTTTATTTTAACTTAAAAAAAAAAACAAACAAAACTAAACCATTTTCCAAAGTAGCTGTACCATTTGAATTCCCACCAGCAATGTATGAGGGTTCCAGTTTCTCCACATTTTTGGCAACACTTGGTAAAGATATAGAGGTGTCTTTATTTAATAGACTTCTTTATTTTAGAATAGATTTAGATTTATAGAAGAGCTATGAGAATAGTACAGAGAGTTCCATAGACCCCACAATCAGTTTCCTTTATTATTAATAACTTTGTATGGTATGTTTGTCGCAATTAATGAACCAGTATTGATACGTTATTATAACTGAAGTTCTTACTTTATTCACATTTCCTTAGTTTTTACCTAATGTCCTTTTTTCTGTTCCGGGATACTATCCAGTATATCACATATAGTTAGTTGTTGTATCTCCTTAGGTGTCTCTCGGCCATGACAGTTTCTCAGACTTTCCTTATTTTTGAGGAATACTGGTGAGTTATTTTGTAGAATGTCCTTCAGTTGGGATTTCTCTGATGTTTTGCTCATGATTTGACTGGGGTTATGGGTTTTTTTGGGGAAGACTACAGAGATAAAGTGTCATTTTCATCACATCATATCAAGGGTACATACCATCAGTATGATTTATGACTGTTGATGTTGACCTGGATCACCTGACAGAGGTAGTGTTTGTCAGGTTTCTCTACTCTAAAGTTGCTCCCAACCCCCTTTCCATACTGTACACTTTGTAAGGAAGTCACTCTGTCCCACACTTAAAGAGTGGGGGGTTATTCTCTACATCCTTGAGATTGGAATTATCTAAATAAATTATTGGGGATTCTGATTCTACACAGGAGACTTGACCCTTCTCCATTTATTTCTTTAATCAATCATTTGTTTATATGAGTGTGGACTCAGGGATATTTATTTTTACCTTGGGTCATAATACAGTACTACTTTATTTTTTTGTTCAGATTGTTCCAGCTTTGATGATTGGGTGTGTCCCTTCGACATACCTCTATCAATGTGGGGTTTTTTTTTTTTTTTTTTTATTTGAGTCCTTCCTTACCTTCTGGCACTATAAGATGCCTTATGCTCATATTAAATATTTCCTGGCCCAGTACTAGAATCAGCCATTTCCACTTTTATTGGCAAATGGTATTAAAAACCAGGATCCGGGTGCTAGGTGTCTTCCTTGCTCATTGCTACTGGATGTAATGAGGTATGCTCATTGCTCATTGCTTTTAGTCCATCTCAGCCGACAGAGCAAGGAAATATGTATATGTACCAACTCATGTATATACACTTATCTATAAGTATTTCTATATCTGTTTCTATATCTATATGTTAACCTAAACACAAGTTCATACTGATGTCTCTAATGCGATTCCATTTCCACGTGAATTATTCTAGCAGTTAGATTCTTTTCTCACAGTCTTCGTTCTATCTTGGGATTCCCCTGAGTTCTTATGTAATTTTTAAAAAAGGTTGCACACATTAAGTTTAAGTCTTCAAGCTGTAAAGTTCTTTGGGTTTGACAAATGTGTGATGCCATGTATCTATCATAAAAATTCTGTGTGGGCATAAGTTTTCAAGTCAGTTGGGTAAATACCTGAGAGTGGGATTGTTAGATCATATGGTAAGACTTTGTTCAGCTCTAGAAGAAAATGTCAAACTGTCATTCAGAGTGAGTATAACATTTTGCATGCCCATCAGCAATGAATGAGAGTTCCTGTTGTTCTGCATCCTCGCCAGCAATTAGTACTCTCAGTTTTTGTTTTTGTTTTTTTTTTTTTGGATTTTAGTCATTCTAATAGTTGTGTAGTGGTATCTCGTTGTTTTAATTTGCAATTTCCTTATAGCAACAGTTGTGAAGATGGTGCAGGACTGAGCAGTGTTTTGTTCTGTTGTACATACGGTCACTATGAGTCGGAACCGACTCGACGGCACCTAACAGCAGCAATGGCGAAGGATATTGGACATGTTTTCACATACTTTTTGCCATCTCTGTATCTTGTTTGGTTAGGTATCTATGGATATTTTGCCAATTTTTAGATGGGGTTGTTTGTTTTAAGAGTTTTAAGATTTCTTTGTATGATTTGCATACAAAATTTGTTTGATCAGATTTGTTTTTGCAAATGTTTTCTTTTTAAAAAAAACAGTATCTTTTGCAGTGCATAACTTTTTAATTTTAATAAAATCTTGTTCTTCTATCAGGATAATACAGGCCTCATAGAATGTGTTAGGAAGTATTTCCTCCTCTTCTATTTTTTGAAAGAGTTTGAGAAGTATTGCTGTCAATTCTTTTTTAAACATTTGGTAGACTTCACCAGTAAAGTTATCTGGCCCTGGATTTTTCTTTGTTAACTCATTCTTGTTACCTGTTATAGCTCTATTCAAATTTTCTGTTTCTAACTGAGTCAGTTTTGTTAATTTATGTCTTTCTAGGAATTTGTCCACTTCATCTAGTTTATCTATTTTGTTGGCATGTGATTGTTCTTAGTTTTCCCCTATAATCCTTTTTTATTTCTGTAAGGTTGGTAATAGTACCCCCTCTTTAATTTCTGACTTTAGTAATTTGAGTCTTCTCTCTTTTTGTCTTCCTCAGTCTCGTTAACCAAAAACCAAAACCAAACCCGTTGCTGTCGAGTTGACTCTAACTCATAATGACCCTAAAGGACAGGGTAGAATTACCCCATAGGGTTTCAGCCTAGCTAAAGATCTGTCAATTTTGTTGATCTATTCAATGAAACAACTTTTGGTTTCCTTGATTTTCTATTTTGTTTTTCTGTTCTCTATTTGCTTTATTTGCACTTCAGTCTTATTTCTTTTCTTCTTCTTGCTTTGTGTTTAGCTAGCTCTTCTCTAGTGTCTTAAGATGGAAGGTTTGGTTATCGATTTGATATTTTCTTTTTTAATGTAAGCATTTTCAGCTACACATTTTCCTCTGAATGCTGCTTTTGCTGCATCCCGTTAAGTTCTTGTAAGTTGTTTTTTCATTCATCTCAAATTATTTTTTAATTTCCTTATTTCTTCTTTGACCCATTAGTTGTTTAGGAGTTTGTTGCTTAATTTCTACATTATTTGTGAATTTTCAAACTCCTTCTTTTATTGATTTCTAATGTCATTCCATTGTGCGAAGAGAACATACTTTGTATGGTTTCAATCCTTATAAATTTATTGAGAGCTGTTCTGTGACTTAACATATTGTCTATCCTGGAGAATGTTCTGTGTATTGGAGAAGAATGTACATTATGCTGTTGAGTAGAGTGTTCTGTAGATGTCTGTTAGGTATACTTGGTTTATAGTGTTGTTCAAGTCTTTTATTTTCTTACAGATCTTTTTAGTTGTTCTTTCCATTATTGAAAGCAGGTATTGAAGCTTGCAGTTATTGTTAAGTTCTTTATTTTTCCCTTATTTCTGCCAGCTTGTTTGTTTGTTTTGCTTCTTATATTTTTGGATGCTGTTGTTAGGTGCAATAATTGTTATATCTTGTTGATGGATGACTCTTTTATCATTAAAAAATATCCTTCTTTGTCTCCAGTAACAATTTTTGTCTTAAAGTTTATTTTGTCTGATATTAGTGTAGGCCCTCAGGCTTTTTTTTTTTTTGTTACTGCTTACATTGAATATCTTCTCCCATTCTCTCACTTTCAACCTATTTGTTTCTTTGAGTCTAAAGTGAGTCTCTTATAGAAAACATATAGCTGAATCATGTATTTTAATCCTACTCATCTCTGCCTTTTAATTCAAGAGTTTAAATGTCCATTTATTCACTAGTTAAGGTAGGAGTAACTTCTGCCATTTTGCTATTTGTTTTTTGTATTATTATTTGTCCTCTCTCCATTCTTTTTTTTTTTTTTTACTTTAAATAGATATCTTCTAGTATACCATTTTAATTCCCTTCTTGTTTCTTTGATTATATCTTTTGTATTATTTTCTCAGTGGTTGCCCTGGGTATTACAATGAACATCTTTATAGCAGTCTAGTTAAGATTAATGACAACTGAATTTCAATAATACAGAAAAACTTTATTTCTGTATAGCTCCCTCTACCTCCCGCTTACTCTGTTATTGTCACAAATGACATCTTTATACATTGTGTGCTGTCTCAGTTACCTAGTGCTATTGTAATACAAATACCACAAGTGGGTGGGTTTAAAGAACAGAATTTTATTTTCTCACGGTTTTGGAGGCTGAAAGTCCAAATCAGCATCTTAGCCATGTCAATTCCTTCCTTTTTGGTAGACCTGATAGTTCCTTGGTTCTGTGGTGTTCCTAGGCTTGTAGGTGATCCTCACATGGCATCTGTCTTCTCCTATGTGTGTCTGTATCTATTCTGTTTTTTTTAATTACTCGGTAGGATGTATCCTACACATGTATGACCTCATTAACATTAACATAACATAATATTAACATCTCTATTTTCAAACAGGACCACTACCACAGGTACAAGGGCTAGTAATTCCACACGTTTTGGGGGGACATAATTCAATCTATAACATGTGCCCATTGACATAGAATTATAGTTACCTCTTTATGCTGTTGTTTTTAAAATCAGATATTTTTAAAAAGGAGTTACAAACTAAGTATATATTTGTACTGTCTTTTGCATTTGCCTATGTAATTGCTGGTGTTTTTTATTTCTTCATGTGGATTCCAGTTACTCTCTAGTGTCCTGTCATTTCAGCCTGAAGCACTCCCTTTAGTATTTCTTGTAGGGCAGATCTGCTAGAGACAGAATCTGTGTGTGTGTGTGTGTGTGTGTGTGT
>NW_004444001.1:10894591-10954436 GCF_000243295.1 Trichechus manatus latirostris | reverse complement strand
TCTCCCGGCATTTTGGATATGTCATTCCCACTGCCTTTTGGCTTCAGTCAATTCTGATGAGCAATCAGCTGTTACTCTTATTGAGGCTCCCTTGTATGTGATGATTCACTTCTTGCTGCTTTCAAAATTTTCTCTTTGTCTTTGAACAGTTTGATTGTGAAGTGTCTAGGTATGAATCTCTTTGGATTTATCTTACTTGGAGTTTGTTAAGCTTCTTGGGAATGTAAACTAATTTTTTTCATCAAATTGTGAACTATCCCCATTATTTTTCAAGTATTTTTTTCTGTCCCTTTTCTCTCACCTTTTATTCTGGGACCCTTATGCATACGTTGGTGTGCTTGGTGGTGTTCCACAGGTCTTTGAGGTTCTGTTCATTTTTTTATTTCATTCTTCTGTCTTTCTGTTATTTGGACTATCTCAATTGATACATCTTCAGCCTCACTGATTCTTTCTTCTGCCTAGTCAGATGTGTGGTTGAACACCTAGTGAGTTTCTAACTTCAGTTATTCTATTTTTCAACACTGTAATTCCTATTTCGTTGTTTATTTTATAATTTGTATCTCTTTATTGATGTTTTCTTTTACGTGAGACATCATTCTCATGCTTCTGTTTATTTCTTTAGGTATGATGCCCTTTAGCTTGTTGAACATATTTAAAATAGTTGATCTAAATTCTTTATCTAGTAAGTTAAACGTGGGCTTCTTCAGGAATATGACTGTAAACTGGAATGGAATTTTTTTTTTCTTGTGTATAGGCCTTACTTTTTTGTTTATTTGCATGTCTCATAATTTTTGGTTGAAGAGTGAACTTTTTACTGTTATAATGCGGCAAGTCTGGAAATCAGATTACCCCTCTCCACCAGGGTTCACTGTTATAGTTTGTTTTAGTTGTTTGTTGTTTAGTGACTTTTTTTTAACTAATTGTGTAAACTCTATATTGTTTTTCATGTGTGGCCAGTGAATTCTCTATTTTGCTAGCTTTAAAAACCAAACCAAACCATTGCCATTGAGTTAATTCCAACTCATAGTGGCCCTATAGGACAGAGTAGAATTGCTCCATAGGGTTTCCTAGGCTCTGATCTTTATGAAAGTAGACTGCCACATCTTTCTCCCACGGATCCGCTGGTAGGTTTGAACTGCTGACCGTTTGGATAGCAGCCAAGCACTTCACCACTGCACCACCAGGGCTTCTTTCTGTTAGCTTAGTGACCACTAATGATTGGACAGAGATTTCCTTAAACTCTTGGAACCCAATAATCTTCAAGTCTTTGCCAAAGGTCTCATCTCTGTGTGCATGTTATCCCATCTGTTCAACACTCGGCCAGGCAGCTTGTCACTCTGCCATAGCCTTTACTTCCTGCTAGCACAGATACTCAAGAAACTCAGTGGGAGATAATTATAATGTGGAAGTTCAGTGTTAGAGTTATGTGCAGAATGCTGTTTTTAAAAAGGAATTTGGCTTAATTTTGCTTGGAGAAGTCTAGAATGTTTCACTGAAGAAGAGATCATTGAGCTAGGTAAAGGAGGAATAAATGTATTAGGAGGAGAAAAGGGGGGAGAGGAAAAGAATTGTGAAGGTGTCCATGTCCAAAAAATGATGATTTAATTGTGAGTCTCATAGCATAGGATATGGAAGAGTAGTAAGAAGATAAAATGGATAGGTAGATGTAGGCTGTATAATTAAGGGTCACAGGTAACATAGTGAGGAGCTTAGACTTTAAAGAGCCAACAAGGGTTCTTAAGCAGGTGATTGATCAGTCAGATTTGTGTTTCAGGATGAAAACTATTTCAGATGGAAGTTGAACCCAATTAGGGAGAGCTGTAGGGCAGTGCATTTTGAAAGGCTACTGAAGTAGTAGAGATGAAAGCTGTTGTTATCTAGATCTTCATCACTGGCAGTGTGAAGAGGAGAAGATTTTTGCATATATAGCTGAGTTAGAACTCACAGGACTGGAAGTTAAAGAGAAAAATGAGGCAAAAATTTAATTATTCATTTAATTTATTCAAAAAATATTTTTGAGCATGTGCTATGTGTTACACAGTGTTTCAGGTGCTAGGAATATTATAGTGAAGGAAACCTTCATCCCTGCCCTTATTGTGCTTATATGCTAGAGAGAAAGGCAGACCAAATAAAAAGTATGCTGATAAGTATACAATATGTCGGGTTTTAGTAAGTGCTATGAACAAAAATAAAACAGAATAATAGGATAAAATTGGTATGTGGAAGTGTTCGTTAGTTGTGATCGGATGGTTGTGGAATGCCTAACTGATGAGGGGATATTTGAGCAGAGGCCTAAAGGAGGAGAGAAGGTGAATCTTGTGAATATGGAGACAGAGATTTAATAGTCACAGAGGAAGAAAATCAGGGGAAAGAGAGAACTTAATCAGATAATAGCTTATCATGGTGGAGGAAAAATCTATTGGCGAAAGTTCCTCAACTGTTAGAGTAAGAGATACTTTCTCCCTAAGACAACTGAGTGCTGTCCTGTTGAGAGAAAACAAACTGGGAACATGGTTGAATGTCTCAGAACGTTTGCCTTTGGAAATTGGGTCAGTTTTAGTGCCATTAACTGAGTCCAGAAATCCAGAGGGAGATGAATATTTATGGGAAGAGAATGTACTCAGTTATAGTGTCTGAGTTTGAATGCCTGTGTAAGATTTCTGTTGGGTTGACATTTTTCACCTCTGCCTTTACACCACCATACAAATCTACGTTAATGATAGTGATTTTATTTCTCTGAGATGTTGATCATCCAGCAGGACTTCTTTACTGTTCCTGCCACAGTCTCTTGGACAGTACCTGGCGCATGAAAAATAGCGAATGAATGCTTCCTTCACTCAGGCTAAGTAGACATCACTGATTAGGACTTTTTCCTGATGAACATGGGCATATTAGGATCTCTGGAGTTTCATTTTATCACACACACCATTTTTATCCTATTATTCTGTTTGTTTTTGTTCATAGCACTTATTAAAACCCAACATATTATATATATTAGTAGCATACTTGATGCCATGAAAGATTGAATCTTTGTGAATCTGATAGAGCACAGATTGTTACTTATTTTCCTACATTGGCATCTTTATTCATTTCACTAGGGAGAAGAGGGATGGTTGGTGTAGGGGAATAAATTGGTTATCATCTTTAAATTGGAATGTGGAAGAAGAGGCATTCCAGAAATACCAATCTGGAGAATTACATCTTATATTTGCAAGGTCCTTTATAGTTTATAAACTAAATATTTATATATATTGGTAACTTAATTCTTCATTTGAACCTTACTAAAACTCTGTGAGGCAGGCACGTTAGATAGTAATAAAGACATTTTGTAGAATAAAGAAACTGAAGCGCCAGAAAGGTATAGTAGTTTGTCCAGTGTGTCTCTGCTATTAAGTGAGAAATCCTGAATCCACACTCAGGTTTTCTGATTCTCAAGTTTAGGAAAGAGCAAATGTTGGTTTAGACAGAGTTTCAAAAGCAAGAATGGAAAGAAGAAGTAAGTGAGGGGTGCTGAAAAGTAGGGTTCCCTGAACTTAGTTTCCAGTGAAGACTGTTACTAATTTTATTTTTAAGAATTATTTTTTAAATTAAAAAATATATATACTTATTTAAAGTCAGAAAAGGAACAGTGATAACAAAGATAAATACTGAGGATCACCTCACTATCACCTCTACCTCTGAGCTCACTGTCTAGTTCAGTAAACAGATGTATAAAGTATCATAATGATTATATATACTATTATATCTCCATTAAATCAATATGCATACTGATTTAATGGAGATATAATGATAACTTACATTTGTGTAAGGTATTTGTATTACAGTTTACAGACTCTGTTAATATTTTGATACCTATACGTACCTTTCTGGCTCCACCTTCCACCTTCTTTGCTCCAGCTATCAAAATTATTTTGCTGTTTTAAGAATTTACCTCTTCTTTACTTTCAACATTTTAGTCAATCATTATCTCTACCCAAATGCCTTCCCATGTGCTTAATTCTGAGGTAGGTAATTGTCTTATTCATGTAGTGCTGCTATAACAGAAATACCACAAGTGGCTCGCTTTAACAAAGAGAAATTTATTCTCTCACAGTCCAGTAGGCTACAAATCCAGATTCAGAGCATCAGCCCAGGGGAATGCTTTCTCTTTCGATTCTGGAGGAAGGTCCATGTCATCAATTTTCACTTTGTCTGGGAGCTTCTCTGCGCAGGAACCTCAGGTCCAAAGGACATGCTCTGCTCCTGACACTGCTTTCTTGGTGCTGCGAGTTTCCCATGTGTCTCTGCTCGCTTCTCTCTTTTATATCGCAAAAGAGATTGGCTGAAGACACTGTCTAATCTTGTATACCTCATCAGTACAACTGCCGCTAATCAATCTTGTTAGATCATCGTGATTGAATTTACAACACATAAGGAAATCACATCAGATTACAAAGTGGTACACAGTTATACAGTAGTGGGAATCATGACCCAGCCAAGTCGACGGATATTTTTGGGGGACACAATTTAATCCATGGCAGTAATTTTGCTCTCTTGTACCATTTGTAACACTGTTCTTCAGTTATGGATATTGTCTCTGCCCTTTTGTACTGTCAGGTCTTTGAGTCTTGTGAAGGTGTCCTCTTTGACTTTTGATCCTCAGTACCCAACTCAGTGCTTGGCAAGTAGTAGGTACTTAATATTAAGTTTATTGAATTAATTGAATTGTCTTAAGCTGTATTACATCCTTATGAAATTGGTATCACCGACCCTATTTACAGAGAAGGAAATGACTCTGGTGTGGAGTTACTCACTCACAGTCCCACAGCTGGTAAGCTTCAGAGCCAGGGTACCACAGTATTTATTCTTGTGCTCTTCCTGAATGTTATTGTTGTTAGCTGCATTGAGTCGGCCCCCAGCTCATGGTGAACCTATGCATAATGGAGTCAGATCCTAGTAACTATAGGGTTTTCATTGGTGAATTTTCCAAAGTAGATTGCCAGGCCTTTTTCCTGTCTGTCTTAGTCTGGAGGCTCTGCTGAAAGCTGTTCAGCATCATAGATGGGTGGTGACTGTGCATGAGGTGTATTGGCCAGGAATTGAACCTGGATCTACCACACAGAAGGTGAGAATTGTAGCACTGAACCACTACAACCCTCTCACCTGGGAATAGTATACTGTAAAAAAATATTGGGCCAATTAGAGACAACAGTAAGGAGGTACCTACCAGGTTGTGTTGGTTCAGTCAACCCTTTGAGTACTTTAAACTTACATAAGAGAGTAATGGAGAAAGTAAAAATGTCTTGGAATCATTACAATTTGCAGTAGTTAGAATTTTTTTTCCCGCTTGAAGTTTCGATATTTACAGGACTCTAAGGTAGACTTTGGATCCCTGGTGGTGTAGTGGTTAAGAGCTTGGCAGCGAACCAAAAGGTCAGCAGCTCGAATCTATCAGCTGCTCCTTGGAAACTCTATAGGGCAGTTCTACTCTGTCCTGTAGGGTCACTATGAATCGGAATTGACTCGATGGCAATGGGTTTGGTTTTTTTAAGTTAGACTTAATAATGTCTTAACAATTCGGGCTCACTAATCAAATTTTAGTTAGTCAGAGACACATTAATGTAGGAAGAAACTTTTTTCCAGTAAGAAGATCAGTGCAGTGAGCTGAAAGAAACTATTTAGCCTCACTTAACTATTCTTTTTATGTCGTTTAATGAGTAGGCAATTCTTTGATTTTTCCTTCCTCAACCTAGGTTTAATTTTCTTGAGGAAGTTAGCAAATGAAAGAAAAAAAATTGTCTGGGGAACTTTTTTCCATCTTCCTTTACCACACCAACAATTTTAAAATGTGTATAAAAACATTTTTTATTAAACATACTTTGATTCTAGACCTTTTAAAAAAGTATGAATTTTATGATCCAATCCAGTTTTAAGAAGGCACAAAATTAATAAAATACTGTAGCTTGATTTCTCATTCTGTTTTATATAGCCTTTGCATAAGCAGTAGTGCTTATACAAATGATGCTTTGCAAATGAAGAGGTGTCATTTTTATTAATAAATTTCTAATTACTGATGTGACAGCACTATGTTGAACTTAATGAAAAAAGATAAGTAATTTTTTATTTAATTTGATATGATTTTCTTAGAATATTTTATGTTGGAGGATTGATCCTCTGGAAAGGATTTAAATGATGTACATAATACATGTTTAAGTACAAGTCATTGATAAGCTAACAGAGCTTTATATAATTGTAGTTTTCATCATTCCTGATGGAAAATTTATATGAAGGGCTTTTTTAAAATAGAAGATTATCTGTAATATATAATAATGTTCTCAAATGGAGAAAGTACACCTGTTGGGGTAGGAAGGAATTATGTTTCTTGATTTTATTAAATTTTGGGCTAGAGGGATACAAGGGAAGCCCTGATAGTGCCATGGTTAACTAGCTTGGCTGCTAACTAAAAGGTCAGCTGTTCGAACCCACTAGATGTGACAGTCTGCCTCTGTAAAAATTACAGCCTTAAGATACCCTATGGGACAGTTCTGCCCTGTCCTGTAGGATCACTGTTCATTGGAATCGGCTCAATGGCACTGGTTTGGGTTAGGGATACAAGAATGATATTACCTTACTTTATTTATTATAATGCAGCAAATAAGTTTCTTGTATTTGTACATTTCTTTTGCCTTTGATTCTATTTCTGTCTTTCAAAAACTTTTTCTCTATCTCTGTTCAGTCCAGGTCAGACTGTTTATTGCCAAAAGCAAAAAGAGTCTGCACAATGCTAGAAAATGAGCAGAACCAATAAAATTTTTGTGGTATGCAATTGTAAATATATAGAAACTCAGTAACTTAAAGGATTGGTCTCTTCTCATTTACTATGGCCGTGTTTCTTTTACATATTTTTGTGCAAAGGAGGAGAGAGCATGGAAAGAAGGGAGGATGAGTGAAGGACAGACAGATGGGGGGCAAAGGTAGTAGAAAGGCAGGATGTCAGGAAGTCAGGAAGGAAAGAGTAAGAATGACTTCTCATGTAGCTCAATTAAGGCTTTCACATTTATTTTTTTACTGCTAGAAAATCTAACTGATTGGGCTATGTGATATTTTATTTGGCTAGTCAGCTTAGTAACAGATTCTTCCATTGTTCGATGATCATCTTTTATATAGGCAACATAGATAAGAATATTCAGGAGCTTTTTGTTTTATTTATCTGTTTGTAAAGTAATGGGATTCTTTGAACATCTTTGCACCACTGTTCCCCAAGAAGTTGACAGAAGCTACTAACATTTCTTATGCACTTAATGTTAATACATTATTTTATTGATTCAATTAAAAAGTAAGGATAAAATATAATGACCTACATCATTAAAGACCTAAATATTAGTAAAATATTGACTTCTCATTAGTTTCAGTATACTTCTAGTTTGATTATTGCAGTTATGATTGCCGTTCAATCAGCAATGCTACTAGAAAGCTATTATTTATATTTAGCTTGACTTTGTTATAAATGTGTTAAAGTTTTTTCAAGACACATTGATTTTTGATAGGAATAAATTGAATGTTCAGTGACTATGGCAGCTTTGGTCATGATTATTTAGGTGAATCATAACTAATTCATAAAGTGCTGTGGACCCTTTAATACCTACCGAAAGTGGGCAGGGTGTCAATTTGGAAGTTTCCATCCAAAACATATTCCCTCACTTGGTCCCTGAAAAACTCTACCGCAGTACCTTGCATTGAACTTAGTTTTTTTACTAAGAAGAAGGAATGGTTGAGTCAACTCACGGGAGATAAATCTGTGGTAGGTGTTTACAGGGCTGATTTTTAAACCACACAACGTCTCCATTTTTTAGTTTCTTTTACTGGCTAATATGTACGTTTTATTGATGAAACCAGGAAGGCTTATTCAGAGATGTTTTAGACTTCTTTTCAGTGAAGAGAAACTGTGCTTTTGTTAGGATTAACAAATTAGTTTTGTCACTAAACTATTTTCAAAGCTTTTAGAACAAGATTAAGTTCTTCACTTAATCTGTATTAAGACATAGGAAAGGTAACCATCTAATGTAAAATTTTATGTTTAAAGGTTAATTTACAATGTAAATTGTAATATCCAGTGTTACCTTTCATCAGGTTAACTGATAGAAATGAACCTGTCATTTCCAGTATCAGTGTTGAATGTCAACATTAGGCTGCCTTTACTGGAGAGGATCAGTGTATTAAACATCATCCAAGTTCCAGTGAAGGCCCAGACTTGGCATCATAGTTACTCGTTTTTACATGGCTTGATTAAAAAAGAGGAGGT
The DNA here is from genome assembly GCF_000243295.1 of Trichechus manatus latirostris. Classification (NCBI taxonomy): domain Eukaryota; kingdom Metazoa; phylum Chordata; class Mammalia; order Sirenia; family Trichechidae; genus Trichechus; species Trichechus manatus. Next base: position 10,946,155 of record NW_004444001.1, on the reverse strand, counting down.
TCATATACACTGAAATTTTCTCTTTTAAAATGGGCATATTTCCCAGAGCAAATATGATACTTCTACACTAATCAGGATGGAGTCTTATCCTGCAATGGGACTTACATTTTGGGCTTTTCACCACATCATTGCTGTTTTCTACGTGGTCAAAAATAGATATAGAGTAAACCAACCCCAACAGTCAATTACAGGGTTTTATAGTGATGTACTGTGAAGAATTTGGTCGTGTTTTTCATTATACAGAATGTTCTTTCCAAAGACATAAACAGAAAAAGCACATATGTTTGATTTTAAAAATAACTGTGCTTAGCTCTTTAAAATGCTGGAGACATTTGGATACTTTCAAATGATCACCATTATAATTGCATAATAAAACCACTATCTACAGGCAGGCCTGGCTTGTAATTGTTTGTTCAACTATCCCCCTCCCCTTTTTGACGAGGAATCAACATAAATACTTTGAAAGTATTTCTGATGTACATTTGAACAATCTGGTAAACTCATTTTCCCATTTATTACCAAGAAGCAAGTGCTAAAATGTATTGTATCACTTTTGGAGCATACATGCTAGTTTACAAGCATTAAGGTATAAAAAGTATGAAAAATGAAAACCATTTGTCCAGTATGAATTAATATTATTCTTAAAGTATGATTTAGGAGATCTAATTGCTAGTACAGTTGCTAGAGTGATATAAAATAGTACTGAAAATTACGTTAAATTAAAGTTTACATTTGTAAGGAAAGCTTATCTAAGGCTCACTAAACTTTATAGTGAATGAAAAATTTTCTTTTAAGGATATTTTATTGGAAGAAATATTTTGAAGCCTTATAATTTAAAATCTTTTTTTATGAATGACTATTTGCCATTTTTCAGCTTTAAACTGCAGTTAATTCATGTTTTGGAGGGCTAGAAAACTTGCAGATAAATGCTCCTTATTTAATACTTCGCTCCTATAGTCAAGGCTTAATTTTCCATGGGCAGATTTCTAATACAGTCTTGGGTTTCTTTGCTTTGTTGAAATTGCCTCCTTTGTCATCTAAATCTTTTACTTACTGACATTGTAAGTATCTGTTTTTGCATACTTACGCAAATAATACTAGTACAATAGAAATGGAATGATAACCTTGTAAACCTGGGAACTTCTCTCATTTCTGGGATGGTGTAAACAAGAACAAGTTCTGTGTGCTTACATATACACCTATAGCAGACACTGATGATTTGACTGATTAAGAGCCATTCTCACTTTTCTCTCTGGAAGAAACTTTATTTTGTTTAGGAATCCTGAATAATATAAGCCGATTATGGTGATCTTATTTTTCTTATTGGAGTCCCTGGGTGGTGCAAATGGTTAAAGCACTCAGCTGCTAACTGAAGAGTTGGTAGTTCCAGTCCACCCAGAGGTGCCTCAGAAGAAAGGCCTGGTGATCTACTTTCAAAAATCAGCCATTGAAAACCCTATGGAACACAGTTCTACTCTGACACAAAGTCACCATAAGTTGGAGTTGACTTGATGGCAGCTGGTGTGTGTGGTGTATTCTTTTTTATCAGAAATTGGTTTAGGAAGGGATTTATGACCCAAAGCTGGTCTGTGAGATTTGAGAAGTCTGAATATCCTCACTGATAAAACAGATGACCTGGAAGAGGTTGTTGCTCTGCTACTGGCTATGGAGCCAGGCTGCCTGGGTTAGAATCCTAGGTTTTACCCTAACTAGCTTTGTTACCTTGGGCTAGTCATTTAATCTCTCTGTACCTTAGTTTTTCTCATCTGAAGAAAATGAGACGAATAATAGTTTTTATTTATAGGCTGTTGTAAGAATTAAATTCAGTAATGAACATAAAGCTTTTAGAATAGAGTTTGGCTCAGGGCAAGCACTCAAATAATGGTAACTATGCTCAAAATTAATTATATCCCCAGAGGAGCTAGTCAGGAAGAAAGCCAGTATCAGAGGAAGTAAGGTCTGAGAGTCAGAAAGGACATGGACTGCTCTGTTAGGACTACTTGTTGTGTGGTAACATACGCCATACAATTCAGGGTTTTCTGTTTCTTGCAGCTGAAGGCACCCTACATGATACAAGACTTTTCTTCTGTGATTTTATTTATTTTCTCTCCGGACATTTAAAGGGTCATGTTCTCTGAACTTTTGTATAGACTTAGAGGCTTTGCCATCTTGGCCTTTCTGTATACTGTCTAATTTCTATGTGTTTACTTTTAGTTTATGTGTCATTACTGGATTAAAACTTCTTTGAAGGCATGGACTGTGTTTTCTATTTTAATGTCCTTTATATTGCTGAGCACAAGGCTGATAGGTGATTGCTAATAAGTGATTAATCACTTCTTAAATAACAGAAGAGGAAGTGACTTTTAGGTTTTGTTGGTATCTTCTAAAATTTGGTTACTTTTGGGCCCTCGTTTCCCCTACTTCTGTCTTGTTCTTGTCAGGCACTTCGTGGTTGAGGTCTCCCTTCGTAGGTTAAGTACAACTTAAATTCCTATTCCAATTCTGATTGAAGTAGAAAAATATTTAAAAGGCTAGTAGCTGCTTGCCTCAGACCTTCACCTCACTTGCCAAATAGAGTAGGGCTTGTTACTGCTGTTGTTTCTTGATTATAAATGCTCATTTACAGAAAAAATGTAGATGTAAAATGTAAAAAAGAAAGTATAAAACACCAATAACTCCAGCATTCCAAAAGAATTTCTATTTGTTATTTGGTGTGTGATGTTCTAGATAGAATTTTCAACCAAGTGCTGTCGAGTTGATTCCAACTTACGGCAACCTTGGGTATAACAGAACAAAACGTTGCCCAGTCCTGTCCCATCTTCATGATCATTGATATATTTGAGTCTGTTGTTGTGACTGTTGTCAATATCATACCACTAAATAAATAGTTTCTGACATATAGTAAGAACATAGAAAATATTTTTTGAATGAATGAATCAGTGTAGGAGTCACCTCTAGTCAGTTTTTGACTAGAACACCATCGACAGTAGAATCAAATCAGGAGCTTCCTCTCTTACTGAGTGAATTTGAGCAAATTACTTAATCTTTCTGAGCATAGTTTCCTATCTATAAAATTGAACTAATATCCATTTTTAATATGAAGATTAAATGAGACGTCTATAGTATAATATGTGGCACCTAGTTGAGAATCAAGAAATATTTGCAGGTTCTCATCCTTTCCTCTTTTATTTGGGACAGATCTAAGTTTGAGCATGCCCTTCATCTTCCAATCGGCCGGGTATTTTTCATATTTCCACATCCCCCCGTCCCCCCATTCATAAGACTTTTTCGTTAAGCATACTTTATTGAAATTGACTGAGATAATGGTCTGATTATGATCTCTTATAGATGAATTTTATTATCTTGGGGCTTATAAACAGATAGTGTCTAAACCTTTGGAGGCCATACAGCCTAGTGGAAGAAACACTGAGGTTTATCGTCAGGTAGTGGTGGAATAGTTAAGTGCTCGACTGCTAACTGAGCTCACCCAGCCACTCTGTAGGAATAACACCTGATGATCTGCTTCCATAAAGAATACAGCCAAGAAAACCCTATGGGGCAGTCCTACTCTGTTACGTGGGGTCACTATGAGTCAGAAATCAACTTGACTGTACACAACAACAACAAAGACTGGTTCATTGAATTACCTGAGTTTTTGTGATGCCAAAATAAGGCTAAAATTGGCTTTATTTTACCAGTGTGTGAGGCTTGTGAAAGTACTTTGAACTTCTACGAGAAATAACTAAATCCTAGTAATACCAGTTAGTGAAATTTTATTGAGGCATATCCTTTTCTGCATGAAAATTTGTCTTTCTCACATAACTATCTTTTAATTTCTGAATTTTAGTTAAAAAAAAAAAAAAAACCAAACTTGTTGCTGTTGAATCGATTCCAACTCATAGCAATTTTGGTTTTAATTTTAGTTTACCCTTTATTAAAAGAGGATTTTGTTAGGACTTGAAAATTCTGTTTTAGCTTGCTGTTGTGATCGAAACTGACAACCGTAAATCTCTTTATAGTTGTCTGTGCGTGGGGATTACCCACAGCAAATTTTTAATCTCACTCTGGCTTTCTGCTGGCATTGAGTACTCTTCTTGGCAAGTTCCTTTCATAGTGATTTAGAATGTGCTTAAAGAAGAGGCTAATTTCACTATTGGTTTCAGAAAAACATAATTTAGATGTTAGCTGTTGTTGGAAGATTATATATAACATGAATTCTAAATCAAGTGTCATGATTTGGAATACATACGTATGCATTTCAAATCATTTGGGTATACATTTCATATCATCTGACAATAGAATTTTAGTTTGCAGATCATTTTTCCTTAGAATTTTGGAGGCTTTGTGCCACTGTTTCCTAGCTTCCGTTGTTGTGGTTGTGAAGTCCCAGGCTGTTCTGTTTGTATGTGACCTGTTTTTGGTTGTTGTTGTTTGTTTCTTTTCCTTACTCTTGACACTTTTAGGATTTTTTCTTTGTCTGCTGAGTTGTGAAATTTTCTGATACTGTGCTGTGGTCTGGGTCTTTTTCATCCATTTTTCTGGGCACATTTATCCTTCTGTTCTTGGAAATTTTCATGGATTATTTCTTTGATAATTTTTTTTTCCTATTTTCTTCTTTTTGCTTTCTGGAATTGCTATTACTTAGCTGTTTTACCTCTTGAATCGGTCCTTCAACTTTTCATTCAGTTTATAAATCAATTTAGTTTCCAGTTGCTCAATTCTAGTATATAGAAATATGGTTGACATTTGTATGATGAGCTTGTATCCTTTGACGTGCTAAACTGACGTATTAGTTCTAGGAACTTTTTATAGATACCTTGGGATTTTCTTTGTAGACAATTGTGCCATTTGTAAAATATGAATATTTTTATTTCTTTTTCAGTTATATGTCTTTTCTCTTTCTCTTTCCCTTACTTTCTCTCTCTCACTCTCTTCTTCTTTCTTTCCCTGTCTTTATGCATTGGCTAGGATTTCCAGTACAGTGTTGAATAGGAATGGTGAGGACAGACATTATTGCCTTGTTCCTGATCTTATGGGGAAATCATTTTCTTTTGCCATAATGTCAACTGTAGATTTTTTTAATAGATGCTTTTTATTTCATTGAGGAATTTAGCTTTCATTTTTAGTTTTCTGAGAGTTGCTATCATTAAATGATGTTGAATTTTGTGAAATTCTTTTTCTGTATCAATTGATACAATCATGAGATTTTTCTTATTTAATCATTAATACTGTAGATTTATTTATTTATTTTTCTGAGTTGAACTAGCCTTGCATTCCTCAAATAAATCCCACTTGGTCTTGAAGTATTATTCTTTTTATATATTTCTGGATTCAGTTTGTTAATATTTTGAGGATTTTTCTTTTGTGTTCATTAGGGATAGTGATCTGTAGTTTTCTTTTTTTACATTGCCCTTGTCTGGCTTTGGTGTCGGGTAATGCTGGTCCCATAAATGAATTTGGAAAGGTTTTCCCCTTCTGTTACTTGACAAGAAATGTTGTTGTTAGCTGCTGTTGAGTCAACCCTCCCAACTCATGGTAACCTCATACACAACAGGACAAAATGCTGCCTGATCCTGTGCCATCCCCATGATTGGTTGTGGATCAGACCCTTGTGATCTATAGAGTTTTCACTGGGTGATTTTTGGAAGTAGATCTCCAGGCTTTTCTTCTTAGTACATCTTAGTCTGCAGGCTCTGTGGATACCTGTTCAACATCGTAACAACACACAAGCCTACACTGACAGATGGGTGTTGGCTGTTCATGAAGTGCATTGGCTTCAGTTGAATCCAGATCTCTGCATGGAAGGTGAAAGTTCTACCACTGAACCACCACTGCCTCCAGGATAAACCTAGAGTACATTTTACTCAAGTGCTGGGTTACTCTACTACCTTCTGGGGTCTCTGTTGAATGCCCCAGGTATTCAATGATATCTTTGCTCTCTGGCCAGTGTGAACTTAAATGTCTCTTAACCTAGTGGGAGCTCTGTGAATGTTTCTTTTCTAGCTCTTCTGTAGTTGCACTTTGCATTTCTCCTCAGGCATTCTCAACTTTGTATTTAGCCAAAGCCTCAAGAGGACACCTATGAGGATTCCTAGAGCTTTTTCTTCAATACTATGCCCTGCACATTGCAGCTGCCTATACCTCCCAAAAGGAACCCTGGAGGCACAGATGGTTAAGCACTTGTCTGCTAACTGAAAGGTTGGTGGTTCAGACACACTCAGTGGCTCTGCAGGAGAAAGGCTTGGTGGTCTGCTTCCATAGAGATTACAGCCAAGAAAACCCTATGGGCAGTTCTGCTCTGTCACGTGGGACCACTGTGAGTTAAATTCGACATGACAGTACCCAACAAGAACAATATACCTCTCAAATTCTTGTCTTTGTCTCTTGAACTTAATGAGTCTTCTGTGTTCTATTCCTCTCCCTGTTCTTTCCAGAAAGTGCCTCCAAGCAGAAAGGCTGGGCAAATGTAGGGCTTACCTTGTTTTACTTCTCTCAGACATCACAGTCATGCACTGTTTTTTGTCCGGTGTCTAAGAGCAGTTGTTCCATGTACTTTATCTAGTTGTCTGTTGACAACACAAGAGCAAGTGTAGTAAAAGTTACTCAGGTGTTTCCATAAGCAGAACTGTCTCGAATGATACTTAGAATGCTGCTGGAATAGTATATTAGATTGGTTCCTTACTAGTCATTAGATAGAGTAAAATATACTCTTTTGTGTGGTCCTTCATGACTAGCAATTTGATTGCTGGACTTGCCTTCTTTCCTCAGAGGCTCCTATTCTTTGTTTCATTCTTCTGAGCAAGTTTACTTTGTTTTGTTTTGTTTTTTTTCTTTTTCCTAATTATATTCCATTTTCTTGAAATTAGTACCATTTTCTCCTTTGACCCTGTTCTTTATTTCATTCTCTTTAAATTAATCCCCTTTCCTTCATTGCTATTTACCTTAACTCCTCTTTCTTTGCCATCTAACTTAAGTCTTTGCCATCTTCTGTTTCTTGGCCACAGCCCTCTTCTCTCATTGATGACCTCTCACTCCCTATATGCCTTCTTTAAGGGTAGTTTTATCTAGTCCAGTTCTTTAAATATCCCATTCAGTGGTAGTCCATTTTTCCACCTCCCTACCATCCTAGTGCCTGGAACCCTGAGTTGCTTTGCCTTTTTTTTAAAAATGTGGTTATTGAGGTTTATGGTACAGATGTAGGTGGGAAACAATTACTTTTTATTAGCCTTTTGGTGAAAGAAATGTTATGTCAGCTCTATCACAGTTATACCTTTTTGCTATCAGTTTCCCTACAGAAATAGCAGTAGTTTCCATGGGTTAAAAGCAATATAACATCGATAACATAAACATTTAGAAGATGGCTCTGATTTACCTATTAATACAAAATCTAATCAAATGTATATATTTTTACATCTTTTTGTAACAAGCTACATACACCTTGCCCCAATTATGTTAGGATTAGCATCTACAAAGTTGTTTCTCAGTAATGCTACTTAAGCCTCCCAGTTTTCAAAAGAGAATTTATGATGAACTTTTGTTAAAAAGAAACATGTTTATATAGAGGATGTGATGTAGTTTGTCCTCTATCAATAATTTTAAATTTGTCGTATATTAGAACTACTAGTGAATGTTTATGAGGTGGGATTGGGCTATTTAGTTTAAAGCATAGCCTCATAAAAATCTCTGTATTGACTCAAAAATCTATTTGAACTGTATTTTCCCCCTTTAGTAGTAATTTTAAATGATTTATTTGTAAATTTATATAAAACCTTTGATGCTTTCTGTCATTGGCTTTCTTACTAGAGTTAATTCTCCCTTCCCCTCCTCTCTATTTTAAAGTAATTTCTTTGTCCTTTTTTCTGAATCCGAGAAAATTCACAAAGAAGGTACTTTCACATTGGGGAGGTTAGAGCACAATTCACTGTCCCTTCTGTTTTGTTAAGAAGGGCTTTATATTTCATCAAACTATTTCTAGGTTTTTAAAAGAGGTTGGAAATGACAAGTTTTATAAAATTCTGTTGTGCCATAGAGAGCCTCCTGTCTGCAGAGGTCTCCTCGGAAAACTTGTCATTTAAATAAGTATAAGTTGGATATGAAGCTAGTAACATAATAGCTATACTTTGTTTACATTTTCAGAGTCCTCAAATATAATAAATTTTAAGTTTTTATGCTGTAGGGATTATAATAAAATTACTTAAAGAAAACAAAAAATGTAGTGTTTCCATCAGAGTCATTTTTACGTAATTAATTGTTTAATTTGCAAATAAATATTTAGTAAAAAATGAGGAACTTGAAATTTTATACCTGATTTTATTTAGCAGTGTTAATGTGGCTTACCAAAGGTGTAAAGAGTTTTAAATAATTGACACAACATTACTCTTTACTGAGCAACGTATTCTGTCCAAGAGTTGAATATACATAGATAATATTTAAAAAGAAAAATTTGGGTGGTTTTACAGCTTACAAAGAGGAATATTTGTTATTATAACATCTTAGCTGATGCAGAATTTGCAACCTATGCAATGAATGTCTTTCAAGGACTGGGAAGCTATTTTTTTTAAACAATAAGAATTTGAGAATGTGTGCATTTTAGTATCCTTTTAGCAATTTATAAATGACAGAAAGGTGTCTTGAGTATCACAATAAAAGGGCAGCTATTTTGAAGGAGATTCGTTGTTTTATAGCCATAGTGTTCTAAAAGATTTAATGGCAAGTACAACATTTCTCTTTAGGTTAGTTGTTAGGTGGCTGTAGTGGATAAGAACATGGGCTTAGAGTAAGACTGGGGTTTGGAACAGGGTTTAGTTGTATGTTGTTGGGATAGTTAATGTCTTTGGGCCTTATTTCCTCATCTGTGAAATGCAGTTGATAACTTAGAGGCTGATTGGGAAGATTAAATGAGATTATGACTTTAAAGTATTTAGAATACCATCTATGTCTAGAACATACCAAGTACTCAATACATGTCAGATGTTGTTACTTTGTTGTTACTACTGTTAGTGAAGGAGATCCTGGGTAGCACAAATGGTTAAACACTCGACTACTACCCAAAAGGTTGGCAGTTCAAACCTACCCAAAGATGCCTTGGAAGACAGACAGGCTTGGTTGTCTGCTTCTGAAAGGTCACAGCCTTGAAAATCCTATGGAGCAGTTCTACTCTGCATATACGGGGTCGCCATGAGTCGGAATCGACTTGACAGCAGCTAACAACAGCATCTTAGTGTAGCACAATGCATAGCTTATATTTATATCTTGTCCTGTGCATTGCATGCTGAGGGACCAGTACCACCTCTCAAACTGCAAAATGCTAGCTTAATCAGAGAACTGCATTTTCACTGTAAGCTGATTTGTAGTTCTCCTAGGAGAAATAATGAGAAATAACGCGATGATACACAAGAGCCCCAAGAAGTGCATTAAATAGATAGTAATTCTCAGTGAAAGTGATTATTGCAATAGAAAACTGACATCAGTAATGTGTAAAATAATTTGTTCTTTTTTAATACTCATGAATTTTGTTTAACAAGAGGCCAGAATTTTTTTTATGATTTTTTAAAATGTCAGGATTGATCATAGTTTGGAGAGCATTCAGAGCCTATTGATTTAAATAAAATACCTTCAAGCAGGATAATTTCTTTTCACCATCATGTCATAAGTTCAGTATACTTGTTGGTAAAAGTAATTATAAAGAATTTAGAAGATAAGCAGAAAATAATAAAAGCAAGTTCTTTTGACTCGATTTACTGAGTTCACTGGCAGATGGTTTAGTTGTAGAAGTTATACTTTCTCAAGATATTATTACCCTGGAATTGCTGTTCCTGTGTGTTCTCAAATCAACAAAAGTTGATTATGTATTTTGTAGATATTTTTGCTTTAGTTTTTCATCCTAATCCTTCTTACTTTGAGAGAAAAGTAAGATGTAAAAGTTTTTTTTTGCTTTTAGGAATATGTTTTTCATTCCTACCAATCTTCCACCATTCCATCTGAAAACATTAGCTATTCTGTTGCCCTAGAGTACTTTATAACCTGAGTGTGTTTTGTTTTTGTCTGGGCAGACAAAATGTTAAATTAAGGGATAGCTACTGTTGACTTGCACAGTGAAGTAGCCAGTACTCACGCTTTGCTCCTTCTCTTCTTATTCCCTACCATTGTCTCTCATTGTTCATGGTATAGCTGGAACAACAGTTGCCATCTGGGAATGCGATAGCTGTCTGGTTCATCTTTCCTTTAATTTTATTTCTTTTTTTTTTTTTTAATTTTTCCCATACAAAAATTTATACATACATTGTTATGTGACTGTAATTGCTTTCCCCATACTGTGACAGCATACTCCTCCTTTGCACCCCTGATTCCCCATGTCCGTTCAACCAGCTCCTGACCCTCTCTGCCTTCTCATCTCACCTTGGGACAGGAGCTGCCCATTTAGTCTCACGTATCTACTTGAGCTAAGAGGCACACTCCTCACGAGTATCACTTTATGTCCCACAGTCCAGTCCAATCCCTGTCTGAAGAGTTGGCCTCGGAATCTGTTTTATTTCTGGGCTGATAGAGAATCCAGGGGCCATGCTTTCCGGGGTTCCTCCAGTCTCAGTCAGACCATTAAGTTTGGTCTCCTTACTAGGATTTGAGTTCTGCACCCCACTGTTCTCCTGCTCCCTGAGGGACTCTGTTATGTTTCCTGTCAGGGCGGTCATTGGTGGTAGCCGGGCACCATCTAATTCTTCTGGTCTAAGGCTGATGAAGTATCTGGTTTATGTGGCCTTTTTTGTCTCTTGGGCTAATACTTTCCTTGTGTCTTTGGTGTTTTTCATTCTCCTTTACTCCAGGTGGTTGGGACCAATTGATGCATCTTAGATGGCCCCTTGCAAGCTTTTACGACCCCAGACGCCACTCACCAAAGTAGGATGCAGAACATTTTCTTAATAAACTTTGTCATGCCAGTTGACCTAGATGTCCCCTGAAACCATGGTCCCCAGACCCTTCTGAGTATAATAGTGTTTAGGTTACTCTTTTACTCTTAATAAATTTACGTCCCCCCATTGTTCTAAACAATTTTCTTAATGCTAGTTGATCACTTGTTTTGTAATGTAGAGTATGTTTTTGCTATGTATATTAGTTTCATTGATAGACTACAGCAACCACATGGAAATGGGGAGAGGGAAGACTAGATGCCTGTGTGTCTTTTGGGAATGTGTTTGACACATGGGTATACTGAAGTTGTCATACGTATTTAATAGTGCGATGAGAACGAAATTTACTAAAATTGTATCTTTTATCCTAAAGCAGTTTTTGTGAAGTAGATTTTTGTCATGCACTTTTGATGAAAGATCTGACACCAACTTCCAAGATACTTTAAGGATTAAAAAAATACACTAGCTAAAAACATGTGCTGTGATGAGAGAGAGGAAGATAGAGGAAGAACTGGAATGGTAAATCCCAACCACTTTTTCCATACGTGATCTGGAGAGAATGATTTTCCAAGTTTTAATTTTCATAAGTGGTAAGAATTTTTGTATCGTTTACAACTGGGGTCAGTATAGATATAGATTAACTATATGTAATGATTAGTTGTTGAAGCAGAACCTTAACAGGTACATAGAAGAAATTCTATCAAGTGTAGATTAATGGGATAGCTGTGTTTGCCTAAATGTTCTTTTGGGCCTTGTTAGTGAATCACATAAGAATCCCTTCTCTGAGACAGTATAGATGATAAAAAGTTGTTTAATAATAAACAAAATGGGTGGGAAACTTTATATGTTTAAATATATATATATAATTATAGATAATATTTTGCTGTTTCCTCATACAAAATTTATTGTAATGAAAATAATTAATATTATAATGAACTCTGTTGCTTTCATTAATGCTTAATCAAATCTGTTGGACATAATTTTAAATTCACTGTTGTACCCCTATTTGTTGTTTTGTCAAATGATAATAATATATAGAGATTTAATTTTTTTTTTTTTTTTAGATTCATTGATACCAAGATGCTATACAACGTAAAGTGTCACTACTATTTTTTTTTTCTTTTTAATAGTAAACTCTGTATGTGGGTGGTGGCAGAACCACACAGCAAGAAGCATTCTTTCCTCATGTCATAGTTTGTTCTGCTCAAACCATAAAACACTGTAGTTCCTTTAATAATCCCATTGAGAGAATTTCATGCTACTTAGAGGGAGTACTTACATATGGGTAACGACAACATCTTTAAGTAGACTACACAATTGAAACAGGAAAACCTCAGAATAGTGGATGTAAGAATGATGTTGATTAATTTTAATATGGCATGTTTTATATTTATGTGTCTATATATTACATTTGACTTTGAATTCTGTCAATGAATTCTAAATGAAAAGATACTGCCTTTGATTCTTTATGGAAGTTGGGTCAAAAACTTGTTTTTGGTAGGTTACGAGTTATATATCCATTAACTTTTATATATCTATGTGTATACAAACACACATATAATCTGGCTTAGATATTTAGGCATATATTTTATTATGATTTATTGGTATAATTTAATCTTGATAAGTATTTCCATCATGTTTATAGAATTGGAATTTATAATTTAAACATCATTAAATTAAGATTATACTTACATTAAGGAATTTAAAATAAACTGAGAGTTGAGCTTCATTGTAAGTTCTTAAAATGGAATTCTATATTTGATTGTATTAATGTATTATACCAATTTACATTCTCATACAATAACTGTGGTAAAAGTATCCTTGATGTTAAATTTGAAATATTTAATAATTTTAGATTCATTCATATTTTGCTGGAATTTGATATAGCCTCCAATTTGGCTTTAATTTATTTGTTATAAGAAGGTAGGATAAATTAAAGGGATATGATATAGGTGTACAAACTGCACTGAAATGCCACTGCTTGTATTCTTTCTGGTTATAATAAATGGGTAACTCTTAATATAAATAATAGTCTCCATGAATTTTGTGAAAGGTGGGAAAATCCCACCTTCATTGATAACTGTGACAAGGATCAGCATGAATCCAGTTCCTACCTGGAAGTGGATCCAAATTTCACCTTCCCACATCTCCATGATCCTCATTGCCAGCCACATCATGTGTGACTCTCCCTCTGACCGTAACCACACAGAATTGGGTCAGACCTCATCTGCAGCCACCCTGAGCCAGGACAAAACATCCCTGGCCACTCTGGGCCAGATCATTGGGTACCAGCCATAAGCTCAGGAGTCTACACAACTCCCCTGCACTTCAGACCAGCTTTCCCCACTTTTTCTTTCTAGCTACCTGGGGCTAGGTCAACAGGTAAGAAGGATTCTGTCCTTCAGAACCAACGGCCAATAGGCAGATGCCAGCCTCTGCTGGTTCTCACTGCCCTTTGTGGGTTCATTAATTCTCTAGAATGGCTCACAAAATTCGTAGAGACTATTATTAATACTTACAGTTACCCATTTATTATAACCGGAAAGGACACGAGCACTGGTGTATCTAGGGTATTGCACAGGCCCTGGGCATGTGGCACCATTGAGCAGTTTCTGTTAACTGGATACGGCCCAATGTACTTCCTCAAGCATGATGTGTTAATCAAAAGATTAACGAGCTTGACTTGTATTTTTGAGCAGATATTATTGTAAAGTTATCTAAAAGAGTTATCTAAAGTTATCTAAAAAAGTCATGTGTCAGATGTTTGGACAGGGCTCAATTTCAATGCTTGCCAGAGGTGCCATTTTCCGTAAATACACCACTGACTGTACCTAGTTAATAGAAACTGCTCGGTGGTGCCACACGCCCAGGGCCGGACGAATACCTGCAATACCTGCCATGCCCTAGTTACACCTCTGGACGAGTGAAGAGATGCATCAGGCAAGATCTGGGACCCCAGAGACGTGCCACCCTCTTTGTGCATGAATATTCTTGCCAATCCAGGAAGCCCCAACTGCTTCTGTGTTCAGGGCCTCATATAATAATGCATATGCATGATGGGGACCTAAATGCCTAGTCGTGATTGGTGCCTCATTGCATATGCATAATCAGTAGAATCAATGAATATGCATGATTGATTCCATCATGATCCGCTCCCTTCCTGAGATTTGCTGCCATGGTGGGGCCAGTGTAGCCCCTGCTCATTTGCCTGTGTTTAAGTGTTGCCTGGCTATTTCAGAAAATCATAGACACCTTGATTGTTCAAGAACTTCCAAGGGCTATTTTCAAGAACCAGAGACAAGGCTAAATCAAGTTCTTTGTTCTACAGTAGAAAATTAAGAAAAAGCTTAAAGATTATAAATAATGTATTAATATAAATTGTAGGTGTTTTATAGGGCATGGTTCTTCTAATTAAGAAACATTTTAAGTACTATAATTGTTTTAACTTTATTAATCTGATCTTCTTATATTGGAATTGCTAGTCTTACACGGATTTCATAAATCATACTCTACTAGACTTTTACAATAATATATTGCATCATTTTTTCTTTAATTGTTAGTTTTTTTTTTTAATTAAGCTTTTTATTTTGAGATAATTGTAGATTCACATGCTGTTGTAAGAAATAATACAGAGAGATACTGTGTATTTTTATGCCATTTCCTGCAATGGTAATATCTTGCAAAACTAAAGTACTATATTACAACTAGGATATTAACATTAATAAAATCCACCAATCTTAATTCACATTTCCCCAGTCTTAGTTGTACTATTCATGTATGTGTTTATTTAGTTCTATGTAATTTTATCCTATCGTCTTAGTCATCTAGTGCTGCTCTAACAGAAATACCACAAGTGGATGGCTTTAACAAAGAGAAAGGTTATTCTCTCACAGTCTAGTAGGCTGGAAGTCCAAATTCAGGGTGTCAGCTCGAGGGGAAGGCTTTCTTTTCTCTGTGGGCTCTGGTGAAAGGTTCTTGTCAATCTTCCCCTGGATGAGGAGCTTCTCTGCGCAGGAACCACAGGTCCAAAGGACGTGCTCTGCTCCCAGCACTGCTTTCTTGATGGTATGAGGTCCCCAATTCTCTGCTTGCTTCCCTTTCCTTTTATCTCTTGAGAGAGAAAAGGTGGTGCAGGCCACACCCCAGGGAAACTCCGTTTACGTTGGATCAGCAATGTGACCTGGGTAAGGGTGGTGTTACAATCCCACCCTAAGCCTGTTTAACATAAAATTACAATCACAAAATGGAGGCCAACCACACAATTCTGGGAATCATGGTCCAGCCAAACTGATACACACATTTTTGGGGGGACATAATTCAAACCATGACAATAGTCAAGTTACAGAACAGTTCCATTACCACAGGCTCCGTTTTGTTACCCTTTCATAGCCTCAACCAACTCCCTCCTACCCTGCCCCATCCCCTGGCAACCACTTATATTTTCTTTATTTCTATAATTTTGCTATTTTAAGAATGTTATATAAATGGAATTACACAGTATATGATCTTATGGGGTTGGCTTTTTTTACTCAGCATAGCTAAGTGGACATTTGTCTCAGTTGTTGCGTGTATCAATAGTTAATAACTTTTTTTAAAATTTTATTTTGTTGTACTTTAAATGAAAGTTTACAATCCAAGTTAGTCTCTCATACAGAAGTTTATACATACATTGTTATGTGACCCTAATTGCTCTCCCTATACTGTGACAGCACATTCTTCCTTTCCACCCCTGATTTTCCGTGTCCATTCAACCAGCTCCTGACCCTCTCTGCCTTCTCTTCTCACCTCCGGACAGGAGCTGCTCATTCAGTCTCATGTATCTACTTGAGTTGAGAAGCATACTCTTCATGAGTATCATTTTATGTCCCATAGTCCAGTCTAATCTTTGACTGAAGAGTTGGCCTCGGGAATAGTTTTACTGCTGGGTTGACAGAGAGGCCGGGGACCATGCTCTCTGGGGTTCCTCTAGTCTCAGAGCATTAATTCTGGTCTTTTCACTAGAATTTGAGTTCTGCACTCCACTTTTCTCCTGCTCCAGCAGGGACTCTTGTTGTGTTCCCCATCAGGGCAGTCATTGATGGTAGATGGGCACCATCTAGTTCTTCTTCTCTCAGGCTGTTGCAGTCTCCGGTTTATTGGCCCTTTCTGTCTCTTGGCCTAATGCTTTCCTTGCGACTTTGGTGTTCTTCATTCACCTTTACTCCATGTGGGTTGGGACCAATTGATGAATCTTAGATGGCTGCTCACTAGCTTTTAAGACCCCAGACGCCACTCACCAAAGTAGGATGCAGAACATTTTCTTAAAAACCTTTGTTATGCCAGTTGACCTAGATGTCCCCTGAAAGCATGGTCCCCAGACCTCCATCCCTCCTACTCTGTCTCTCAAAGTGTTTGGTTGTATTCAGGAAACTTCTTAGCTTTGATTTAGTCCAGTTGTGCTGACTTTCCATGTAGTGTGTGCTGTCCTTCCCTTCACCTAAGATAATTCTTGTCTACTGTCTACTTAGTGAATAACCCTCTCCCTCCCTCCCCACCCTTGTAACCGTCAAAGAATGTTTTCTTCTGTGTTTAAACCTTTTCTTGAGTTCTTATAATAGTGGTTTTATACAATATTTGTCCTTTTGTGACTGACTAAATTCAGTCTGCATGCCTTCCAGATTCCTGTGTTTTAAGGTGTTTCACGGATTCATTGTTGTTCTTTATCGTTGTATAGTATTCCATTGTGTGAATATACCATAATTTGTTTATCCATCTGTCCATTGATGGGCACCTAGGTTGTTTCCATCTTTTTGCTATCATGATTAGTTCATAACTTTTTATTTCTGTATAGTATTCCAGGGAATGGATATACCACAGTTTGTGTAAACATTCATGGGTTGTTTCCAATTTTTGGTTGTTACGTGTAAAGCTTCGGTGAACATTTGCGTACGGGTTTTTGTGTGAACATAAGTTTTCATTCTTCTGGAATAAATGTAATTGCTGGGTCATGTGATAGTTGCATGTTTAGTTTTGTTTTTTTTTTATAAACTGCTAAACTGTTTACCAGAGTATCTGTACTATTTTACATTACCACCAGCATTGTATAAAGGTGTTCCAGGTTCTCTGCATCCTTATCAGTATTTGATATTGTCACTGTTGTTTTTATAATTACAATTCTGATAGATATTTAATGATACCTCTTTGTGGTTTAATTGGCATTTCCCTAATGACTAATGATGCTGAACATCTTTTCATGTGCTTATTTGCTCTGTTTTTTCTTTTCAGAGAAATATCTGTTCAAGTCTAATTGGATTATTTGTTGTTTTACTGTTGACATTTGAGAATTGAGCTTTAAGAGTTCTTTATAGATACTAGATACAGACATACCTTGTTTTATTGTGCTTTGCTTTATTGCACTGTGCAGATACTGCGTTTTTAAAAAATTGAAGGTTTGTGAAAATCCTGTGTCAAGCAAGTCAGTTGACGCCATTTTTCCAACAGCATGTGCTGACTTCGTGTCTCTGTTTCACATTTTGGTAATTCTCAACAATATTTCAAACTTTTACATTATTATTATGTCTGTTATGGTGGTCTGTGATCAACGATCTTTGTCTGTATTGTAATTATGGGGTGCCGCGTACCACGCTCATATAAGATGGTGAACTTAATTAATAAATGTTACGTGTTCTGACTGCTCCACCGATCTGCCATTCCCGTCTCTCTCCCTCTCTTCATGCCTCCCTATTCCCTGAGACAGGACAATATTGAAATTAGGCCAATTAATAATCCTACAGTAGCCTCTAGGAAACCCTGGTGGCATTGTGGTTAAGAGTTTGGCTGCTAACCAAAAGGTCGGCAGTTCGAATCCACCAGGCACTCCTTGGAAACCCTATGGGGCCGTTCTGCTCTGTCCTATAGGGTCACTATGAGTCAGAATCAACTCGATGGCAGTGGGTTTTGGTTTAATGGCCTCTAAGTGTTCAAGTGAAAGGAAGAGTCACACGTCTCTCACTTTAAATCAAAAGCCAGAAATAATGAAGCTTAGTGAGGAAGGCATGTCGAAAGCTGAGATAGGCCAAAAGCTAGGCCTCTTGTGCCGAACAGCCAAGTTGTGAATGCAAAGGAAGAGTTCTTGAAGGAAATTAAAAATGCTACTCCAGTGAACACAAATGATAAGAAAGTGAAGCAGCCTATTGCTGAGAAAGGTTTAGTGGTCTGGATAGAAGATCAAACCAGTCACAACATTCCCTTAAGCCAAAACCTAATCCAGTCCAAGGCCCTAACTCTCTTCAATTCTGTGAAGGCTGAGAGAAGTGAGGAGCTGAGAAAGAAAAGTTTGAAGCTAGCAGAAGTTGGTTCATGAGGTTTGAGGAAAGAAGCTGCTTCTGTAACATAAAACTGTAAGTTGAAGCAGCAAGTAGTGATATAGAAGCTGCAGCATGTAATCCAGAAGATCTAGCTAAGATAGTTGATGAAGGTGGCTACACTAAACAATAGATTTTCAGTGTAAACAAAACAGTCGTATATTGGAAAAAGATGCCATCTTGGACTTTCATAGGTAGAGAGAAGTCAATGCCTGGCTTCAAAGCTTCAAAGGACAGACTGACACTCTGGTTAGGGGCTAATGCAGCTTATGCCTTTGTTTTGAAGCCAGTGCTTACTTACCATTTCGAAAATCCTAGGGCCCTTAAGAGTTATGCTGTATCTACTCTGCCTACGCTCTATAAATGGAGCAACAAAGCCTGGATGACAGCACAACTGTTTACAACATGGTTTACTGAATATTTTAAGCCCACTGTTGAGACCTACTGCTCAGAAAAAAAAGATTCTTTTCAAAATATTACTGCTCGTTGACAATGCACCTGATCACACAAGGGCTCTGATGGAGATGTGCAAGGAGATTAATGTTGTCATCCCTGCTTACCCAGCATCCATTCTGCAGCACATGGATCAAGGAGAAAATTTGACTTTCAAGTCGTATTATATAAGAAATACATTTCATAAGGCAGTAGTTGCTATAGATAGTGATTCCTCTGATGGATCTGGGCAAAGTAAATGGAAAATCATCTGGAAAGGATTCACCATTCACCTGCCGTGATTCATGGGAGAAGGTCAAAATATCAACATTAACAGGAGTTTGGAAGAAGTTGATTCCAACCATCATGAATGACTGTGAGGGAAGGATTTAAGACTTGAGTGGAGGAAGTAACTGCCGATGTGGTGGAAATAGCAAGAGAACCAGAATTAGAAGTGGAGCCTGAAGATGTGACTGAATTGTTGAAATCTCATTTTAAAACTTAACAGATGAGGGGTTGCTTCTTATGGATAAGCAGAGAAAGTGGTTTCTTGAGATAGAATCTACTCCTAGTGAAGATACTATGAATATTGTTGAAATGACAATAAAGGATTCAGAATATTACATAAACTTAGCTGATAAAACAGCGGCAAGGTTTGAGAGGATTAACTCCAGTATTTGAAAGAAGTTCTACCGTGGATAAAATGCTACCAAACAGCGTCACATGCTACAGAGAAATCTTTTGTGAAAGGAAGAGTCAATCAATGCAGCAAACTTCATTGTTGTCTTATTTTAAGAAATTGCCACAGCCACCCAGCCTTTAGCAACCACTACCCTGATCAGTCAGCAGCCATCAGCATTGAGGCAAGACCCTCCTCCATCAAAAAGATTATGACTTGATGAAAGTTTAGATGATGGTTAGCATTTTTTAAAAGTATTTTTTAATTAATGTATATACATTTTTTGTAGACAATGGTATTGTACGCTTAATAGACTACAGTATAGTGTAAACATAACTTTTCTATGCACTGGGAAACCAAAAAATTCATGTGACTTGTTTTATTGTCATATTTTCTTTATTGCAGTGATCTGGAACCAAACCCACAATATCTCCAAGGTATGCCTGTACTAATCCTTTGTTGGAGCCCTGGTGGCGCAGTGGTTAAGAGTTTGGCTGCTAACCAAAATGTTGGCAGTTCAAATCCACCAGCAGCTCCTTGAAAACTCTGTGGGACAGTTCTCCTCTGTCCTATAAGGTCACTGTGAGTCGGAATTGACTCAATGGCAACAGGTTTTTGTTTAATCCTTTGTCAGATATGTGGTTCACGAGTATTTTTCTCCCAATCCGTAGCTTGTCTTCTTTCCTCCTGACAGGGTTTTTGCAGAGCAAAGTTTCCTAATTTTGATGAGGTCCAGTTTATTAGTGTTTTCTTTTATGGACCATACTTTTAGTATTAAGCCTAGCACTACATGCTGAAGATTTTCTCTTAGTTTATTTTTTTTCCCAAAAGTTTTATAGTTTTACATTGTATATTTAGGCCTGTGATCCATTTTGAGTTAACTTTTGTGTAAGGTGTGAGGTTTAGGTAAAAGTTTATTTTTTTGCTTATGATATTCATTTACTTCATCACCAATTTTGAAAAGATTATCCTCGTTCATTGAATTGAATTTCTAACTTTGCCAAAAATCAATTCTTTTAAAGAATTCTTTTAAATAGGAGATATGTTTTCTGACCTAGGATGTAGTCTATCTTGGTGACTGTTCCATGTGCAGTTTTGTTGGGTGGACTGTTCTGTATATTTCAATTTGATCCTTTTGGTTGTTTATGTTGCTCAGATTTTCTATATCCTTATTCATTTTTTGGCTAGTCCTATCATGTATTGAAAGGAGATGTTGAAGTCCCCAGCTATAATTATGGATTTGTCTGTTTTTCCTTTCAGCTCTGTCAGTTTTCGCTTTATGTATTTTAAGACTTCTTTTTTTTTGGTATGTGAACATTTATAGGATCGTTATGTCTTCCTAGTGAACTGACCCTTTTGTAGTTAGGTAATGTCTCTCTTTCTGTAGGAATGTTCTTTGCTCTGAAATCTACTTTATCTGGCATTAATATAGGCACTCCTGCTTTTTATTGATCAATGAATGTATGGTATATCTTTTTTAATCCTTTTACTGTATCACTGAATTTGAAATGGGATGGGCACTTTAAATTCCTTGTCCGATAAATTCAACGTCTGATTCATCTTATTTTGGCGTTAGTTGATTGTCTTCACTCCTTCAAGTTGATTTTCCTAGTTCTTGATAAGATTGGTGATTTTCTGTGGTATCCTGGACATTTTAGCTACTTTTTAGGTCCCATTTAAATGTTTTATTTTAGCAAGCAGTCAGTGTGTTCAGATTTAGCACACAAGTCCTGGCCTGCTTTTGTGGGCTGTGTTCTAATCACAATTTAATGCTCAGAGACTTTGCAGTGCTATTTTGTTTTCCTGGTTCTTATGTTGATGATGGGGACCCCCACTGGTGATTTGAGTTAAATATGAAAGCAAAATATGTTTTCCTAGAATTTTATACTTTTCTTTCAGAGAAAATATTTTGGATCATTTTTGTGTTACTAATGAGATAACTTTTTGAAGACTTAAAATTTTGGAAGTCTTGAATATTAAAAAGTTTATTTTATATACCAATAATTGTACTAAGATTTAAGCATTATTCAGATGTAAGAATACGATAACAGATTTGCTTCTAGAAGGTACATATCTCGTTAACAAATTCTTCAGTTTATTTTTTTACATGAGATAAAGTAAAAATTTTAAAATAACTATGTAGATGCTATACTAAAGACATGTTTTAATGGTATTAACACCATTGAAAATTTTTCTTACACAAATGAGGCATTTTGTACTTTTTGTGAGGATGAACAAAATTATTGTTGGTCTGTAATGCTGTAAGGACATACTGCCCTAGCTTTGACGTAAATGACAGTAATACCACCGAGCCGTTTGCTCTAGTTTTTTGTTTTGATTTTCTTTTTGATCCTGAAGGAAGATAGAACATAGCCAAACAATTTAAAGACTAAAGTGTTGTAATTCTGCAGATTGGTATATTTATCAGTACTAATTTCTATAATAGTATGTTAATAATATAGACATGTTATGCTTAATGTATAACATTTCCTACCAATTCATATTTGAAGTGAAAGAGTAATATTTTTTAATGTGTTTGGGGTGTCAAAACATAACGTAGTTTTAGCAAGAGCTCTGTTACTTTGTGTGTAGATATAGGTAAGGTGATGGCAGTTAACTTTGTAAATAGTTACATATGAATTTTGGTATCTTCAAGTAAATTAAGAGTTATGTAAGTTGTTGGTACACAACCTTTAATATGAAAGCATGTGACTATTGTGGAGTCTCAGCTACTAATTGAAAGGTTAGTAGTTCAAGTCCACCAGAAGCGCCTCAGAAGAAAGGCTAGCGATCTACTTGCGAAAGATCACAGCCATTGAAAACCCTATGGAATGCAGTTCTACTCTGACACACTTGGGGTCGCCATGAGTTTGAATCAACTCAGCAGCAACTGTTTTTTTTCTTTTTTCTGTTTGGTAATCAGATACTTTGTATGTCATAACTATTGTTAATCTCTTCATAAATTTTTTTTTTTTGCCCATTCATAAATGGCTAGATTGGAATAACATTCAGTCTTTATTTAAAATAGTCTCTGCTTTATGATCTAACTTTAAATATTGATGTCTTCTCAGTTATTTAAATTAGCAGAGTAATTTAATCATTAGACAAAAATTCCCTATCTTTCTTTCAGATAATGCTGAGTTCCTTTCCCCAGCTTTTACTGTCTTCAGCTTTTTGAAAGCTGTCAATCAAATCACTTTACCACTTGGCATAACTTACACCTTTCCTGCATTTTTTAGATCACTTTCTCTGTTATTTTCCCTACTCCCTGACTACATATACTGGGACTGTGTGTGGTCAGATATTTAAATTTTTGTCTCATAGAAAACCCATTTCTTCCTTCTGAACTGTTATATACTTGGGTGGTCATTGAATCGTTTGATACTATAGCTGTGAGCTATGCTTGCTCATTTATACATTGCTTTATTGTTTAAAATCTTTTCCTGGAGTTAATTGCTTTCAGTCTATTGACTTTTTTCTTTCTGGGTTGTTTTCCCCCTCCAAAATCTCAGAAGTCTTTTGAATGCTATTGACATTATTGACATTGTTGTTTATATTTTATTATAAAGGCATCAACTTTTAAATGGCAAACTATGTAAATGTAAATGAATATTAGAAACTTTGATATAACTCGTACTTAGTGCCAACTTTCAAAGTTCTCCATAGTATGTTGACTTCAAAATGAGAATTTGATTTTTTTTTTTGTTGTTGTTAAAATGATAGGGACTTGGTACAAAAGACATTTTCTTAATTCTGAATTTGGAATAATTTTTGTATGACTTATACTAAAAACTTAGTGATGTAGGAAGGATTTTTTGCTAAAATAATTTGCAGTTTTTTTTTTCCTCTAAGCTTTTCTGTTTATATGCATATTCAATATGAGTTACAGAATTATCTTTATAATTGGAAAGATTAATAAAACTATTTTTATTTTTAAAATAAGGACATAAATCCTTTTTATACCTTGTAATATATTGCGAATAGCTTCCTATGTCACTGCATATAACTTCTTTGTTATTTTTAATATCTATATAGTCCTATTCATTTAGATTCTTTCCAGCTTTTAAATATTTAAACAGCACTTAATGAACACCTTTGTTCTTAATAATTTGGTCAATTGATTATCTTAGGATATATTCCTTCCTGGAAGTGAAATAGTAGAGGGTCAGCGAAAAAGAGCAAGACCGTCAGTGAGATGGACTGACACAGTGGCTGTAAAAATGAGCTCAAACATAGCAACTATTGTGAGGATGGCACAGGACCGGGCAGTGTTTCGTTCTGTTGTACATAGGGTCGCTATGAGTGGAAGTGACTTGACGACACCTAATAACACTAACAGAAGGAAAATCACTGCTTCAACAGAATTGGGCATTTAAAGTTATGATTAATATTACCAAATTGTTTTATGAATGTCCCAGTTTATACTCCCATTAACAGTGGCCATGAATACGTGTTTCTCCAACAACTTTTCCAACATTATATTTTATTTATCTGCTTAATATTTGCCAGTGAACAATGAAATCTTAATTAATTTACATTCTAGCCATTTATGTTAATCTTTTTGTGAATTATAAACAGTTCATTTTTCTTTTGGGGTATTTACCTTTTTCATATTAAATTTAATCGGCCTTTTATGTGTTAAAGATATTAACTCTTTTCTGTAGTATATGTTTGTTGTTTTTCTTCCCCCAGCAGTTTGCTTTAGATGAGCACCAGAACGCTTGTGTTTAGTGGCTCTATTTCCAAGGAGTGGAAACCTTATTGGCGCAGTTATACTCTGTTCTGTAGGGTCGCTGTGAGTTGTAATTTGACTTGATGGCAATGGGTTTGTTTTTTTTTTTTTTTTTTAAAAATGCGTACTCACACTCTTTAGTCATGTTCATTGTGGTGAGATGCTCCAGCTAAATGAAACATGAAGTAACTGAGTCACATTGA
The DNA here is from genome assembly GCF_000243295.1 of Trichechus manatus latirostris. Lineage (NCBI taxonomy): Eukaryota > Metazoa > Chordata > Mammalia > Sirenia > Trichechidae > Trichechus > Trichechus manatus. The sequence goes on along the minus strand of NW_004444001.1, from coordinate 10,921,859 downwards.
AGTAATGGTAGATTATTTCTCTCTTCAGGGCATATGCTAATTGAATTGAATGGCAAACAATTGTTCTCTCTTTCTGACTCTTATTTTGCAAGATTGAGGGGTGGGGAATGGCACTTGTATAGCTAAACTGGTATGGTTTTATTTTTGCATTAAAAATTGGTTTCTACTTTTCTTGTACTGCCTTTGCCAGGTATTGATACCATGGCTTTGTCATCCTTGGACAAGGTTGGAAACAACTTTGTGTAATTTTAGAACACTTGAAAGCATTTAAGGTAGGGAAAAATAATCACATCTAAATAGAAATGAAATTTAAAGTCATTTAAACTCATGATATCTTCAACACTGGTTCCTAAAAGACAATGGATCATTGCCTCAGATTTGTGAGGGAAGGTTATTTTTACCAAGATTTCTGTACCCTAGCAAAATTTTCAGCTAGTTGTGAAGACAGAACAAAGGTATTTTCAGATATTCAAGCACTCAGAAATATTACTGATGAAGATCAAAGACTACAGCCTTCAGTATGGATTATACCTCAGCATAAAGAAAGCAAAAATCCTCACAACTGGACCAATAAGCAACATCATGATAAACGGAGAAAATATTGAAGTTGTCAAGGATTTCAGTTTACTTGGATCCACAATCAATACCTGTGGAAGCAGTAGTCAGGAAATCAAACGATGTATTGCATTGGGCAAATCTGCTGCAAAAGACCTCTTTAAAGTGTTGAAAAGCAAAGATGTCACTCTGAGGCCTGAGGTGCACCTGACCCAAGCCGTGGTGTTTTCAGTCACCTCATATGTATGTGAAAGCTGGACAATGAATAAGGAATACCAAAGAAGAATTGATGCCTTTGAGTTATGGTGTTGGCAAAGAATATTGAATATACCATGGACTGCCAGAAGAACGAACAAACCTGTCTTGGAAGAAGTACAGCCAGAGTGCTCCTTAGAAGCGAGGATGGCAAGACTTCACCTCACGTACTTTGGACATGTTATCAGGAGGGTCCAGTCCCTGGAGAAGGACATCATGCTTGGTAAAGTAGAGGTTCAGCAAAAAAAGAGGAAGACCTTCAACGGGATGGATTGACACAGTGGCTGCAACAGTGGGCTCAAACATAGCAACAACTGTGAGGATGGCACAGGACCAGCCGGTGTTTCATTCTGTTGTACATACGCTAGCTATGAGTTGGGACCAATTGGACTGCACCTAACAACAACATATCCCCTTTTGAAGTTTCTTGAGGATGTTCTCTAATAAAGCTAGGGATATAAGCAAGAAAAATGAAGTCCTAGGATTTAGAGAGCAATGGATCTAACATACATACATGGACAGTGAAGGAAAGTTTCAGAACTAAGGGATCCAGAGGAGCTGTATCCACGATAAAAAATGAAACCCAGGCTGCCTGATCAGGAGTGTGGGTTCCAGAACATTCCCTGATATGGAGGCTGGGAACTGAGTCTCTCTCTGTCCTGGTTTCTTCCTCCTCCTTATCAGGGAAACTCCTTCCCTGTTACAGACCCAGTGAGTACTTCTTTGTTCTGCTTGTGTCTGCACATCATATGGCACCTGGCTAAACCCACTACTAAATCTGTTCCTGGAGGGGAGGGAACAGGATCTCTCAATGCAGCTTCAGAGGTGTATGTGCAGAATATCAGCCCCGTGTAGGCTCTAGGGTGTAACCCGCTGGCCATGGGGGACTGGTGCCCACTATTGAAGCTGACCTTGCTCTGTCTGTTCCCTGTGTGAGTAAAGTGTTGTTCCATCCACTGCCTGTGTGTAAGCTGTGTCTTTCTTGGTGACCTCAGACCATACCTCACAGAAATAAATCAATATGATTAACTGAATGGAAAAACTCGAAGACATTGGGATACATGCTTGTTTTGTCAATAAGAAGAAAGCCAATTAGAAATGCCAGTCCTAAAAATTATATAAGAAATTCAGGGTCCAAACATGAAGTACAGTAATGTGAAACATAATTTTAAGCAATTGATGGAGTGTAAGAAAAGTGAATGTATTTGATCTTGTTGCTAGAAAAATTCTCTTTTAGTTGGCCTAGAAACAAAAACCAAACCCGTTGCCATTGAATCAATCCGGACTCATAGCAACCCTATAGGACAGAGTAGAACTGCCCCATAGGGTTTCCAAGGAGCAGCTGGTGGATTCGAACTGCCAACCTTTTGGTTAGCAGTCGAGCTCTTAACCATTGCGTCACCAGATGATCATGTTATTGAACAAGAAAGAGATGCAATCCTAGTCCTCTGTGTGGCTCAGCATAGAACATAATAATAATCATCCTAATGTTTATTGGTTTTTAGTTTTTAGAGTCATATTGTGGTCAAAACAGAGATGACTTGGTTTTATTTAAGCTACAGAATATGAATATTACCACTCTTTAAAATATAAAGATACATATGTCGATGAATGAAAAAGAAATATAAAGGGCCAGGAAAGAGTAGGGGCTTTGCTATCTTTATCTTACAAATGTGGTTATCAGGAGATACTGCAGAATATTAAGGGATAAAAGTATGTTACTTAAACAAAGGTTAGATTTTTCTAATATGTATGTGATTGCATATAATTTATATTTGTCATCATTCTTAATGGGAGCCGTTTATTATGGCCCGTTAAATTTTTTTTCTTTGTCTTTGTGTTTAAAAAATGCTGTATAATAAATGTACTATATTTGAAATATGAGTAAATAATTTTACAAAGGTAAGAGCAGTTCTACTGTGCCTTGTAGGGTTGCTGTGAGTCAGAATCGACTCGATGACAATGGGTTTGGGTTTTTGGTAAATGACTAATATCAGAAAAATAGAAGATAAGAAGTGTCGGCAACAATGTAGGGAAATTGGAACCCTCATCCATTGCTGGTGGGAATGTAAGTAGTGCAGTCATGTGGAGGTTCCTCAGAAAGTTTAGCCGAATTACCATATGACCTAGCAATTCCACTTCTAGATATCTACCCAAAAGATTTGAAAACAGAGACTCAAACAGACACTTGTACACCAGTGTTCATTGTAGCATGATTTACATAACCAAAAGGTGGAAACAACCCAAGTGTTCATCACCAGAAGAATGGATAAGTGTAGTATATATATACACAATGGAATATTATTCAGCCATAAGAGAAATGAAGTTCTAATACATTTATAACATGAATGAATCTTGAAAACATCCTGAGTGAAATGTCAGACACAAAAGGAGAAATACTGTATTATCCCACTTGTATGAAGTATCTAGGTTAGGCAAATGCATAGAGACAAAAGTTTATTAGTGGTTATCAGGGACTGGATGGAAGGGGAATGGAGAGTTACTGCTTAAGGGGTACTGAGTTTTTGTTTGGAGTGATGAAAAACTTGGAAATGCATAGTAGTGATGGTTGCACAACATGGTGAATGTAACTAATGCCACTGAATTGTACACTTAAAAATGGTTAAAATGGCAATTGTTTGTTATATGTATTTTAGCACAATAAAATTTAGTAAAATAGCAATGATCTCTGGAGAGTGAGATTTATAATTTTAGGAAGTAGTGGGATGATATGTTGTTATTTTTGCTGTAAGCTTGTTTGTTTTCATTGTCATATATCATTTTGATAAAGTATATGGATTTATTTCTTGATGCTTATGAATATGAATATTATCACAGTTTAAAAGGACTAGCACGTTAGCTTGTAATTTCAATAATTTAACGTCCCTAATTAAGGAGATGATAAGAATTAAAAGAGAAAAAAAAAAAACTAAATTGTTTTCTAGTATTTACCTGTGCAACCACCTGGAATCTGGCTTTTTTTTTTTTTTTTAAAGGGGGCAATTAATTACTTGACAACCTTCACATTTTTTAAATTGGTCTTTTCAGGATTCAGCCTCTTTATGTATGGAATTATTTAATTTATATTTTTCTAGAAAATTACTCATAGTGAGTGGAAATTACTTAGCTATTGGATTAGAAATTGGAAATCTGTCGAAGTGTTTCTGAGTAAATGTCTGGATTAATTTATTGGACAAAATGATAGAACTGAAAATAGCGCTGCCCTTGTAGTTAGAAACAACTTTGGTTGAATTTCGGCTTTACCCCCAACTTATAGATTCTGTGGTTTGGTTTGTTAATATTTTATTTTGCATGTATATCTTTAAGTGAGATCCACCTATAATTTTTCTTCCCTTGGCTGGTTTGCTTCTAGCCACATCATATTAAGTTGGGAAGTATGGCAGAACCTGCATTTTACCTACCTCATATCCTTTCTTGCCTTCTTCCTTAGTATTACAATTCTGATTTTGTTAAGGGTGGAAATGGGTCCTCTGAAAAAATATATCTTCTCAATCTCTCTTGAGGAAGGGTCAGTGAAAGTGAAAGTCACTGGGTGTAGGAGTTCAGAGAACAGTATTTAAAAGAGGCTGACTCAGCTGGAGCCTCACCTTTTTTGCCTGTTTTTCTTCCTTCAAACATGGGCCTGGTGGCTAGAACTACAGCAACCATCTTGAAACCATGAGGGAAAGGCCAGCAGTACTGCAAAGACCTGGGTTTTGAAATTCTTGTGCCGCTGTGATGGACAAAATATTGGTACCCCAAAGATGTCCACATCGTTATCCTTGGAGCCTGTGAATATCTGTGTTACTTGGTAAAGGGGATTTTGCAGATGTGGTTAAATTAAGGATCTCGAAATGGGAAGATCATCCTAGATTATCAAGGTAGGCCTTATAAGAAGGAGGCAGAAGAGTCAGAATCAGAGCAGAGTGATGACAGAAGCAGAGTCAGAGAAAGAGATTTGGAGATACTGTGCTGCTGACTTTGAAAACGGAGGAAGGAGCCACAAGCCAAGGAATGCAGGGAGCTCCTAGAAGCTGGAAAAAGTAAGAGAACAGATACTCCACTAGAGCCTGTAGGAGGAGTGCAGGCTGCTGGCAACTTGTTCTTAAGCTCGGTGAAATAGACACTGGCTTCTAACCTCCAGAACTGTAAGATAATTTGTGTTGTTTTAAACCACCAAATTTGTGGTAATTTGTTTTCAGCAGCGATAGAAAACTAATAGAGCCACTAAGCCTATATGAGCAGTCACTCATCTGTGGACTTCTCATTATATGAGAGCAAAACCCAAAAAAACCAAACCCATTGCCATTGAGTTGATTCCAACTCTTAGCGAGCGACCTTATAGAAAATGTATGTATTTATGTATGTATGTATTTAAGCCTCTGTTAATGGATTTCTGTTATAAACAGCCATATACAATTCCTAGCTGATAAGAGGAATGTCCCCCCTTTATCTCTTTTCTATAACAATTAATATTAGGTCAAGATTCTCTGTAGAAAGTTTTGTTTAACTCAGCTGTAAATGTGTGTAGGCATATTATGTGTATGTGTGTGTGTAGAAGAGCATTGTTTTAAACTACGGATTGGATTTCTTTAATGGTTATAGGTCTATTCAGGTGTACTATTTCTTTTTAAATCATTTTTATCAAGTTACAGGCCATCTTGTTTCCAAATTTATATCAATAAAGGTTTTTATAGTATTTTCTCTGTGTGGTTATGTTCTCCTTTTCATTCTTAATGTTGTATCTTTTTTCCCTTTGATCGATCCTGTCAAGAGTTTGTTTTATTAGTAGAATTAGCTTTTAGTTTTGTTGATACTATTTTTTTCTGTTCATTTCTATTTCATTGTTTTCTGCTCTTATAATTACTGTTTCTTTCTTTTGTTTTTGGACTCAGCCCGCTACTTCCACATTTTGAGTTGGACATCAAGCACATTGATTTTTAGTCTCCTAAAGTGTCCTTTTTTTTTCTTTCTTCTATTGCTTTTGGCTGTATCCAAGTTTTGGTGTGTCAAGCTTTTATTGTAATCTGATTCTGAAAATTTTCTAATTTTTATTAGGATTTTTTTTTTCTTTGAGATATATTTGAAATTGTTTTTAAATTTCCCAAATTTGAGAGTTTGGATTACATTTTTGTTGTTGTTTTTAATTAGATTTAATTTAATTGCACTGTGATTGGAGAATGAGGTTAATATGTTATCCACTTACATCATTGATCTTGGTCAAATTACCCAACTTCTCTGAACTTTACTTTCCCTGCTTATAAAATGAGATAATAATTATTCTCTTACAAGGTACAAAGTCTGGTACACTTACAATTCTATGAATAGTTGAATAATATATAAGTAGGTATGTTTTCATTTTCTCTATGTGTAGTTGTGTTCCCATTTTCATTCCTAATATTGTACATTAGTGCTTTTTGGTATTATGATTAACACATGAGAGCAAAAATTTGATTCTAACTTTTATTTAGCAATTATTTATTAAAGCCTTGTGTTCTCAGGAATAAAGCATGGTGTTTCCCTCAAGAAGCTTCCCATTAAATAGGGAAAATGCCTATGCTCAGCAGGCAAATTACAATGTGTGATTCCTGCAGTAGAAGGGGTGATGTGGTATAATGTAGTAGTTTTATCTCATGTAAGTCAACTTTCAAGGTTGAATTGGGAGGTTTCTTTGTAGACAGTGTGAGGAAGGACATTCTAGACAGGAAAATGCATATGCAGAGGATGAAGGTAAGAGAAAGGGAGTGGTTAATTGTTCAATAGGGGCTGAAGTGTAAGGTATAGAGAGAAACAAGAGTGGTATGGTAAACAAAGTTTGAACTTTATATTATAGGTCAGACCTTCCCAATCAGTGTGCCACAACATTCTAGAGCACGTGAATGAGTAGCTGTTGTGCCAAAGATACACATCACCTTAGTTACTAGGGAAATAAGCAGTAAGGCCATGAAGGCTAGGAAGCACTCAGGGCCTCGAACTGGTTTATTCCAGTTTGAGCCCCTGCTGAGAATTTGAATTTCCAACAAGTTCCCAGGAAGTTATACATAAGAATCACCTGGGGATCTTGTTAAACTGTACATTCAGATTCAGTATATCTGTGTCTTCTGTGTAAGGCAAGTGAAATTTGATATATTTTGGGACTTCTAAGATTGAGAATTCAGTAATCAGTCAAAATATGGGTCAAGAAAGACTTAGGGACTGAAGATAAATGTTTTAGAGTCATCAAAGTATGGGTATAGAAGTTTAAGCCATGGCCATGATTGAGTTTTCACTGGGAGAATGTATAAAAGGAAAAAATGTAAAGAACAAGAATATGTAAGATCATTTGGGGAAACAGAAGTCAGCAAAATAACTGAGACAGAATAACCAGAGAATTGGGAAGAATATCAGAAGAGATGTTCTCAGAAACCTTGGGAAGATTTTCATGGTAGAAATTGTCAAGAGCATCAAATAAGATAAGAGGTGAAAAGTACCCTTGTGTTTGGGGAAAAAGAAGTTATTTGTGACTTTGGGAAGAATAATTTCAATAGACTAATGGGAATATTAAGCCAGATTATTGCTACAGTGGACAGAGCTGTGTAAGCCTAAAAGAAATATCTGGGTTCTGGAACAATAGTATAAATGGAGGCCTATAGCCAACTCTCCTCTTTTCTTATTCCCAGCTGCCGGAATTTTGCTTGTGTGGATGTAGACTTGTTCAAACCCCATCTCCCTTCCCATCCCCTGTATCCCCTCTTGGCTGTCCTTCTGGCCTAAGGGTACATACACTAGCAGTGTAGTCAGTACTCAGGAGAATGGACTTGGGGAAGAAGCTTACATAGGTTCTGGACCTGGACATTTAATCATTTGATCATGTGATTCCAGGGTCCTGAAACCTGGAGCATAGTCTGGAAGGGATGATGCAGGCTTGAGTTAGGCAAGTTCTCTTGGCTCCCATGGACTTTTCCTCCATGAAGGGGGCAGAAGGAGGCATGGCCAGAAGAGGACCAGAGTGTACTTTAAAACATATGGTCCAGGGCAAGTTCCCTGGTTGCCTAGGTCTAACAGGTGGCATTAAAGATGTGAAGAATAAGAACTAGTCAGGAATTTGAGACAGAAAATGGGCACTTTCTGAATCTATCTTCTCCTTCACCCTACCTCAGCCACTAGTTCCCCTGGAAATACATTCAAACTTGATGTTGTTATCAATACTAGCAACCATTTTATAATCTCAGTCTCAAAACTCCCAATCTTTCTCTTACAGCACACTTCTACTATCCAGACTCCAACAATTCTTCAAACCAGCCATGACTGCAAATTCATTGATTTTTGCCACTTAGAAAAAAAAAAATTCTCTTGCCACTCTAGAACCCTTACCTCCCTCCTTAACCCATCTATGGTCTATAGCCTGTCATTATAATCACAACAGTGCAAACACCCTCCACTCTTTAGTTCCTTTGTTGCTCCTCTTCCTCTCCTCAATTCTTTTGCTCTGCTCTCCCTCTGGCCTTGGAATAAATTTTCAATTTTCTGCCGACTCTATGCCTGCATAGGCAGAAGTCAGTGCATCTGGAGAAAACACACAATACACTTTTTTCGTTTAGATCATGACCACTAACCTCAATTTACACTTCTTGGCAAACTCATTTTCCTAGTCCGTTCACTCTTCCATTATTCTAGATGACTATTTCATACATTCTCCTCCCTCCTTAATCATTCAGTACATTCACCCTCATTCTTCCTCTCAGCTGCTGCAGACTTTTCTGTCTCTTTCATTGAGAAGCTATAACTAATCAAAAGAGAACTTACATAAGTTCCCGACACCGGTAAGGCATACTCATCTGCATCTTTGTTCACCTTCCTGTGTCATCTTTCTTGTGTCTTCTTGTCTCAGTAATTAGCAAGTGTTTGTTGTTTCAGACTCTTGTCCAGGTTTGACAAATGGTAGAATACAAAAGATATATAATCCCTTCCCCAATGGAATTTACAGATTATGATAGAAAGCTACCCTTTAAAAGATAGACATATGTAATTAAATAATTGTAAGTATAATCCGTGAAGTGCTAGGATATAGAAGTACTAGATGCTCTGAGTTGTAAGAAGAGCTAGGCTAGTCTGGGGAGAAGGAGGGTCGGGGGAGGGAAAATCAGAGAAGGCTTCCTTGGGAAAGTTACAATTGAGCTGAGATGCTAATTCAATAGAAATCGAGGGAATAAGGTTTTCAAGTTGAAAAATGACCTGTGACAGAGCCTGGAAATGAGAGAGAGAGAGCATGAGAGCGAGCAGGTTGTTATCTGAGTAACTGAGAGAAATCCTTCATGGTTAAGGTAGATGGCTCCACACAAGACTGGAAGGGTGTGAGGTAAAACTGAGATGATAGGTAAGGACCAAATCAGTACATGTCATATCAGGATTCTGGGCTTTATTCTGAGAGTATTGGTAATCCATTGAAAGATTTGTAGGACCTGATTTAGATTTTGAAAACATCAACCTGGCAGCAATATGGAGAGTAAGTTTCAGGTGAGAGTGAGGTGAAGATGAAAGGAAGGGATGCAGGGAGACTAGTAGGAGGCAATGGAAGTAGTTCATGTGGGAGCCTGAACAATGGGTGGTGTCACTGGGGAAATAGAGCTGGGGACTGATTCAAGATATAGTTAGGAGGTAGAATTAACAGGAATTGGTGATTGTTTAGCTAAAGAGCATAAGGGAGAGGGAAGTATTATTGATGACTCCTCAGATTTTTACCGGAACAGGTGGGTGAATGTTAGTGCTATTTATTAACTTTATGGCATGTACCTCCTTTTACTTTAGTTGTTTTTCATGTTGTCTTCACGTGTTATTTTCTATTCCTTCTGTCCCCTCAGTGCCTTTGTTCATCATCATCTCCATGCCTTTCTGTCTCTTTACACACTTAAAGTGACTCTTTCTTCCTGTGTTTTAGTGCAAATTGAGTCCTCCCTCCAAATCACAATACAAGACTTCCTTCATGTGCTCTACTGCCAATGATCTCATCCTTGATTTAATCTTTATTTTGTAGTTCATCAGTATTTGTATATAATCTGTACCTCACTGTCTTGTATTTGATGTTGCTTTGAAATTGTTCTTTATCTGTTTTTACATGTATATACATATATTTATAAGGTGTCTCCAGTTTATATTGTAATTTCCTTCTGTGTTTCTGTAACCCTAGTACTGCTCTGCATATTGGCAGCAAAGGCCAGTGGGGGCGTGGGGGGAAGAAAAAATAAAATGAAATACAGATACGTTGGTTGAAGGAATATCGGTACCTGAAATTAGAGTAAAAAGTAGAAGTACCCCTCCATTATATTAATTTGTTCTTCAATTAATAGAATTTTATATTATTAATGAAAGTAAGACATATTATTGAGAAGCATTTATTTCCTGTTCTAAGTAAATACTTTAAGTAAATTGGATGGCAATGATATTTCAAAATAGAGATTTTGATGGGAGGGGTGGTGATTGTGTACAACGTTTTTCAAAGTTAGATATTAGGAAAAGTTTACGAGTAAATTATTTATGCAGTCTTTCTAGACATTTGACTGCTGTTTACAAAAGATCATTGGGTAAAACCAATCTGATTAAGTTTCCATTAACTTTTGTAAACTCTTTTGAATTTACTGTTAGGTAAAAAGTAATCTTAAATTTTTATTATTGCAGAGTGTTTCATCAAGAAACATGTAAGGTCTTTACTATTCTTCCTTTCTTTTTTCTCTTTTTTACCTTTCTCTTATAATTATTTTGTTTAAAATACACCCTGGACCTGAAACTTCTTTTAACTCATTTCATAGTTTTCTGAAATTTCATAATCTTGTAGAAATTCCAAGGAGTATACCATGATTCATTAAAATATGCTTATGATATACCATATTTGATAGTTCATGATTTGTTTTTTAACTTTTCATATTGAGATAACTTTAGACTTACAGGAGAGCTGCAAAGATAGTACAAAGAATTCCCATATACCCTTTACCCAGCTTCCCCTTATGTTAGCAACATGAATTATCTTTATTATTATTGGGTAGGTCAAAAGAAAAGTGAAATATTGAAAATTAATAGGATTGATTTTGATGTTGGATTTTGAAAGCTTGACTACTTATTTTGGAAGATACATTCAAAGTGAAATGAAAAATCAATTTACCTTAATGCTGAAAAGAAATACACCATTTAGTATATAAATATACTGTTTTATCACATACAGGAAGTTGCATTAGGTCAGTCAAAAACAGTAAGACACGTTTCAGAAACTCTATTTCACTCATGTAAAGTATTTATGAGGTATGCATACTATGCTACTTTTTAACATGTTAACATAATTTGAAAATGTGAATAATATTTTATGAGTTTGATTAGTTATAAACTAATATAAAACTACAATGTTGTAAAAACTAAACATGAAGCAGTTTGGTAAAGTTTAAGAACATGAATGTTTTAGTTGGAACCGATGTGAAAGACATATTATTTTAAAGGAAAATGAAGTCCACAGCTATATCTGTTTGGAAATGTCTTTCAATAACAGTGGCGACCATGAATGTTGGATTTGAATGAAGATTTGGCTAGGACTTTATATCCTATTCTGAATTTCCTTTTGAATAAGAAATAGCATGTGTGAAATACATTTACTATAGTCCATTCCATACTGGGTAATAAAACTTCTGTGAAGAATGATTATGTATGGTATAAAATTATCCCGATTATATGTTTTTTTCGCTTTCAGCTAGCTAGTATTTTTAGTTTATATAAGCGTTATAGAATGTGTTGATGTATTAATTTATTTTTCAGAATGGGAATATGGAATAACTAACTCTCATTATCAGTATTGGCATTCCATCAGTGGCATAACTTCCTGTATTTAACCAAATATGTAACGTTATTCACTGAAAAAGAAATAAAAAACTTTCCTGAGTGAGCAACAACCCTAGCAGTTAGAAATGAATTGCTTACATTTTCAGTTGGCAAGTTGCTGAATGAGATTATTTGGATTTGCCAATTCTTATGTTAAACTCTAGAACAGCCCTCAGTTTTTTATAATGCAGCATAATTGAGCCAGTTAAAAGGGTAATTTTTAGTTCATGTTAAAAGTAAAATGAATGATTACTTGATCTGTATTATTATTCATTTAAACTTAATGTTAAAATTTCAGTAAAGAAAATGCGTGTACAAATACATATTTTTATGCGTCATTTTAAGAAGTTCAGTTATATTGAAACCCTCGTACTTTCCCATAAGAAAGTCATGTTGTTGTTGTTCTGCCATCGAGTCAATTCAGACTCATGGTGACCCTACGTGTTACAGAGTAGAACTACTCCATAAGGTTTTCTTGGCTGTAATCATCACAGAAGCAGATCACCAGGACTTCCATGGTGCTGCTGGGTGGGTTCGAACTGCCAAGCTTTCATTCACCAGCTGAGTGCAAACTGTTTGCGCCCCCAGGGACCTTTAAAAAGTCACACATATGTGTGAATGTGCATATGACTACTTAATTCAAATTGAGAGTATTTAAACTTTAGAATGGGTAAACATTAATTTGATTTTGTTCCTCTGCACATATAGGGTATCAAATATGGTACCAAACTAAAATACCAAACCTGTTGCCGTTGAGTCGATTCTGATTTATGGCAACCTTATGTATGTCAGAGTATAACTGTGCGCCCTAGGGTTTTTAATGGCTGTGATATTACTGAAGTTGATTGCCAGGGCTTTCCTCCATAAATATGATACAGATGACCATTTGTTGTAAGTATTATAATAATTTTACATAAGGCTATGATATGTATGTATGCCCAAATAAACTATTTTGCATATTTGTTCCAGGCACAATGTCAATGAATGTCACATCTTCTCGTTTTAATAAGTCTATTTTACTATGATACTTTTAAGGGCAGGCCTTAGGAGCATGGACCTTGGAACCAGACTGCCTGCTTGTGAGCCTCATTTTCCTAATATATATTGTGAAGGGTTATTTTGAGTATTAAGGACATTCAAAAATGTAAAGTGCTTACAAATAGTATTTTGCACATAATAAGTTCTATTGTTATTGTTGCTAGATACTGCCAGATCGCTTCCAACGCATAGTGACCCTATGTACAACAGAATGAAATGCTACCTGGTCCTGCTATTAATGTATTAATATGTATGAGATTGTTATACCAGTTGCACTTAAACAATTACGGGATTTTAAGATCTTGTAAGTTTGTTAACTTAAGAAACATATGAGTCAAAATGGGATATGCTGTAACTGTTTTACTGGACATTTTGATTATAGGTTAATTTTTCATTAATGCATACTTATTTTCATTTAACATTGGATAATTTAAATTTCATTTCGCATTGGTAACTTTTTAGAGATAGGTAGACAATAAAATATATGAGTCATCATAGTCTTATGGAACAACTCAGTCAGTTGGCATAATATAATTCACAAAAATCATGATCTGCATCCTAGTGAAGTGAGTAACATCTGGGATCTTAGTAGCTTGCAAGCGGCCATCTAAGATACAACTACTGGTCTGTACTCACCAGGAGCAAAACACTAAGAAGGTAACCAAAAGCTCAGAGAAGAAACAAGTCTACATGATCCATGACCTCATCTACCCTGAGACGAGAAGGACTAGATGGTGCCCAGCTACCACCACTGACCGTTCTGACTTGGGTCACAATAGATAATCCCGGATAGAATGAGAGAAAAATGTGGAGCAGAACTCAGATTCTTAAAAAAAAAAGAAAGCCAGACACACTGGGCAGTAGAAAATAGAGGGTTCCCTGAGGCACTCTTTAAACCTAGAACCGAGCCTGTCCCCTGAGATCACCTTTTAGCGAAATAACAGAGTGGCACACAAAATAAAGGATATTACCTGTAAGATTGGTACCCTACTTAAAAACCATGTGTATGAGATCAAAAGGTCAACACTTACTCAAAGCAAAGATGAGAAGATAAGGAGGCAGGGAAACTAGAGTACTGGAAATGGAACAAACAGAACACAAAGAGAATGTTGACACATGGTGATAAATGCAACCTGTGTCACTGAACCATCTGTGCAGAAATTATCAAATGGGAACCTAACTTGCTGTGTAAACTTTCACCAAAAACTCAGTGAAATATTATTTAAAAAAATGTTGGTCAGTTATATGAGCAGTATTTAGTATGATGATAAAAACAGAGAGCGAATTTCTTGATGTTTATTATATGGAGGCCCATGGCATCCTATCCAAAGTGGTGTTCACTGTGTTTCAGTATTCACATATTAGGGTTTTGTTAAATATTTACTGAGTTAAATAGAAAATGTTACATAAATTTCCCATATGTTTACATTAAGAATGTATTGTTCCGAATTAATTTTTACAATTATAAATGTTTTATTTCCTCCTGTCGATTTGCTTTTCATTTTCTCTTGTCTATTGCACAGACTAATGGTTCTTACAATCTCTCATTTGGTTGTTGGGGATATAACATTTGACTGAGTACCTTTTCTGCAGATGTCTATATGGATTAAAACTAGATTATGGTATTTAAGATATGAACTGGCTGACTTTCCCTGGGACCTAAAAATTCTTGTCAGTTAAGGCACAGGCTCATATAAATAAGGCCCTGGTCTTAAAGAAACATAATATTTCACTAATCTTTGAACATCTGAGTTCAAAGTCATGCATTCCAAAAAAGGAAAATATTTCTGAATTATGAATGCTTTTTGTACTCTGACAGATAAAAGATATTCCTTTTAGAGTTAAAGATTAAAAAAAAAAAAAAAAGCCATAGCAAAACAGAAAATGTGTTACAGGTTTAACAGTGGTTTTAAGTAATGTGAAAAATTATGCTACTGTGAAACTAGTGAAGACTCATCATCTAACGATTGAATTACCTATAAATGTCAGTCTTTAATGTTTAGTAGGGTATATTGCCTGACCATAATGTAGGAAAAATAGTCTATTGAATTACTTAGTATTTTTTGTATATTCTTTGCTCCAAAACAAGTGATTTTTCTTAGTATATAAGAAGCCCAGGAGACGATCTGAATGTGGTTAAGGAATAAATGTACAAAAAAATTTTGTTAACAAAATTCTTTAAGGTGCTGCTTAAGTGTGAAGATTCGTGCTTTAATTAGTAATTTTTCAGATAATCAGAGTAGGTGTTAGGTTACATGATGTATACATATTTACATTTTGAATGGTATGAAAATGTTAAAAAAAAATGTGATATTTTCTTCCTCTGGCAAGAAAAAATTTTCTTATTTCTCCATTTACAGATATGCATTAATCATGTATATAATTTAATCCAACACAGCAGCATTGTAAGATATTTTTTTAAATAGGTGCATATTATTTGAGTTAATAAATTTTGAAACATAAAATTGTATGCATTTCTAATTTTAAGAAGACTCTATCCCTAAAGATGGCACTAGCCTTTATAAGCAGTAGTACTAAGTGTAATTGTTTTTTCATTAGTTTCAAAAATGTTATAAAATAAGAAAACAAAAATATTTGTAAAGGAAGTAACAGTACGGGAAATAAAGTGATGTAATCAGTTTGTTTGCAGCTATTTGCTTACATTTTTCTATACCCTTAATCACATGATGTAGTTCTATGTTATTCAGAGCTTAAAATAACAGTTATGATGAGAAGTTAATGTGTTTATTCAAAAGAAAGGTAACTATTGCATAGTTGTAACTAAGACATTAGTGTTCCAAAGGCTATGATTTCAGGTAATATGATTTAACTGGTAGTAATTCAAAGACTGTGTGTGTAGAATTTAAAATTTACAGCATTTTACATAGTTAAAAACCACTCATGTCAGCTGTTATAATTAACTTACGATCAAAATAATTTTTCTTAAAATCTAATTTATTTCACCAACTTAAAAATGGAGGTTCTTTTAAGTGTGTCAGTGTTATTGTAGATGAGACATTGATTCATTGATATATGGCTGTTCCTATGTTCTGAATTTGATTTGCTTTCACAAGTTAATTTTGCAGCAAATTATTGTAATATGTTGGGACCGATTCTTTTCTTTCTCTCTTTTTTTTTATGGCTAATTAAAAAAAAAAAATTTAACCAAAGGTATTATGAAGCATTAGGAGGAAACTTTCTAGTTTTTAAATCGCAAGGTTTGTGTGTTCCATTAGCAGCGAGTGTTTAATTCTGCATTTCTTTCCATCTTAGAACTTATGATTATAACAAATGATGTAGACATTTGTGTTTTTTCTTTTTTTCCTGCTGTTGAATATGAAATGACAATTTTTGTTAAAGTGACCCTGTTTCAAATCAGAAAACTGCGTCACTTAGAATATATATTCCTATTTTGAAAGCTATTTTACAAATATTACTTTGTTTCTGGCTTCCATACTGATTAGACTAGCTCTTATTTTATGAAAATATGAATAAGTATAATATATAAATAATAGTGGTCAATTAAAAGCAGATGACCTTTCAAATAATATCTTGTTCAGCACACCAAAAGATAAGTTGAGAACCTTTAGAGATTTTTAGATAATCTCTAGAAATGCAGTGATAGGTATTTTCAAGATTGTGTTAAACAGCATTCAGAGTAGAAGGAAATTAAGTGTGAAAGACTTTATAGATTTACTCTCTGAATTCTCATATGCTACCTGCAGATAAGGAAAATACAATTTTATATTTCTGAAGAAAAATACAAATTTGTTTCTGAAGTTATATTGCAATTTGTGTGTTTTTAAGATTTTATTTAGCAGTTAGGTTCATTTTGCAGTTTGTAAATTCAAAGAAAAGCAGTATCTGGCAAAATCAAATCCTGTTAGAAGACATGGGGATAGAAATACTGTTTACATAACACACAGAGATTTAAAAATACAAAGCATAATAGTTTTACAATCTTGATTTTCTTATTCTTTTCAATAAACTAAAAAATATAACAAAGCCAGTTTTATTTTTCTGCATGTACCCCATAACCTTTAAGTCTTTCTTATTCAGTTTACCTTAATTTTGTTACATTATTTTAATCTTAATTCTTCCGTATATTATTTTTCATTAGTTTAAAAAAGCATATATTATAAAGAACAAATAAAACATCCAATCCAATAACATATATTTAATTAATCTTTGAAAAGGTTTATTGGTTAAGCATGCTTGGTAAAAATGCATAGAGAAGGGACTCCTAATGAAAAAACAGGAGTCACTTAAAAATACCTTGGATGTTTCATTTTATTTTAAAATCATTTTTGTAATTAGATCATAGTATTGGCGAATTAATTGTTCACCAGTTTCTGAATCATTTATTTAAAAAAAACTCATTAAAAGCAAAAACTCTCTGAAATGACCAAGTGTCATTTTTAAAATCATGTGTTCACTCAGTGCTAATTCAGTAACTTTTTTTATTGAGTACATTAAAGGTTTAAAAAAAAATCTTTTAATATTCCTATTTCTGACCTCTTACCTTGAGAATACTTAAAAACCAGTTTAAATATGTAGCAATAGGAAGTGTAATACTGAAATGGGATATAGAGTATGGAAGAATTATTCCTAATGACAAAACTTTTTTCTCCATTGTTGAATGAACGTTAAATGCTATTTATTACATCTTTTTGCACCAGGGATGTTTTTCCTTTTCATTCTCCTCCTCAAAAGCTGAAGATGTGTTATTTTAGATCTACCACATCAGAGACGAGATCACTAAATCCATGTTGTGGCTTTTTACAAATTTTATAAAAAGGTTTTTTTTGTGTGTGCGTTTTTTTTTAATTTATAGCAACACAGTAACTCAATCTTCCGTATGTTTCCCTGAATCACTTCTGTATTCTTACATTTTAGCAGTAGCTTTCATTATATTTTTATGGAACCGAATGCCTAATAATTGAAATACACACAAATAATCTTTAAGAACTCATGAAAATACAATTCTTGTGCTTAATGATATCCAGAAAGCATACTATTCTGAAAAAAAAAAAAAAAAGACTTTTAGTCATTTTAAAATCATACACTCTAATGCAAAAGGATATCTAAGGTGAAAGATGTTTGTGTAATGCTAAACATAACCAAAGAAACTGTGGTTTTAGCAAAGGTACTATTGCTCTATTTTATCAAGTGCCAGAAGTTGCATAATGAAAGTCTTTCAGTTGGTGAAAATATAAGTGAAAAAACATAAAAATACCACCCAGCTGGTAGAGATCTTCCTAATTTTTACCTGATTGTATTTCTGAAGAAATATGGCAGGGCTGTTGTAAATTTTCAACATGAACTGCATTTTTGTTGCCAATTTCCATATCCTTTAAAAAGTGCTGAAGCGTGCATTTGCTATTTATGTTTGCAGTAGACTGAGTACACTTTTACTATTTGTGGTTTTAGAAATTGGAAACAACTAAACAGTGGTGCTATGGTCTAAAAAAATAAATTTTAAACAGCTGCGGGACAGTATTTTTAGAATGGTAGGAGTCCTTCTAAAGCGAGTAACTGCTTTTTTTTTAAAGATGGTCACAGATACGATTTAAAGTCAGGTTTCCATTGTCTTTTATCTATGATGGATTAGATAATCTAAAAGTAAGCTTTTGATAGATGTGAAACAGGCTTTTCACACTCTAGAGTCAGCTCCCTTCACTAACCTCTGTTCACTTACCTGTAAATTTGTTACTGTGTGCTGGGTACTAGGCTAATGACTGTATAGCATTGAATCCTCAAAGAACCCTTGTGGGTAAGAACTGTTATTATCCCTGTCTTTCAAGTGAGAAAACTGACGCATAGAGAGACGGTAAGTGACTTGCACAGGATTACAAAGTTTCTAAGTGGTAGACCTGAGATTCAAGCTCATTCTAACTCTAGACCCCCTATAATTCCAAGTGTTTTTCAGCCATGTGTTTTATGCAGATTCCAGTTAAAGTGGAAGAGAAATCCTTGTGGATCCCAGTTTTAGCTTATGCCATTTTTATGCTGTTACTGCTATATGTGTAAACTTAAATGTTTCACTGCTTTTAAATCTAATGAAATTATAAATTCAAAACAAATTTAGAAATTAAAAACAAATCTATAATACTAGTAACATTCAAATTAATGACAGACTTTCACTCCTGAAAATCTCTTTTCTCAATTTTACCTCTATGGCATAAGTGTTCTTTACTTCTTCCTGGTGGTTTGCAATCTTTTTCACATCATGGCAAGAATAAAAAATGAGAATATTCATAAGGCCACTGGATGTAAAAGGACAAGAGGCGAGAGGCCAGGGGACTCTGGAGTGGCCCTGGCCTCAGCCAGCTACTCCAAGGGCAGAGAGGATTGAAATCTATACACCTATAACCAGTTGGTGTGCTTTGTTCAGGGGACATGGGTTGATCATGGCGTATTTCCTATGACTTCTCTATTTCAGTTATTATGAAACCTCTGTATAGCACGTTGTGTGTCATCGAGTGGATTCTGACTCATAGTGACCCTATAGGGCACAGTAGAACTGTCCCATAGGGTTTCCTAGGCTGTAATCTTTATGGCAGCAGATTGCCAGGTCTTTTCTCCTGGGGAGTGGCAGGTAGGTTCGAACCACTGAAATTTTGGTTAGCAGCCAAGCACTGAATCGTTGTACACCAGGGCGCGTTTTGTATAGAATACTATAGCATTTATTTGGCCGTTATTTGTATATTAAGCTAGCTTTGTTCCACATAACCCTCTTACCACACCCCGCTTCATCTTACTACAGTTAAAGAGGCTTTGGCTCCCAATTGGTTGTTTTTTTATTAACATAAAACTTTAATTATACGAGAAATATTACAGAAAACTTTCAAACTTCCAAGAATTACTCCACAGTCTCCTGTTAAGAGACTACACTAGCACTGGAGTCCCTGGATAATACAAATAATTTAGCTGTGGACTACTAACCAAAAGGTTGGTGGTTCGAACCCACCCAGAGGTGCTTTAGAAGAAAGGCCTGGTGATCTGCTTCCTAAAGATCAATCCATTGCTGTCGAGTTGATTCCAACTCATAGTGACTCTATAGATAGCGTAGAACTGCCCCTTGGATTTCCAAGGAGCAGCTGGTGGATTTGAACTGCTGACCTCTTGGTTCACGGCCCAGCTATTAACCACTGCACCACTAGGGCTCCTCCTGAAGATCACAGCCTTGAAAACCCTATGTAGCACAGTTCTACTCTGCAAACGTGAGGTCTTCAGAAGTCGGAATCGACTCGACGGCAACTGGTTTGGTTTTTGTGTTTTATACTGCCACTTACAGGTCTTTTCACAGTAGTTTAAACATTTTAAAAACCTGTTGCCGTTGAGTCGATTCTGACTAATAGCAACCATATAAGACAGAGTAGAACTGCCCTAGGGTTTCCGAGGAGTGCCTGGTGGATTCGAACTGCCAGCGTTTCGGTTAGTGGCTGTAGCACTTAACCACTAGGCCACCAGGATTTCCTTAAACATTTTAGTGTATGCCTTTTCTCACTTATTGTGCTGGAAACAGATAAATTTGCTAAAATAGTAGTCAACCTGTTTTGGAATAAAAATTGTTAAGTGTGAGATTAGATGGATACTACTCAGGATGAGATTGGGTTTGACTTAAATTGGGTTGATTTGTGTAAGTCACTATAATAAGAAAAAAAATCACAGCAGTCAGGTTCAGTTTAATTTTGTTTCTATTGCAACTGCATTCTTTTTTATTGCATATAACCAGAGTGGATTTTTTCTAGAACCAAATATATATTTATATTAAGTTTGATGCCACTTTGGAGAGCTGTTTTGATTGTGCATGTATGTGTGTTTTTAACTAAAATATTTTGCTGCATGTACTTATAAAGGCATTAAAAAATGAACCATTTCTATCTCAACAATTTAGTCAAAGAAGTTTAAGTGATTATTTTACTCTGTTCTTTTTGGTGGAAAGCAGTTATCACCAGTGTAAGTTCTTGGATCTTTTTTTTAAGTAAAATATTAAACTTACAAATATTTTTATATTTATACATGAATAATAGAGATGTTTGGTGTCTTTGTTTTTCCCATATACCACCGACAGGACTTCTGAGCACTGTTCAGAGTGTTGTTCTTTTTTCCCCTGTCAACCACAATCATAAAGCATGATTTTCCTAGACATTAGGGGTGCAGGTGTAGAATGTAAAACATAGTTATATCATGGTCTCAACTCTCCATTCTTATTTCAAAGCACATAATTCTTACATATTTATTCTATGTTTTACTTTTTTAAACAATTTTGTTTTAATCAAAATTATGGAAATTGGTGGGATTTTTCCCCCCGAACCCTGCCTTTCTTTCTTTCTTTCCTTTTTTTTTAAACAAAGTTAGTACCAGAATCAGGATCCAAAATGCCAGAGTCAGAAGACTAAGAGAATTCAAATAACTGCATTCAGAAGGTATTAGAAATATCCTAGGAGTACCAACACCTAAGAAACCTAAACTAGGGGATTTACAAACTGTGAGCCCTGGGCTAAGTGAACTGATGATGCCCTTTTGGGCAAAGCAATCTCTCTGACATCAGTTTACTCAGTAAAACGAGTGAACATAAGATGGCTGTAATAGAATATTTTAAAGATGTCTATTTGGTCTAAAATTTGATGACATCAATTTAAGAAACAAAGTATGTTGATTTTTTTGCTCTAGTTAGCTGAATTGTTTTAAGCCATTGACACTGGGAGTGCTCGGATATAATATCTTCTATTCTTCATCTGCTAACCAAAAGGTCGGCAGTTCAAATCCACCAGCTGCTTCTTGGAAACTCTATGGGGCAGTTCTACTCTGTCCTATAGGGTCGCTGTGAGTTGGAATCGACTCAATGGTGACGAGTTTGGTTTGTTTTTGGTTTTCTTTGCTGCTAGAGTAGATGACATAAAGATTTTAAATTGGTCTTAATATGCAATTTATTTGATAGAAATTGAATATATTCATAAAATTTGAATGTAAATAACTTTTTTCGTTCTCTCTTGAAATGCCCACATTTATTTTAAAAATCTCCCCTCATAGACCAAGGTTATTTAAATTCTTATTTTCATTCTGACCTAAAGTGTCCACTCCCAACACAATTTAACGATTCAAATGAAAAATAACCAAGGAAGGTCATCTACTGCCTACTGAAATAATGAAATATTTATCCACATATAAGTTACAGCAGAGTTTACAAAGTTTGTTGTTGTTAGGTGCCATCGAGTCAGTTCTGACTCACAGCGACCCTATGTACAGCAGAACGAAACACTGCCCAGTCCTGCGCCATCCTCACAGTCTTTGTTATGCTTGAGCCCATTGTTGCATACTTTAAGTATGTAAAAACATGTAAAAGTTTAATGTCGGGTTTGGAAGTGCAGGGCATTAGGTAAATGGTGTCTTGCTTTAGGAAGCTTTGCATTGAACCTGGTGATTTCTGTGGGCCAATTAGAAGTCTTCATCCATTTTAGGTATATCCCAAACTGGGTTTCATGGACTCTGAATATATTTCATGGTGCATATAGATTTTCTACCCCTTAAATTTTTATCTCATAGTCACACATTTTGGGAAATATTTCACAGTATGTCTTATCCCTTGGAGATTGCAATGCATGTGAAGGCTTTCACAAGTTTTTATAGTAAAGAAACCAATTTTATTTGCTTAATCACTGGTCCCAGACTTCTTTGAAGATGGAACCTTTTCTGATAACTTTTCAGAAAATTATTCCAGTTCTATACCTATTAAAAAATGGCCAGTTGTGCTACATATAGCTTGGGACATTAAGGAAGATGGGATTACTACTTAATGGCTTTCTCATCAAAATACAATCATTATACTATTCTTGTGTAAGAAAGGAGTTTGAAACTTAAGGTCTTTGGTTTGTCTCACACATAAATTCTTCCGGAAAGAATGTTATTTTCTTTGGTGGTGAGGACTTCCTCTTTAATTTGCTAAGCTTTGACCAGTGAAATTGTCTTTGGGTGGTCTTGTAGCCTGAGAGACTGAGAAAAATCTTACTTTTCCTTTTCTGATAAATAGCCACTGCAGTTTTCTTTATTCAAACCCCATCTTTTGGTTTCCTCTATAGTTCTGCCCAGATGAGTAGGATTGGCTTGTGAATTTTTCTGAAGCTTGCTTTTTAACAAAGGAACCATGTTTCCCTGAAATCTTGGATTGATGAGAACCTTAATATTTTATCATTAGTTGAACAGAAATAAACTAAAATACATTCACATTTAAAATTCTATATTTCAGAGACTAATGTTTGAAGATTTTATCCTGATTTAAGACTGAACCTTTAACACCAAGCTATGCTTTATGAACATGGCAAGGAGAAGAGAACGAATGTGTTACTTTTAGCTTTTTTAAAAAGTGTTTTGCACTTTTGAAATCTATAGATTAAATTTCTATCTAGCTTTCTTTGCATTTCTTTATATATTTATTCTCTTTCCTCAAATATTTTCTTTTTGCTGTATAGATAAAATTTCTCAGCACATACATTATGTGCTAAATTATTTTCAAATTACAGTAGACTGTTAATGAAAGTTTGTAGTGATTGGTTTAAAAATTGTTATTTCTTAAAATTAAAGAAGGGGAAATGATGAAAACTGCTTATTTCAACCTAACTCTTTTATAAGACAGAATGAGTGTCAGAATTACTATATAAGAGCAGTGTATGATATAGTAATTACCTAAATTTCTTTTTTTTACTTCCCAGTAATTTTAACATACAAAATTTGC
Source organism: Trichechus manatus latirostris (assembly GCF_000243295.1). Taxonomy (NCBI): domain Eukaryota; kingdom Metazoa; phylum Chordata; class Mammalia; order Sirenia; family Trichechidae; genus Trichechus; species Trichechus manatus. The sequence continues at coordinate 10,898,434 of NW_004444001.1, read as the reverse complement.
TTTTGTCCAGTATGATTTTATTTGAGAGAGAAGGCAAATTAAGTGATCTCTCACATTTATTTTCTAAGATGTTCTGTCTAAGAAAGTGCAAATGATATAACCACTTTAAGGGGGATTTATTATATGGTGAATAATTTTTCTGCTCGTACACTTAGAACAAAAAGACTCACATGATGGGAATTCAGATTTCTTGTAAGAATGAATACCAAGGTTTAAGGGTAGTAAGCATTGGGGTACATAAAGAAATCTGAGCCAGAAGACGATAGACTTGGTTTTTGATCCTTGCGTGTGCCCAGGATACTTCGCTAAGGAACTTTGCACTTGCTGATTCTTTCTCCTGGAATGTTCTCCCCACCACATACCTTTTAGTTTTTGCATGGATCTCTTCATCATTTTACTCAGGTCTCTCCTAATACTACCACTTCAGAGATTGCACCCCTGGCCACCCTATCTAAAATATGCTGGTCACTCTTTATTCCCTGTCTTACTCTGCTTTGTTTTGCTTCATCTCACTTTTTCCTACCTATTGTTATATACAGACGATTTTCATCATTAGCAATAGCTGTGTTCTATAAAAAGACTGAATTAGATAATACTTAACGATTGCTCCTAGGTGAAATACCAGTTAGGTTCTGCGGGCCTGTGTCAGAACATTTTTGTCAACCAAGCAATACAACATCTTGTCTTACGTGTGTTTCTGTTGAAAGACACCTTATATAATAAATATTGTTGACTCATTAACACTGAATTTGTAGCCAACAGCACTACAACCATGCCTGAATGAAGCTTATCTAACACACATATTTTCTGTGTGAGCACAGCCTTCTTATACTTAGAAACACTAGACAGCGCTTCAGCACCATACTGTGGGTCATGTTAAGCAGAAGAACCACCAACAAAAAGCATACACGCACACACACCTGTACACACATATGCATACACACACATAGCTTTTTCCTTAAGAAAGTATTTAGGAGGCTTCAAGTCCTCTTCACTTTGAGCAAGCAAGATTGTGTCATCTGCATGTCGCAGGTTGTTAATGAGTCTTCCTCCGATCCTGATGCCACGTTCTTCTTCATGTATTCCAGCTTCTCAAATTATTTGTTCAGCATACAGATTGAATAAGTATAGTGAAAGGATACAACCCTGATGCACACCTTTCCTGATTTTGAACCATGCTATATCCCCTTGTTCTGTTTTAATGACTGCTTCTTGGTCTATGTACAGATTCCTCACGAGCACAATTAAGTGTTCTGGAATTCCCATTCTTCACAATCTTATCCATAGTTTGTTATGATCCACACAGTTGAATGCATTTGCATAGTCAATAAAACACAGGTAAACATCTTTCTGGTATTCTCTGTGTTCAGCCAGGATCCATCTGACATCAGTGGTGATATCCCTCATTCCACATCCTCTTCTGAATCTGGCTTGAATTTCTGGTAGTTCCCTGTCAATGTACTGCTGCACCCGTTTTTGAATTATATTCAGCAAAATTTTACTTGAGTATGATAATAATATTGTTTGATAATTTTTGCATTTGATTAGATCACCTTTCTTTGGAATGGCCACAAATGTGGATCTCTTCCTGTCAGTTGGCCAAATTTCTTGGCATAGACGAGTGAGCGCTTCCAGCGTTGCATCCATTAGTTGAAACATCACAAATGTTATTGTATCAGTTCCTGGATCCTTGTTTTTCACTAGTGCCTTCAGTGCATCTTGGTCTTCTTCCTTCAGTACCAGCAGTTCTTGATCATATGCTCCTTCCTGGAATGGTTGAACATCAACCTATTCTTTTTGGTACAATGACTCTGTGTATTCCTTCCATCTTCTTTTGATGCTTCCTGAGTTGTTCAATATTTTGCCCACAGAATCCTTCAAAATTGCGACTCAAGGCTTGAATTTTTCTTCAGCTCTTTCAGCTTGAGAAATGGTGAGCATGTTCTTCCCTGTTGGTTTTCTTACTCCAGGTCTTTGCACATTTCATTATAATACTTTACTTTGTCTTCTCGACCTGCCCTTTGAGATATTCTGTTCACCTCTTTCACTTCATCACTTCTTTTGTTCACTTCAGCTACTCTACGTTCAAGAGTAAGTTTTAGAGTCTCTTCTGACATCCATTTTGGTCTTATTTTTCTTTCCTGACCTTTTGCTTTTTGCTAACCTTTTGCTTTCTTCATATATGATGTCCTTGATGTCATCTCACAACTGACCTGGTCTTAGGTCGTTAGTGTTCAGTGGGTCAAATCTGTTCTTGAGATGATCTCTCAATTTGGGTAAATATACTCAAGGTCGTACTTTGGCTCTCGTAGACTTGTTCTAATTTTCTTCAGCTTCAACTTGAACTTGCATGTGAGCAGTTGATGGTCTCTTCCACAGTTGGCACCTGGCCTTGTTTCTGACTCATAATACTGAGCTTCTCCATCATCTCTTTCCACAGATGTAGTTGATTTGATTCCAGTATATTACATCTGGCGAGGTCCATGTGTATAGTCTCCGTTTATGTTGTTGAAAAAAGGTACTTTCAATGAATAAGTCTTTGGTCTTGCAGAATTCTATTATGCGATTTCCAGTGCTGTTTCTATCACCAAGGCCAAGCTTTCCAACTGCTGATCCTTCTTTATTTCCAGTTTTCACATTCCAGTCACCAGTAATTATCAATTCATTTTTATCGCATATTTGATCAATTACAGACTGCCGAAGTTGGTAAAAATCTTCAGTTTCTTCATCTTTAGCATTGTGGTTGGTGTGTATATTTGAATAATAGTCTTATTAACTGGTCTTCCTTGTAGGTGTGTGGATATTAGCACTGACAGCGTTCTACTTCAGAATAGATCTTGAAATACTCTTTGATGATGAATGTGATGCCATTCCTCTCCAATTTGTCATTCCCAGAATAGTAGACTATTTGATTGTCCAATTCAGAATGGCCAATATCAGTCCGTTTCAGCTCATTAATGCCTAGGATATCGATCTTTATGAGTTCCAGTTTTCCTAGATTCATACTTCACATATTCCACGTTCCAGTTATTACTGGATGTTTGCAGCTGTTTCTTCTTGTTTTGAATCATGTCATATCAGCAAATGAAGGTCCCGAAAGCTTGACTCCACCCACATCATTGAGGTGAACTCTATTTTGAGCAGGCAGCTCTTCCCCAGTTGTATTTTGATTGCCTTCCAACCTAAGGGGCTCATCTTCTGGCACTATATCTGACAATATTCCGCTGCTATTCTTGAGGTTTTCTCTGGCCAGTTTTTTTAGAAGTAGATTTCTAGTTCCTTCTTCCTGGTCTGTCTTAGTCTGTATGGTCTGCTGAAACCTGTCCACCACGAGTGACCCTGCTGGTATTTGAACTACCGGTGGCATACCTTACAACATCACAGCAACACACAGCCACCACAGTACGACAAACTGACAGATGTTGTTGTTTTTACTTAGCATTATTTCCTGGAAAGTCATCCGAGTTGTGTGCATCAATTTTTTGTAGCTTTTTTTTTTTTAATTGTACTTCAGATGAAGGTTTACAGAATAAATAGTTTCTCATTAAACAGTAGTACACATATTGTTTTATGATATTGGTAAACAGCCCCACAACATGTCAACCCTCTCCCTTCTCGCCTTTTTTTTTTCTTTTTTCTTTTGGTGAAAATATACATAGCCAAAGATACACCATTTCAAAAATTTCTACATGCATAGTTCAGTGACACTGACTACGCTCTTCTAATTGTGCTGCTATTCTCAGGTTAGGTGAAGGTTTACAGAACAAAATAGTTTCTCATTAAATAGATAGTACACATGTTGCCCTATGACAATGGTTAAAAACCTCACAACACATCAGCACT